>NC_030822.1:23199416-23512416 GCF_001704415.2 Capra hircus | reverse complement strand
ATGAGGGATAGGACCACCTTTAAGCCCCAGTGGGTCCTTAAAGAGGAGGAAGTGCTGACTCACTAGCAAGCTAGAAAGCCTGGACTGGAGCAACAATGGATGGGCGTTCCTCATGGTTTGTATCCCCAGGCCTTGGGCTTGCAAACAAATACCTAAAAAAATCGGGGAAAAAAAGTGAAGCATTCTCTTGGATGTTCTCCCTAGAATTTCACTTGGGCCCCATAACATCAGAACAGATAGCAAACTTCATAACATCTCTGTACACAAGGGCTGCTAATGCTGCTGCTAAATCGCTTCAGTCGTGTCCAACTCTGTGCGACCCCATAGACGGCAGCCCACCAGGCTGCCCCGTCCCTGGGATTCTCCAGGCAAGAACACTGGAGTGGGTTGCCATTTTCTTCTCCAATGCAAGAAAGTGAAAGTGAAGTCCTCAGTGTCAGACTTTTCATGACCCCATGGACTGCAGCGCCTGCCAGGCTCCTCCATCCATGGGATTTTCCAGGCAAGAGTACTGGAGTGGGGTGCCATCACCTTCTCCAGTACACAAGGGCATCTGATTTCAAATAGTAAGAACAGGCTTGTCTTTGATTTGCATGCATGCAAGTCAGCCATGTCTGACTCTTTGCGACCCCAGGGACTGTAACCCACTAGGCTTCTCTGTCCATGGAATTTCCCAGGAAAGCATACTGGAGTGGATTGTCGTTTCCTTCTCCAGGGGATCTTCTCAACCCAGGGACTGAACCCATGTCTCTTGAGTCACCTGCATTAGCAGAAGGGTTCTTTACCAGCTGAGTCACTGGGGAAGCTTGTCTTTGATTTACAGTCCAAATGGCTTTGTTTCTTGAGGGAGTCTGTGTTGCCTGTCAACACAACAAGATGGGGGACTGGACACCACAAACTGCTTGTGAGATTAGGGTCTTTGATTTACTGTTACCCTAATTTGACAAGCAGTTTGTGGTGTCTAGTCCCCCATCTTGTCATGTTAACAGGCAACACAGATTCCCTCAAGAAACAAAACCGTTTCTATCCCCTGCTACCCCAATTCTGAGACTGGGGTCATGTATCACTATTTAGGTCCTGGATAATATGTCTGGGGATGCCATTTTGTGTGAGAGAAAGTGATGAGACCTCACACTTTCTAAGGCCTATCCATCTCTGTGAGCAAGGCCTCCTTTCCTTCTGTGAACTGTGGCTCCAGTCAGATTCTGTCTTGTAAGGAGCTCTGTGCTGCAGGTGGACAGGTGAGTCCATCAGGGAACCTGGGGACCATTTCTAGCTGTGTCACTTTCCCAAGTGTGGCCCTTTGTTCTCTGGAGGCATGAGAGGCTCTGATGAGACAGTATTGGCAGTTCTTCTGGATCTAGCCTCCTACCAAGGAGTGGGGAGACTATGTTCTGAGTTTCTCTCTATTTTTCCCACTTTCTGCTGAGTCATAAAGAAGTTCCCTGAGGTGGGATGCTGGCTCTGCAGGTCGCCAACTGTTGCACTTTCAACAAATACTTGTGCTTTCTATAAGCCTCAGTTCCCTTGTGAAATGGGACTTGTCCTCCTCCCTTGTAGGACGGGTCTGTAAAGAAATGCAATCGTAGATGAGAAGTGTTTAGAACAGTTTTGGAAACATTTTAAGTGCTATAAAAGTTAGTTGGCTTTTGTTTGTTTTAAATGAGATAATCTCTCTTATGTACATAGCACAGTGCCTGGCACATAGAAAGGCTCTGATAAACATGAGCCATTTTATTATTATTGTCTTTGGCAGGAAGTGGAGGTTTTATTTGGAAACTTTTCACCTGTATTTTTGGTTTGAAGAAAGCTATTTTACTTCATCACTCTAGAGGTATACAAAGATGAAGGGTTTCTCCTACTCTTTTCTTGCTTTAGTAGAGAGAACATGCTGACTTCAGAAAATGACGCTGCTAACAATCCTTTGGTGTCCATACTTTGACCTAGACATAGGACACAGAATTCTTCCTCATCTATTTTTTCTTTTTTTCATTTTTCCCTTTATGCATCTAAGTAAACAGAGGTTTAGATGACTTGAGTTTGAAGACAGCCTCCTGCAGCTGCTCGTGGTTGCATCAGCCGCAGTCCATGCTGGGATGGGGATTTCATTCACATGAGTGCAAGAGAAGATCAGTCATCAATCGACCCAAAGCAGACCAGCCCTTTGAAGTAGCCAAAAGGAGAACTCCAGCAGAGGCAAGGAGAATAGCAGACAAATCCCATATCCAGAGGGGCTTCCCAGGTGGTGCAGTGGTAAAGAACACACCGACCAATGTAGGAGATGCAAGAGACACGGGTTCAATCTCTGGGTCAGGAAGATCTCCTGGAGAAGGAAATGGCAACCCACTCCAGTATTCTTGCCTGGGAAATCCCATGGACAGAGGAGCCTGGTGGGCTACAGTCCATGGTGTCTCAGAGTCAGACACGACTGACCATGCCCTCACACACACAGTATATCCAGAGAGATACACAGGCAGTGTTTTAGTCAGCTTGGGCTGTCATAACAAGGGTGGTTAAAATAACAAAAATTGATTTTCTCACAATTTAGGAAGGCTGGAAATGTAAGATCATGGTACCTTTGGAGTCGATATCTGGTTAGGCCTCTTCCTGGATTGCAGACAGCTGCCTTCTCTCTGAATCTGCATGGGGCCTTTCCCTGATACTTGAGGTGGGGAGGGGGGTGTGCTCTGGCGTCTTTTCCTCTTTTCATGATCCTAGTTCTAGTCAATTAAGATTACACCCTTATGACCTCATTCAACCTTAATGACCTTCTGAAAAACTCTATCTTCAAAAACGATCACATTATGGAGGAGGGGATTAGCACTTCAACATATGAATTTTGAGTGGACACATTATAACATCTATGTATATGAAAGAGAAGTTGCTCAGTCGTGTCCGACTCTTTTCGACCCCATGGACTGTAGCCCACCAGGCTCCTCCGTCCACGGGATTTTCCAGGCAAGAATACTGGAATGGGTTACCATTTCCTTCTCCAGGAAATCTTCCCGACCCAGGGATTAAACCCAGGTCTTAGGCATTGCAGAGAAGGCAACAGCATCCCACTCCCATACTCTTTTGCCTGGAAAATCCCATGGACAGAAGAGCCTGGCAGGCTTCAGTCCATGGGATCGCACAGAGTTGGACACAACCGAAGCGACTTAGCAGCAGCAGCAGCTCCCACTCTGTAGGTAGACACTTTACCATCTGAGCCACAAAGCTTACCAATATGTAGATATAGAGAGATATCGTCAGAGAGAGAGAGAGTCATCTGAAGCAGAGATTTGGTTCCTATATTCTATGACTCTGTGATCCCATAATTTCATCAAAGTAGGCAAAGTTAATTTTCACCCTTCTTAGCAAAATCTGCTGTGAATCTTCTGACTACTGTGTGCAGTCATTATCCTAAGTGGCTATCTCCTTCATAGTTTGTTTTTTTTTTAAAATATAAATTAAAAACTATTTTATTACTTATTACTCAACTAACATCTGTCTCTGTCTTTTAGACTCAGTCTGGTCTAGTCCCCAGACTGTGATCCCCAGAGTTTTCTGTCTTTCCCTGGACGGCTCACTGCCCAGCACATGCATGGTGCACAGGATACAATCCAGTTCACGACCTTCTTACTTGAAGGCCAAGCATATTCCTGCCTTGGGGCCTCTGCACTTGTAATCCCTCTGCTTAGAATATTCTTCTTCTAGATATTTGTAGGGCAACATCCTTCTGACTAATCTACTCATCTGCTACTTCCTCTGAGGTCTTTTCCACCTGTATTATAAAAACTGTTTCGTTTCCTTCCCCACTGTATTTCCCCTTGTAAACCTTTCCAGTAACTCACTTAGTGCTATATGTCTGATTAGCTTCACTATTGTCTGTCTCCTGCTTTATAAATAAGGCTTGAAGAGAACAGGACATTTGCTCCTTTGTTCACTGCTGTTTTGCTCCGTTCATTGAGTACAGAGTCTGGAAGGTAGGACATTCCTGATAAAATATATGTTAAATATCCGAATGGAGAATCATTTGATTAGATGATCTAATGAAATTTTTTAAGTTTACTTCTTTCTGAATGGGGAATATGGGACAGTGAACACAGGCGATTCATCGATTCTTCTCCCAAGAACAATCTTTGTCTTTACATACGCGTTCTTTAGGTCTCTCATGTTTCCTTTACATCTCCAGCAGCCTTTACGTGAGCCATGAAATTGGGAATGGATATTCCTTCCATGCATTTCCTTATGACAGTCACCTTCACCTTGGTGCATGCATTATACTCCTCCAAATTCTCTTCATTACTTATTAGAATGTCTGTTTCATGAGGGCAGGACCCAGGATTGCTGGTACATTGTAAGAACTCCTCAAATATTTGCTGGATATATAAGTCTTGGTAAAAGGGGGACATTTCTTGCAGACCATAATCAGCTCAACTAGCTTGTTTTCCTAGCTGAATTCAAGGTTTTATGGGTCAGTTCTCTGCCACCTTTAGAACCATTCATAAAGATGAGTCCTTCTCCAAAATTTCCTGTATCACAAGTTTCCGTGTAGAAGCATAACACAAAAGAAACCAAAACACTTTATTTTTGGGGATAAATTGTGGGGGCTTCCAATGGAAAAAGAATATGTTAACTAGTTTGATTGGAAAAGACTTGAATATAATCCCCTTTATAAAAATAAAAGTTATTAAAATTTTTTAAAAAGAAGAAAATTCAGAATTAGGTCCTGATTCCAGGAACCCTATTGAGAACTTTATGTCCAACTTCTCATTTAAGATTTAACTATAAAGTAAGTAATATTATTTAGCCCTATATAAGGAAATTGATATTTAGAAAGATTGAATGTCTCACCTAAGATCAGATACCAACTGAATGACATAGCCTGGACTCTGATCTCAGATTATCTGACCTCTAAACTATTCTTCTCATCAATGCTACTCAAGTACCAACTTGTTTATGTGCTCTATATCATATTACACCTAAGAGAAATTATTTGATTCAACAAGCCCATGAAGCATGTCTATAAGCCTTGGAGAAACTGCACTTAAATCGTAAGAGGATATAGAGAGACAAAAGTGGATTCCAAAAGGTTCCTAGTAACTTCCAGAGGTTTATTCTTGGCTTCCTCAATGAAGGCACAATCCAAGAATATTAGAGCTGGAAGGTGGCTTTAAAGGTCAACTTGTTTAATATCTCTGTTTTAGAGATAATGAAACTAAGGTTTGAACAATGACAGGATTTCCCCAATGTTATCCAGGTAACTTGTGGCAGAGCTAGTCCTGGATGTTCACTGCTTTGGAAAGATATACAAGCAGAAAACAATCTATTGGTAGCATGGAATTAACACAATTTAAAATAAGTATCAAGCTGATATTAAAATAGGCCAAACGTGTTTGATTAGATCTACTCTCGGGAGTTAAATACTTGTGGTGTAACTTAGTAGGAATGGAAATATATATCTTAGCTCTAGTTCATGGGCTTGATAGGTTTCTGAAACCATTAAAAAAGGATTTATTTCACTCTGGTGCCTGTTAAGGTAATTTATGAGCTTGTGATAAAAGTGATAAGGTTTGTTAAAGGATGATGTGTAGATGTGCTTGGGTAGTTTTGTTGAATCGATAGCAGATACTTGGATCTTGCCATTATATAATTTGTTATTTGACATATTCATTGGCAAAATTTACTATCTGCCTACTCAGTGAGCTCACAGCTAATACCAGATTTGAAATGATGTAAAAATTAGGGTTTTATATATGCTACTTCATTAAAATGATTACTTTTAAGCCAAGCATGGAACTAGATCATAGTAAAAACCCAGAGAATGATATTTACTTGTCCACTTTAGGTTGTGCTAGAAATAATTTGGATATAGATTCTCATATCCTCATTAGATGCAGTGAGGACTAAGCAAGACAGAAACTCTGAAAAGGCACACCAAGCGAAAAATTATAGAAAATCTAAATATTCAGCACTGTAATTTCAAACAATCAACCTGAGTGACCTTAAGGAGGCTATTTCATCGGCTGATTGTAAAGTTTGTCTAAAAGTCAACATGGCTCTTCCTCAAGTCATTAAATTCACAGTAGACTAAAAATTGTAGTGAGTTTTCTCCCTTCACAATGTACTTTGCTGAATTTTGAGTCATTAAATTTAGCAGGGGGCTTTTCACTTATTGAAATAAATGTCTTCAGGTGGTAAATGCAGTTCAGACTCCTTATTTACTGTCCTGGAGTCTGCTGGTTTGGCTCAGAATGGAAAATGCAGTCCAGATGATATCTCCATATCGAGATTACCAGGATGGCTTCCCTCCACTGGGAAAGAGGGGGCTTAGTCAGAGGCCACAGGATGTTTGTTCATGTATTCCTCCTCCTCTTTCTAGAAATTGTGGAATCGCTTAACTTCTTTGACATTAGTTTTCCTATGTATAAATTGCAAACAGTGATCTTAGGGACATGGGGGAAAATGACAAGAATAAAAGTAATAGGTGCAATTTATTGAGCATCTACATGAGCAAGGGCCTAGGTTAGGGACTTTTGAGTGTGTTATTCTATTCAATAATCACTAAAACTCTGGGTAGTAAGCATTATCCTACTTCATAGCCAGGAAAAATAAAGAGATTAGTCTCAAAGAGATTAAATGCTTGCTCAACATCATTTGACAGAATCAAGATTTGATACAGATTTCTCTGATTTCAAAGTGAATATTTTTAGCCACTTGAGTATGCTGTCTCTGATAATAAACATATAAAGAGCATTGTGAAAGCAAATAAAAATAGAGGGAAATTATGGATATCTTCAATATATAAATGCTAAAAAGTGTTTTCATAGATTATCCTACATAGTTCTTATGACTCCTGGGATAGCTATCGTCACACTTATTATTTACTTACTTTTTCTCTGGTTTCAGTGTATTTCTGTATTTTGCCAAGGTAGAAACCAAAACACTGGTGAAATCACACTAGGTCTGTAATAGGAAATTACAATATTATAAAATTGAAATTGTCTCATTGGATGTGAAAGCATGGGTTGTAAAAGAGAATGCTGGTTCTTTGTGACATCCAATTCAAGAGTTTATTGAGGGCTTTTGAGAATTTTCTGTGGATAGACCAGAAAAGAGCAGGCTAATTAGCATGACTTTTTATGATAGTAAAAGTTATGGCTGCAGACATTTGCTGACATAGTTTTGCTTTTCTAATAAACCTGAGGTGAAAATAATAAGGAAGACTGGACATGCTGCTGGTTTATTTGGAGTTGTGAATTTGCAAATGTAAAAAATTATTCAAATATATCTTTTATTTTTGAGGAATAAACATAGATATAGCATTTTAGGGAGGTTATCTTAATTTGCATAATAGACTTTATAATCATTTCTTTTGATAAAGACAAATGATCTAAGTGGAGAATAAAAAATATGATCAACAGGACATTTCTATAGGTGTCTTTTAGAGGAGTACAGAAATTTTGATATGGTGAATAGTAGAGGATGGCTTTCAAAAAGAAGTAAAAGCTGAATCCAAATACAGACTATTTCTTTGCCTAAACTATTTATAAAAATATCAATTGGCTTTTTGTTTCTCAAGTCTCATAAATATTTATATGTGCTAATGTGTATGTG
Organism: Capra hircus; assembly: GCF_001704415.2. Taxonomy (NCBI): domain Eukaryota; kingdom Metazoa; phylum Chordata; class Mammalia; order Artiodactyla; family Bovidae; genus Capra; species Capra hircus. The sequence continues at coordinate 23,504,817 of NC_030822.1, read as the reverse complement.
TGTGTACATGTGCATAGAAAATTTTCAATATATTAATTCTTATTCTCCTACATTTCCCTTGTCAAATTAGCTTTCCCTTGAGACAAATTGTTAGTGCTAATTGATTTTGGCCAAACTAGCAGAACTGTTTGAAAAGTTTACAATCAGTGCCAGTTTTTCAGGCATTTTCTCATACTGAGGAAGGTGAAAACAGTTTCTAAGAATTATTTCAAAAAGTATATGACCTTTCTGGATACTTCTTTATGCACACCGGGCCATTGATCTTTTGATGCTGGCACTGTCAAATGCGCTTGTCTTATTCATTTCCAGTCACTGTATAGGTCGCCGTGAGCCCTTGGTTACCCTCTCCAGGCCTCTTCTGAGCCTTCTGCTTCCTAGCCCGAATGTCGGACTCAGTTCTGTTTCTGGTTTGCTTATCATGTGATCAGCTCCAGTTGTTACCAAACCTTTTGACTCTCTTGTGAGGCAATGCTTCCTGTATTCTGACTTCATCTTCACCAGTGAAGCCATTGTGTACCGAGGAAGCTAAGATCCATCCTATCAAACCTGCAATGATATTCACTAAAGACATGAAACATACTTTCAGAGCTGGAGTGAAATGTGCCAGCCCTGATGAAGACTTAAAAGAGCTGGTTGATGGAAGAATCACCACATTCTGTAGAATGATCTCTGTTACCTTTGGTGGAGGCAAGCTCTGTAACCGGACATAAATATATCTCTAAGCACTAACAGGAGAGCTAAGAGATACCCAGCTCTGAAGTAGCTTGACCAACAGCATGACCACAAGGAAAGAATGAAAGGCCCTAATTACACTAAGCTGGAGTACACAAGATCTCTGTAGTGAACATTTGGTTTCCATCTAAACTTTCCCAGCATTAAGTGAAAAAAAAAAAAGTGGCTAAAAATGTTTTAAGGATTTACTGCTCATACATTACATAGTGAATGAGAATGGGTTTTGTCGAACACATTTGGTGATTATGTACTGTGGGTCAGCTGTAGCTGTGACTTGATGTACCCTGAGTGAGAAATGTTTGTTCTCTAAAACACATGGTTCCCAGACTTACAGTGGGCTATGATTTGGCTTCTAAATGCCAAAAAAGCTGCAGAATGCTCTAACATAGAAACATTCATGCTGGGAAATTTTCAGGTGAGGAACTAATTCCAAGTGGAGACCAAGATAAGAGAGGAAGGTAATATATTAATTAGTCTGTAGTTTCACACTGGTATAGAGATAAAATTCCAGACTCTTTGAGACCCCATGGACTGTAGCCTGCTAGCCTCCTCTGTCCATGAAATTCTCCAGGCCAGAATACTAGAGTGGGTAGTCATTCCCTTCTCCAGGGGATCTTCCCAACCCAGGAATTGAACCCAGGTGTCTTGCATTGCAGGTGGATTCTTTATCATCTGAGCCACCAGGGAAGCTGCCTGGAACTTTATATTTTCCTTATATTTATAAAACTTTGCTGCTGACAAAGCATGAATAATGTGATGAAATACAGTCCCCAATCTGCATGGATTCTTGGTTCTCTCTTACGTAACTTAGAACCTTAGGGTCTACCCCACACACACTCCACCCTTTATCTAGTACCCCTCCAGCGAAGCCACTGGCCTCAGAGTGTGCGAGAGATTGCTGTGAAATGCTGATAGTTGAGCCTTGAGCAATGAGTAGAAAGAATCTCTTACGAAAAGAGATGAAAACTCATTCTAGACAGAGAGCTTTTAAAAAGGCTGACAACATTATAGTACGAATTAAGATAAATTAACATAAGCATCTCAGTATTGATGAGGCACTGGGATCCTGATATGAGTGAGGGATGCTGACAGCTGCATGCACAGAAGGGGATGAGCAAGGTGGGCGTGGAGGTCTGAGTGCCTGTGTGCTGGTTACGCTCACGTGGGGAGATGGCAGACTGCGGCAGAAAACCAATGTTAGATGCAATGCGTGCTGACACACAGAGTTCTGAGCTTTAATTACTGATATAGTATGTGTGAGTGATGCCTTGCCAGGGCAATAACTGCCAGTAAAAATCTGGTGTCAGATATTAGAAAAGGAGAACTAATTTTTTACGGAAACCATTCCTTTAAGCATAGAAGGCTCTGGAATCCCTTTTTTATTTAAATCTTCTCAGTGTTCTGACTAGCTCCTCGTACATAAGACCCACCTCACAGGGTTTTTGTGAGGATTAGATAAGATGTTTATGTTTAGGGCAAGTAGGTTCTCAATGTGTATTAAAGGTTTTTTTATTTGTTTGCCCAGTTACTGCGTCATGTCCAACTCTTTGCGACCTTATGGAATGCAGCATGCTAGGTTTCGCTGTCTTTCACCATCTCCCAGAATTCGCTCAAACTCATATCCATTGAGTCTCTGATGTCACCCAACTATCTCATTCTCTGTTGTCCCCTTCTCCTCCTGTCCTTAATCTTTCCCAGCATCAGCGTCTTTTCCAATGAGTTGGTTTTTTTCCTTCAAGTGGCCAAAGTATTGGAACTTCAGCTTTAGCATCAGTTTATCCTTTTTGTAAATTTCTCAATGTAACAGCGATTTTGTTTGTTTTATGAGAACTCCTGTTACCTTAGTTTGGGGCACCATTCCAGTGTAAAGAGTGCAAAGTTACCATAGGAGAGTGGTCTTCTTAGCCATGCATTTTAGTTTTAAAAAAAGGTTACATGCAAAAAGGGATTTTATTTGTATCTTCCTTGACTTTCAGCCTTTTCTCCTTAGTTCACCCATCATGGTCCTTATTTTGAGGCTGGTGGACCAGACTGCTGTTTAGATGCTTTCTTTGGTAAAGGGTCCATAGTGTTCCTGTTTTGAGTCATCAGTTCACTTGGAATAAAATCACGGGATCCATACAGATCAACAACTTGCAAAAGCCTCATGAAGTTTTTGTCTAATCTCTACTGATCTCGTTTCTCCAAAGTTTATAATTTAGATCCCCTAGTTGCCATTGTTTTCATCATAGTCTGTCCTGCCAATCTACCCTTCCCTTCTTTTATAGTTACATCTTTTGGAATTTCTTCAGTTAAGCTGCTGGCTCTTAAACTCTTCCATGAGGTAAAACTTTTAGCAGAATCCTGCTAATTTGGTCTAATAAAGAAAGTTATATCTTGAATAAATAACTCCTGTCTGAAATTGAATGTTTCCTACCAATTGTTGAGGGCACATCTCATTATTCTTTTCACTTATCATTGTTAGCTCTGGGCATATTTAAAAGAAGATCCCAATCAGCTATGACAGATGCTGATATTTGGCCAGATCTACAACTTACAACAAAGTGGAGGAATGACTCAATTATCTTTGCTCATGCCTGAATTATCTGTGTAATTGGGATGGGGAAGTACAGCAAAGAATGCTGCCTATTGCTATTTTTAAGCTCTGCTCCTGCTGCGCTGTTCTTATGTTTCACTAGTGCTGTCATTGGCTTTAAATATTTTACATAACATAATTAATGATTTGGCTGCACCCCGAGGCTTTCTTAGGAAACGGCACAATTTGCAAATTGAATAGCAAATAATTACGTAGGTGATATTGTTTATGAAGAGGAAGTGAAGAGATACATTGGTGTGTCTTCAGGTTTGCATATTTAAACAGCATGTGCTCAATTTATTAGTGAGTTATGAGAGGGCTATTATTGTCAAAAGCTCAGGTATATGTGGAAGGAAATTAATATTGAGTGATAATTGATCTTTAATGATATATAGAAAGAATGGTCCATTTGACCTCCAGAGCACTTAATGGTAAAGAAGAAACACATTCAACCAGATTTTCTCATACAAGTATAAATCCTTTTGGTTTCTGGGCTTTTTTTTTTTTTTTTTTTTTTCCATTTTAAAATTGAAAATCGCCAGTCTATGTTCGATACAGGATACAGGATGCTTGGGCTGGTGCACGGGGTTGATCCAGAGAGATGACATGAGGTGGGAGGTGGGAGGGGGGTTCAGGACTGGGAACTCATGTACACCCGTGGCTGATTCATGTCAATGTATGGCAAAACCAATATAGTATTGTAAAGCAAAATAAAGTAAAAATAAAAATTAAAAATAAATAAAAATAAAAACAAAAAAAAATTGAAAATGGAACCCTATCCCTTAAAAACAGAACATAATAAAACACAAGCAGAGTGGACTTCAGATAAATCTTAGTACTCTGCTCACATGCCAGGTAGGTATTCCCAATTTTAATGAACTCTCTTGTTTACTAAGTATTGGCCTACCATCATTGAAATTTAGATATATCCCTTCAAAGGGAAAATCTGCTTTAATACCCAACCTAAAATGGCACTTCCATAACCAAAGACAACTTGGCTATATAAATAGACAGTCATGATGTTATCGCAGCTGAGGAGATTTCATCCCATTAGAAACTTCACTCAGAAATGTAGAGGAGTGCTTAATAATGAATGAATGTGATTTAAGGCTGCTTTATACTGATGACACTTTTCCTATAAATATTACAGAGACATTTAAATTTTTATCTCCCGTAATTCTAATGAATGAATTTCCCTGACCCTTACTGAAAATTATACCTGTAAAGTCTGCAATTTACGGATGATTGCTTGGGCTATTAAAGAGACTAGAATTTCAAAACATTTTCATTTCATTCATAGATTCCTGTAATGCCTTTGGAACTAAAGTTTAAAGAAGCTGATTTGGCTTCACTTCCAGCATTAACCATTGGGAGAGTGTTGTAGTTTCTTCAACAACTAACTTCATTAACATGTTAAAATCCTAGCTAAAGTATAAATATGGGGGCACACAGGGAACCACTCTCCTGTGGAAGATGTGCTAAGAAGAATATTAAAAAGGGAGAATGGTTCTATGGCTGCTACTGCTGTATTTTGAAAAAGTGTGTCCAACCCACTTCTATTTGTAATAAAATATTCCTACTCCTGCATTCTAGTTTGAAGTATAAAGACTCAAGGACTGGGAGGCAGAAATATTGCTGTAATTATTTCCAGTATTAATGCTAAGTAATAACACGGGCTTCCCTGGTAACACTGGTGGTAAAGAGTCTGCTTGTTAATGCGGGAGCCATAAGAAATGTGGGTTTGATCCCTGAGTTGGGAAGATTCCCTGGAGGAGGGCCTGGAAACCCACTCCAGTACCCTTGCCTGGAGAACCCCATGGACAGAGGAACCTGGTGGGCTACATTCCATAAGGTCACAAAGAGCTGGACATGACTGAAGTGACTTAGCAGCAGCAGCAAGTAACAACACTAACTAATTTCTATCAAATACAAGAATGAGCAATGCTGCATTTAGCTAGAATTATCCCTCTTTTCAGATAACTGTAGCTTAATTCTTCCAGTAATAAAAGTTTAGACTTTATTAAATTCATTCACTGTAATAGAAAACTGTCTAAATTGCCAAACTTATATGGCCCAAGTGGAAAGTTTATTAAACATATAAATTCATTCCATCAGCAAATTTTGAGTCTCTGCCAGTGACTGAGTCAGTGTGTGGGGGTTAGAGTGTGCTGTTTCAAGAAATACATACAGAAAGTTCACAAGAATATGGGCAGAAAAGGTGCTGTGAGAATACACCAGAGAGAGATGAACTGGGGGAACTTCCAGACATGATGTGGACTGAATTTTAATAATTTCTTGTTAGGAAATTATTAGGTAGGGAGCAAGCATATAAAGCATCCACAGGTCAGAAATAAAATTTAAATTCTCTGATAACATATGTGATCTAGGTTCATCCTTTTCCTTCATTTCTACCCCAGTATAAATGTTCTTCAGATGTTTAATTAGTCACTGCACATTTGTTCAGTTCAGTTCAGTTGCTCAGTTGTGTCCGAGTCTGTGACCCCATGAATTGCAGCATGCCAGGCCTCCCTGTCCATCACCAATTCCTGGAGCTCACTCAAACTCATGTCCATCGAGTCGGTGATGCCATCCAGCCATCTCATCCTCTGTTGTCCCCTTCTCCTCCTGCCCCCAATCCCTCCCAGCATCAGAGTCTTTTCCAGTGAGTCAACTCTTCGCATGAGGTGGCCAAAGTACTGGAGTTTCAGCTTTAGCATCATTTTTTCTAAAGAACACCCAGGACTGACCTTTAGAATGGACTGGTTGGATCTCCTTGAAATCCAAGGGACTCTCAAGAGTCTTATCCAACACCACAGTTCAAAATAATCAATTCTTTGGTGCTCAGCTTTCTTCACAGTCCAACTCTCACATCCATACATGACCACTGGAAAAACCATAGCCTTGACTAGACGGATCTTTGTTGGCAAAGTAATGTCTCTGCTTTTGAATATGCTATCTAGGTTGGTCATAACTTTTCTTCCAAGGAGTAAGCGTCTTTCAATTTCATGACTGTACATTTGATCTCCTCAATTCTCCTGAAGCTCCGCCTACCTCTCTTTTCTGTCCTGTGGTAACTGCCTTTGTTCAGCTTCTGTCTCCTGTGGATTATCATGCCTCCAGCCTTGCCTTCCTTCATCTTCTTATTCACACTTTTCTCAAAATGAGTTTCCTGAAACACATCCCATCACTTCCTTCTGAATCCACTTCATCCTGGATGATGATCAGACTCCAAATTCAGAGGTTTCCTGCCAGCAAATCCTCATGTCCACATTCACAAAAGGATTCATTCACAGTTCCCCAGATGTCCCGTGCTTTTTCCTATCTCCTTCATTTTACATATGTTCTTTCCTATACCTCTATTCCAGAACATTCTTAATTCTTCATCCTCTAACCCAACATATCTTTCAAGACATATTTAAGTATCCTCTTGGAAGCAATTCCTGGTTCCTCTAGCTTCAGTTACATGTAGCTCCTTTGTTCTCCCATGATGCATATTTCTGCCTTCTAGCATGTATCACACAGCAATAGATGATTCTGTGTGTGTCTGTTCCTTGTTGTTGTTTAGCCACTCAGTCATGTCCAAGTCTTTGTGACCTCCATGGACTTTATAGCACACCAGGCTTCACTGTCCATGGGATTTCCCAGCAAGAATACTGGAGTGGGTTGCCATTTCCTTCCACAGGGTATCTTTCCAGCTCAGGGATTGACTCACGTCTACTGCATTGGCAGGTAGATTCTTTACCATTGTACCACTGGGGAAACCATGTTCCTTCAGTTCAGTTCAGTTGCTCAGTCATGTCTGACTCTTTGCAACCCCATGAATCGCAGCACGCCAGGCCTCCCTGTCCATTACCATCTCCCAGAGTTACTCAGACTCACGTCCATCGAGTCCGTGATGCCATCCAGCCATCTCATCCTTGGTCATCCCCTTCTCCTCCTATCCCCAATCCCTCCGAGCATCGGAGTCTTTTCCAATGGGTCAACTCTTCTCATGAGGTGGCCAAAGTACTGGAGCTTCAGATTTAGCATCATTCCTTCCAAAGAAATCCCAGGGCTGATCTCCTTCAGAATGGACTGGTTGGATCTCCTTGCAGTCCAAGGGACTCTCAAGAGTCTTCTCCAACACCACAGTTCAAAAGCATCAATTCTTCGGCGCTCAGCCTTCTTCACAGTCCAACTCTCACATCCATACATGACCATAGGAAAAACTATAGCCTTGACTAGACGGACCTTAGTGGGCAAAGTAATGTCTCTGCTTTTGAATATACTATCTAGGTTGGTCATAACTTTTCTTCCAAGGAGTAAGCATCTTTTAATTTCATGGCTGCAGTCACCATCTGCAGTGATTTTGGAGACCCCCAAAATAAAGTCAGATGCTGTTTCCACTGTTTCCCCATCTATTTCCCATGAAGTGATGGGACCAGATGCCATGATCTTCGTTTTCTGAATGTTGAGTTTTAAGCCAACTTTTTCATACTCCTCTTTCACTTTCATCAAGAGGCTTTTTAATTCCTCTTCACTTTCTGCCATAATGTCATCTGCATATCTGAGGTTATTGATATTTCTCCTGGCAATCTTGATTCCAGCTTGTGTTTCTTCCAGTCCAGCGTTTCTCATGATGTACTCTGCATAGAAGTTAAATAAGCAGGGTGACAATATACAGCCTTGAGGTACTCCTTTTCCTATTTGGAACCAGTCTGTTGTTCCATGTGCAGTTCTAACTGTTGCTTCCTGACCTGCATACAGATTTCTCAAGAGGCAGGTCAGGTGGTCTGGTATTCCCATCTCTTTCAGAATTTTCCATAGTTTATTGTGATCCATACAGTCAAAGGCTTTGGCATAGTCAATAAAGCAGAAATAGATGTTTTTCTGGAACTCTCATGTTTTTTCCATGATCCAGTGGATGTTGGCAATTTGATCTCTGGTTCCTCTGCCTTTTCTAAAACCAGCTTGAATATCAGGGACTTCATAAGCATCCTGAGGGCAGATACTGTGTTTTATCTCTTCATATATGATTGCTAACACAATATTCTACATGATAGAAATTACCAGTGAATTAATGAATGAAGAAGCTACTTCTCAGGAATGCAGTGTGTTTCTTATTCTTATGATATATATTCATATCAACATATCATAGAAAATTCAGTTATCTTGAAGTTCTTGATGATTTTGACACATTCATTGTCTAAGAGGGTTCCTACCTCATAGACTTTGATCCATAAACACATGTTGACTAAATGAATTTAAAAAATAGAATTATGGGTTGAATTGTGTCCCTCCCCCACCAAATAAAGATGTTGAAGTCCTACTCTCCAGTACCTGTCAATGTGACATTATGTGGAAATAAGGGTTTGGCAGATGGTCAAATAAAGGTGAGATTATTAGAGTGGGCCCAATTCCAATATGACTGCATACAATGTAGACCTCTGGACATGAAGAGAGAGAGAGAGAGACTATAGGGAGAATGCCATGTGGAAGCTGAATCATGTTGCCACAGGCAAAGGAATGCCAATGACTGCCAGCTAACCAACAGAAGCTAGGAAAGGGTCATGGAACAGATTCACCCTCACTGTCATCAGAAGGATCATACCTTACCAACAACTCTCAGCCTTCTAGGCTCCCAGAACTGTGAAGCAACAAATTTATGTTGCTCCAAGACTCTGAGAGAAACCTATATGCAAGTCAGGAAGCAACAGTTAGAACTGCACATGGAACAACAGACTGGTTCCAAATAGGAAAAGGGTACGTCAAGGCTGTGTATTGTCACCCTGTTTATTTAACTTCTATCCAGAGTACATCATGAGAAACGCTGGACTGGAAGAAGCACAAGCTGGTATCAAGATTGCCAGGAGAAATATCAATAACCTCAGATATGCAGATGACATTATGGCAGAAAGTGAAGAGGAACTAAAAAGCCTCTTGATGAAAGTGAAAGAGGAGAGTGAAAAAGTTGGCCTAAAACTCAACATTCAGAAAACGAAGATCATGGCATCTGGTCCCATCACTTCATGGGAAATAGATGGGGAAACAGTGGAAACAGTGTCTGACTTTATTTTTTTGTGTTCCAAAATCACTGCAGATGGTGATTTCAGCCGTGAAATTAAAAGAGGTTTACTCCTTGGAAGGAAAGTTATGACCAACCTAGATAGTATATTCAAAAGCAGAGACATTACTTTGCCCACTAAGGTCCATCTAGTCAAGGCTATGATTTTTCCTGTGGTCATGTATGGATGTGAGAGTTGGACTGTGAAGAAGGCTGAGCGCCGAAGAATTGATGCTTTTGAACTGTGGTGTTAGAGAAGACTCTTGAGAGTCTCTTGGACTGCAAGGAGATCCAACCAGTCCATTCTGAAGGAGATCAGCCCTGGGATTTCTTTGGAGGGAATGATGCTAAAGCTGAAACTCCAGTACTTTGGCCAGCTCATGCGAAGAGTTGACTCATTGGAAAAGACTCTGATACTGGGAGGGATTGGGGGCAGGAAGAGAAGCGGATGACCGAGGATGAGATGGCTGGATGGCATCACCAACTTGATGGACGTGTCTGGGTGAAGTCCGGGAGATGGTGATGGACAGGGAGGCCTGGCGTGCTGGGATTCATGGGGTCGCAAAGAGTCGGACACGACTGAGTGACTGAACTGAACTGAACTGTAGACACTGAGTGTATGGTACTCTGTTACATCAGCCTTAGGAAAGTAACGCATCTAGGGACAGAGATTTAGATATTTTGTTGCATCCAGGGGCTGGCATGGCTCTGCAGACAGAGTGTAGTGGCACTAAGGAAGACTGTGGACAGCACAAAGGAAAGGTTTTCAAGTGTGGCTAGTGAGAGAATTACTGTGGGTAGTATATATTTTTTTAAAAGATACAGATTCTTGTGGTAGAACTAGGGGGGCAGTCCACACTTTACAACTGAGGACTGGATTTCCAGATTAGTGAGTAGGCAGGTGTATTTTAATACAAAGCTTCAGACAGGCCCTAGCCTGGGTGGTGCCAGCTCCCTCCACGCTGCCTTTTCTTCTTGGTGTGCATTCAGCTAATGGTCAGATTGCAGTGGGAGTTCACTAGGCCTCCTCCTTCACTGCTGATGAGGCTCTATCCAGGGGTGATAAACCTATGTTTACTTTTACAACTGCAAACTTTTCTCATTCTTTTTTTTTTTCAAACCTATTATATCTTTCTGTTCTCCCAAACACACCTGCAGTACTTAGTCCTGAGGTTTACCATGCTTTCTTACTATTTTTTTTAAAGAAAACAACCACTTTTCTCTTTTCTCCTCTCCTCTCCTTTCCCCCTGGGTCTTGCTTTTTTTTTTTTTTTTTCTTCCACTGTACCTGGCTCTCAAGTGTTGTTCCCCATGTCAGATCTGCTGAATTCAAACATTGCCAAGGAAACTAGTTAAACATAAGTAGTTCCAGGTTAACTGTTGATTTATTATCTGATGCAGTCTGTTGCCCTTTTGAATTTAAAGCAAATCAAAACCCCCAGAGAATCAGAAGGAAAGAATATAATGTTAAATGACTGTTTTACAAGGATTCAAAAGGGAAAGGTACTTTCAGAACCCAACTAATGTGCACACCAGGAGGAAATACAGAGATTTAATGTTTTGTGTTTTTTTCTTCATTTAAAATTATCAAAACAAAATAAGATCAAAGGATTTGAATTTAGTGTACATGAAAGAGCTTGCAGAACTTCCCTTGCATTTAGAGCAATCAGCTAGAGCATAACCTAAGTGGAAATGGATATGTTTGAAAAAATCTATATGCTCACTGCAGAATGATATGTTTGAGAGACTTGCTAAGTGCTTACATTAATACATCCTGAAGTACTTTCTAATCAAACATATTATTGCATCACTTTCCATGCTGTTGTAAGATGGAAAGTTTCCTCATATGTTAGTAGTTTTGAAAGTCACATATGAAGTACTCATTGCAGATCCATTTCATCATCTCCCATTGTTCTAACATGTGTTAGTTTCCACCAAGCTTGTGGCTGGCCACTGTTATGCCTTGACATACCAGCCTGTCGGTCTGGAGGTGGCACACCTGTTGCCTGAGCTCTGAAAATCAGGAAGTGTTATTTCCGCAATTAGACCAGCGGCTATGGGTGTCTGTGTTGGAAGGGAGAATACCTGCAATGATGACAAACTGAAATGTTTTCTCTTTGGAGGCTCAAATCATTTGTGTGAAGCCAAGTTCAAGGTCCATCCAACATACGTCTATAGTGACTTGCGGTTGAAATTTTACACCTGTTTATATTATACATGAATTGAACCTGGTATCATGTGAATTGTTGATGGTGAAAGTTGAAACCACGGGAAAATTATCTGGTTTCAGGTTTGGTTTCCAAAGCGCGACTCAGACAATAGTTATAGAATGTTCAACTGAACCTGGGTGAGTTTGTATAATTCTCCTGGTTTAAGCCAGGGGAAATGTTTGCCATCTTACCTAGCTACAACTTTTATGAAGCAAAAAGGAAGCGTGATCATAAATGTCTATGGAAAAGTTTAACAGGGATTACAGATAAACTAAAGAACCTAGTGAACTAAAGAACTAGTGAACCCAGTTCAGTTCAGTTCAGTCGCTCAGTTGTGTCTGACTCTTTGCAGCCCCATGAATTGCAGCACGCCAGGCCTCCCTGTCCATCATCAACTCCCGGAGTTCACTCAGACTCATGTCCATCGAGTCAGTGAACCCAAGGATGGTATAGAATACTGAGAGTGCAGCCATTATTGTCCCACACACTTTGAAACTTTGTTATTCCTTCAGTTCAAGTGTCACCCTTGTGAAACTGTCTTTGATGCCACAAATCAGCATTAGATAGTTCTATCATGTGTTTCCATAATAGTTTATTTTCATCTACTCTAAAAGTAAATTACTTTGGGGGAGGAATTCTGTTCATTTCTTGCTCCGCCCACTCCTACATTATGGACTCCAGAAAGGCATAAACTTTCATCGTTATTCACCTTTGTGTTCCAAGAACATAGCATAGGGTCCAGCATGTAGGAGTCAAGCAATATTTGTTACCTGAATAAATGATAGAATTGGTTACCTGTGTTATCATTTTTGCTTAGCTGTTTGAGACATGAGTGTAAATAGACTGTCAAGCCATAAAAAAGTATAGAAATCAATCTAAGAAATTGGTTTAGTGTTGTAAATCAGCTCCAGAACTTGGTAAATGTGGAGAAGACCTGAGGTGACCAAAGCATAAAGCTAAAGCAAATGCTTCTTAAAATCAAAGCAAATTGTTTTTAAAATCAAGCATTTAGAAAATAGAGGCTAAGTCCACAAAGACCAAAGGAAATTCAAAAGGAAGTTTAGATGTGAGATGATGAGCTTTGAGAAAGAGGATCATGACCAGTTATTGGTTATCTCCAGTAGGAATAAAGCAAGAATACACAACAAGGATTAAGCAAGGTTTAAAAAAGCTATTCCATTTTGCAGTGAGTTACTATGGAGCATCAGAATACTTTCCAGCTTCAAACTTCATCTAATAATTGTCCACACTGCCATCAAAGGAATGATTACAAATTCCGGGACTGATTATACCTTTTTAGAGCTTAAAACCCATCGTTGAATATTTGTTACTTCCAGTATTATTTTCTAAACTTGCCTGGAAATAATAATTCTCCCAGGCCACTGATAAACAATTAGAGATTCTTGCTCATCCTCTGAATGAGAATCTTAGGAAATGGGAGTTGGGAGTCTGTTTTTAATAAAACATTTTGTTATGCTTATCCTTAAGCAAGTCTAGATTTACCTCCAGGGTAAAGTGCTTTTTCCTTAGAAAAGTACTCTAGGTCCACTCTTTTGTACGTGGCCTCATTTGCCATGTACTGCGTTATGATCCAGTAATAGTAACATACTGTTTTGGTTCTCCATTTCTTTCCAAATACTATTATCTCTACTTAAACTCTAGTCACACTTTAAGCCAATCTCAAGACACATTTTGTCAAAACCATTTTTTCACCCTCTCAGAAAAAGTTGTTGTTCAATTGCTAAGTCGTGTCTGACTCCTTGCAACCCATGGACTGCAGCGTGCAAGGCTCCTCTGTCCTCCACTAGCTCCCAGAATTTGCTCAAATTCATCTCCATTGAGTTGATGATACTATCTAACTATCTCATCCTCTACCAGCTCCTCCTTTTACCTTTAATCTTTCCCAGCATCAGGGTCTTTTCCAATGAGTCAGCTCTTTGAGTCAGGTGGCCAAAATTTTGGAGCTTCAACTTTAGCCCCAGTCCTTCCCATGAATGTTCAGGGTTGTTATCCTTTAGAACTGACTGATTTGATCTCCTTTCAGTCCGAGGGACTCTCAAGAGTCTTTACCACCATGATTTGAGAGCATTAGTTCTTTGGTGCTCAGACTTCTTTGTGGTCCAACTCACATCTGTACATGACTACTGGAAAAAAATAATAGCTTTGACTATATTGACCTTTGTCAGCAAAGTGATGTCTCTGCTTTTTAATACACTGTCTAGGTTTGTCATAGCTTTCCGTCCAAGGAGCAAATGTATTAAAATTAAAATTTCATGGCTGCAGTCACTATCTGCAGTGATTTTGGGGCCCAAGAAAATAAAATCTGTCACTGCTTCCACTTTTTTCCCATCTATTTGCAATGAAGTGATGGTACTAGATGCCATGACCTTAGTTTTTTGAATGTTGAGTTTTAAGCCAGCTTTTCACTCTCCTCTTTCACCTTCATCAAGAAGCTCTTTAGTTCCTCCTTACTTTCTGCCATTAGAGTGATATCACCTGCATCTCTGAGTTTGTTAATATTTCTCCTGGCAATTTTGATTCCAGTTTGTGCTTCATCCAGTCTGGCATTTCACATTATGTACTCTGCATATAAGTTAAAAAAGCAGAGTGACAGTATATAGCCTTATTGTACTCCTTTCCCAATTTGTAACCAGTCCATTGCTCCATGTCTGGTTCTAACTGTCGTTTCCTGACCTGCATTACAGGAGACCTTCTTGACCTTCTCAGGAGACAGGTAAGGTGGTCTGGTACTCCCATCTCTTAAAGAATTTTCCCACAGTTTGTTGTGATCCACATAGTCAAAGAGTTTAGCTAGTCAATGAAACAGAAGTAGATGTTTTCTGGAACTCCTTTGCTTTCTCCATAAGCTAGTGAATGTTGACAATTTGATCTCTGGTTTCTTTGCCCCTTCAAAACCGAGCTTGTACATCTGAAGTTCTCAGTTCATGTACTGCTGAAGCCTAGCTTGAAGGATTTTGAGCATAATCTTGCTAGCATGTTAAATGAGCACAGCTGTCCACTTGTTTGATCATTCTTTGGCATTGCTCTTCTTTGAGATTGGAAAGAAAATTGACCTCCCAATCCTGTGGCCACTGCTGAGTTTCCCAAATTTGCTGACAATATTGAGTACAACACTTTAATAGCATCGTCTTTTAGGATTTTAAATAGCTTAGCTGAAATTCTATCACTTCCACTATTTTTGTTCATAGTAATGCTTCCTAAGGCCTAGAAAAAGTACTAGACTTCTATGACATTCTCTTTATTTGTTCTCTATCTATATTTTTTCCATAGCATGAACTTCTTAGGGACTTCCTTGAAGCTCAGTTAGTAAATAATCCACCTGCAATGCAGGAGACCCCCGTTTGATTCCTGGGTTGGGAAGATCTCTTGGAGAAGGAATAGGCTACCCACTCCAGTATTCTTGGGCTTCCCTTGTAGCTCAGCTGGTAAAGAATCCATCTGCAATGAGGGAAACCTGGGTTCGATTCTTGGTTTGAGAAGATGCCCCGGAGAAGGGAGGAGCTACCCACTCCAGTATTCTGGCCTGGAGAATCCCATGGACTATACAGTCCATGGCATCACAAAGAGTTGGACACAACTGAGTGACTTTCACTTTTCACTTTCAGGAACGTCTTAAGATTGACAAATATGTTTAATTCATTTGAATTATGTGTCCAAGACTCAGCATATTGCCTGGATATAATAGGGTTTGCATTGGGTGGGCCAAATGTTTGAGTTTTTTCATAAGATGTTATGAAAAACCCAGACAAACTATTTGGCCAACCTAATATGTTTCATGACTGCTGTTGTGTACCAGATAGCACCTCATTTGCCCTTTGTCAAGAACCATTCCACATGACGAAAGTCTCCATGGTGACTTTCTGCATAGCTTTAGATTTCCAGAGATGACTCTTCTTTACAATCATCCATAATTAGCACATTGTGTTTGCTTCTCTCTCATCTTTAAAATATATGTCTAACTAGAGTGCAGGTAGCTTGTGAGCAGGGAGAGCATTTCATGTTTTATTTTCATGTACTGTTGGTTTGAGAATTTCGTAAATGGCCTGGAACTGTATATAATTTTCAAAGTATGTGCCTCCTTTTTTTGAAGGGGGAGAGAGAGCTCATAACTTAAATTACATTTCAAAGAGATCTACAACTTCAAATCATTTAAGAGCAATTCTGGGCTTGCAATAATAATGGTAAGAATAATTTATTTGTGCAGAATTTTACAATTTACAAAGAATTTCCTCACGCATTACCTATTCATTCTGTACAGCAGGCCTGAGAGGCAGCTGTGGCAGACACTCTTGGCTCTATTGATCAAATAAGGAAAATAACACCTGGGGTGGTTAAGCGCCTCTACTGGAGATTAAGTCTCTCCAGAGCTGGAGTCCTTTCCACTATATACATCAAATGGCTTTTCATGAAGAAGTTTGCATAATCTCTTTTGGACACATGGAATGGGTTAAGCTCCTACAAACAGCAGACAGCCAGGTAAAACTTAAATTACCCTTTATACTCAATGAGTGAGGTCTGTTACTTTATTCTCCCAACCATTTGTCATTAGTGTACTGCTTATGTATAAGAGGAATTTCCTTTTTATGCCTTCATCCTAAATACAGATTAATTAGAAAAATCCCTGAGCTCTCAGCACCAGCATCTTCCTGTTCGTCACTGAGAAGCATTTGTTGAATGGATTTCATACCTAAGACACTGAGCTTAGTGCTAGCAACTGTAAATACATAAGCTGCTACAGCAGACCATTGGATAATTAATAGTAAAATAAACCAGCTGGCCCAGCCAGCAATAGGAAAATGCATCCCTAATACTGTTTCAGTAGTATTCAGGGTCCTAATATTCAGTATCCTCTACTCTTTGAACCACTAATTCTATTTATAAAAATGGGGTCTTATATAATTCCAAATATAGAAAACATTTAAATTTCTAAGTAGCATTATTTAGAATGGTAAAAGAATGAAAACAAACCTAAATCTCCAGTAATACATCAATTGGTATATAAATTTTGATTCATCCCTGGTAGCTCAGACAGAAAAGAATCTGCCTGCAATGCAGGAGACCTGGGTTCAATCCTGGGTCAGTAAGATCCCCTGGAGAAGGAAATGGCTACTCACTCCAGTATTCCTACCTGGAGAATCCCATGGACAGAGGAACTGGGGGAGCTACAGTCCATAGTGTTTCAAAGAGTTGGACATGACTGAAATGAC
This sequence comes from Capra hircus, assembly GCF_001704415.2. Taxonomy (NCBI): domain Eukaryota; kingdom Metazoa; phylum Chordata; class Mammalia; order Artiodactyla; family Bovidae; genus Capra; species Capra hircus. The sequence goes on along the minus strand of NC_030822.1, from coordinate 23,488,029 downwards.
TGAGCACGCACTTGTGACTCTTAAATCTTTTCACCTTATGTGAGCATTTCCTATTTAGAAAAGCATCTCATCTACCTCTGTTCTTCTAAGTTATATGAATGAAGCTTTTCCTTCTTTTTTTCCATAACATTTCTTTATTAAGCTTATTCAATTTGGATTTTTGTCATTAGCAACCAAGATTCCTGACTATAACAAGTTAGTATGCGTGTGTGTGTGTGTGTGTGTGTGTGTGTGTGTGTGTGTGGCTCAGTTGGGTCCAACTTTTTGTGATCTCATGGACTGCAGTCTGTCAGGCTCCTTTACCCATGGAATTTTCTAGGAAAGAATACTGGAGTGGGTTGCCATTTCCTACTCCATGGGATCTTCCCAACCCAGGGATTGAACCTGTTTCTCTTGCATCTCTTCCATTGGGAGGTGGATTCTTCACCACTGAGCCACCTGGCAAGCAACAAGTTACTATAGACCCTATCAATACAAAACACATATAAAACAAATTAAAATCCAGCAGAATTCCAAAATTTTATTCATAGGAAAAAAAACCCCACTATGTGAAACAGTTCCAAAGCAATGATTATTGATTTATTAGAGATCAATTTGCTCTTGATCTTCCTAGCTTTCTTTATTGTCCCCCAGATCTTCTGTAATAAGTATATGCTTCATTTAAATTGTAAACAGTAGTACTCACAATACACATAGCCTGGGAAACATCCCAGAAGAGAAAAGAGACAAGAGAGAGTAATGTAGACAGTTAGGTACAGACTGCTTACTGAAAAGTATCTTGTTTTCTCAGGATTTATGTCCACCATGTGTAAAGTAGATAGCTAGTGCGAACCTGCTGTACAGTGCAGGGAGCTCAGCTTGTGGCTCGGTGGTGACCTAGCAGGGTGGGATGGGGGAGGATGGGAGGGAGGCCCAAGAGGGAGAGAATGCATGCATATGTATAGCTGATTCACTTCACTGCACAGCAGAAACACACAATGTTGTAAACCAACTATATCCCAATTAAAAAAAAAGTATACTGCTTCCTTTTCACTTCCACCAACTGCTCCTTGAGAAAACATGCTAAAGTGCTGCTGAAATGTTCACGTTACCTGCCAACAGATATCTATAGCTGTCATGAAGCTTAGTAGCGGAAAATGTTAAATCGACATTTGTTCCCAAGGAGTGCGTAGGTGCTTTATTGGGAGAGAATGTCAGATAAACAGAGGGAAAGGTTAAAAAAAGAAAGCTTTCATTTTAATAGAGAGCAAAGTGTAAATATCTTGGTAAATCTTAATAGACTCACACAATGCTCTGACACCACTGGTGTTTAAACTGCCAAACAAGGTTCTGACTGGGCCAGGGTGAAGATAGACCATCGCAGCCGGCTATCTACAGTCTAATCCCAGTAGCCTGTTGTTAGGTAACATTAGACTATTACTTCAGGGGGAGTGAAATGACTGTGATGATCTGTATATCCTCTCAGCTTTATCAGTGTCTGACAGAGCCTTGAATAAGGCAGACACCTTAGGTTATATTTCTTTATCTGAGAGGAGTTCCAGGTTCTGGAGTCCCATGGTGTATAACAGTCATACACTGTAAAACAAGTGAAGCTAACAGAGCCTCCACAATAGACTGTAATAGGGTTAAAACTGGTGTTAGTTTCAGAGTCTGTGTGAAGGCAATTTGCTAGCAAAGTACAGAGCACTTAAAACTGAGCTGGGGTTATAGTATCATTGGATTCAGTCCTATTGTCAAGAGATGAATGGAGTAGGGCTCTCCAGGATAACGTAATAGTCAAAGGGGTTATTAAAAGATTTAATCAGTCATGTATCATCTTTGGATATTTGGACAGTACATTTAGGCAGTCACATTGAACTCAAGAACTGGGTTCTGAAAACTGGTTTCCCCATATCATCTTCCCCAAAGATGACACGGCAAGTTGGAGGGAACATATTTTCTGGTCCCTCCCAGACCTGCATTTCTAAGATATGTTCTTATGACCAATTATAACGTTAAGTTGGTGGTTGCACACAATTGCTAAAACACTTCATCATTTAGCCCTGTGATAAGATTACTTTAGCATAGAGTTTCATCAGATCTTCATCACACCTCACCTGGATCTCTTCCATAGCTGACTGACCTCTCAGCCTTCACCTGTTAACCCTTCCAGTTCACCTTCCCCACCACTATCAGAATAATCTTAAAAAAAAAAAATCTTATGAAAACTTGCCTTTATCTAAAATAAAACAAGAATTGAAGGACCAGGTCTCTCTTTTAATTTTCTGTTGCCTAGAAAATTGTTTCCTTCTTTATTTTGATATCATATCTCACCTCTCTGGACCACCTCTTTACATGGCTCCTATCTTCTCCAACTACCTTAAACTTCCAAATACTTCTTAGTAAGCCACAACTTTTCATGTCTCTGAGACTTTATTACCATATGTTCTCCCTCTGATTAGAATGTTTTTTCTTCCTTCTTTGTTTGGGGAAAGTAGCAAATCATGAGGCAGGAGAGGGGCTTCCTGGGGATCCAGTGGTTAAGACTCAACACTGCCAGTGCAGGGGGCTCAAGTTCAATCTCTGATCAGGGAACTACTATCCCCCATGCCACACACCATGGCCAAAAGAGTTTTAAAAATATGAGGCAGGAGAGGAACATATCAATAGAAGAATGTAGTGGAGAGCTGTTAAATCATGGTGGAGTATTAGCACTTTATCCTCAGGTCAGAAACTAGAGATTCAGATATGCTTGAATCATGACACATGGGGTGATAGTTGTCTGAAATTTCCTCCTTTTATCAGGGATCTAGGATCTCTGGAAAGAAAAGGACTCCATAACAGACCCTGATACCTCAGTGTTATAATTTCCTCAATGCAAAAAATCTCCACTTCACCAATGAGGAGACTAAGGAATCACACAGGTGTGGACTTCTAGATAGCCTAGAATCTTGCAGCTGGTAAATCCATTATACAATGTTGCATCTAGACTGTCTCAAATGTCCCATCTCAACTCTTCTTGACACTTTGCTTGTAAATCTGCTTTAACATCTGCCAAATGGTGTTGTAACTTACAACTTGCAATGTTTCCTTCCTCTTAAACTTGAAGTCTACAAGAATATGTCATTCAAGTTTCTTGTCACAGTGCCTGGTACATTAGAGGCAAGTAAAAAAAAATGTGGCATGACTCATTAGAGGCAAGTAGAAGAAAACTTGGTCTGTCAGGCAATATGTCCACAGAATGTATTGTGTTCTACTCCACAAATTTATACTTGATGGCCGTATTTATTTTTGTGTAGTTTATAATCTAGGTGACAGAATGGTGACCAGCAATACTGTTATAGCCAATAATATTTTGCCTGACTCCAAAGGATTTTTGTTTAAAATATCTTAGGAATTTGAGAAATGTGAAGATGTGACTATGCCAAAGCCTTTGACTGTGTAGATCACAATAAACTGTGGAAAATTCTGAAAGAGAAGGGAATATCAGACCACCTGACCTTCCTCTTGAGAAACCTATATGCAGTTTAGGAAGCAACAGTTAGAACTGGACATGGAACAACAGACTGGTTCCAAATAGGAGGAGTATGTCAAGGCTGTATACTGTCACCCTGCTTATTTAACTCCTATGCAGAGTACATCATGAGAAATGTTGGGCTGGAAGAAGCACAAGCTGGAATCAAGATTGCTGGAAGAAATATCAATAACCTCAGATATGCAGATCACATCACCCTTATGGCAGAAAGTGATGAAAAGTGAAAGAGGAGAGTGAAAAAGTTGCCTTAAAGCTCAACATTCAGAAAACTAAGATTATGGCATCTGGTCCCATCACTTCATGGGAAATAGATGGGGAAACAGTGGAAAGTGTCAGACTTTATTTTTTGGGGCTCCAAAATCACTGCAGATGGTGATTGCAGCCATGAAATTAAAAGACACTTACTCCTTGGAAGGAAACTTGTGACCCGCTTAGACAGCATATTCAAAAGCAGAGACATTTCTTTGCCAACGAAGGTCCTTCTAGTCAAGGCTATGGTTTTTCCAGTGGTCATGTATGGATGTGAAAGTTGGACTGTGAAGAAAGCTGAGTGTCGAAGAACTGATGCTTTTGAGCTATGGTGTTGGAGAAGACTCTTGAGAGTCTCTTGGGCTGCGAGGAGATCCAGCCAGTCCATTCTAAAGGAGATCAGTCGTGGGTGTTCTTTGGAAGGACTGATGCTAAAGCTAAAACTCCAATACTTTGGCCACCTCATGCGAAGAGTTGACTCATTGGAAAAGACTCTGATGCTGGGAGAGATTGGGGGCAGGAGGAGAAAGGGATGACAGAGGATGAGATGACTGGATGGCATCACTGACTGAATGGACATGAGCTTAGGTGAACTCCGGGAGTTGGTGATGGACAGGGAGGCCTGGCGTGCTGCAATTCATGGGGTGGCAAAGAGTTGGACATGACTGAGTGACTGAACTGAACTCAACTGAAGATGTGATTTAATACAATTTATAATTAATATGTAAAGAAAAGAAAAATAAACTCTGAATGTATATTATGTAGGACAAGCTTTAAGAAGATTCTAGAAAAGAATTCATAGATCAAAACATATGTGAAGTGATGATAATGAAGCATAAAGTTATCTGGATCATTTATAATTCTTAGATGTCTGAACCTCTATCTATGTTCTATGATTTAAACAATAGATTAAAAGCTTGAAAAACACCCATTGATAAAGGAAAAATAGTGGCTAGACAGTAACAAATATTGGCATCTAATATGGATTAGGCACATTGCTATAAATTACTTAGGCATTGTCACAATTGATCCTCACAACAACCTTTTGGGAAAGTTAACTGGATCTCTAAGTTGATCATCCAATTAGTCAATGGCAGAGCCAAGATTCTCATCCAATTCCTATAACTTTTACCCAATACCATACTATCTTCATAAGAAATTTCAAGGACCTATGAATATTACAAGGAATATATACTTTGGCCACCTGATACAAAGAGCTGACTCACTGGAAAAGACCCTGATGAAAGGAATGAAAGCAAAAGGAGAAGGAAGCAGCAGAGGATGAGATGGTTAGATACCATCGCTGACTCAATAGACAAGAATCTGAGCAAACTCTGGGAGATAGTGAAGGACAGGGAAACCTGGCATGCTGCAGTCCATGGGGTTGCGAAGTGTCGGACACCATTTAGCGACTGAACAAAATACTCATACATAAAATGAGAGGCCCTGCTTCCATCAAAATTTGGACACGAGGCCACCTGGTTATGCTGCAACAACAGAAGTTTCAGTTAGGCCATTTGAAGAGGACACTAAGTTGGAAGGTGATGGAGTCTTCTTGGGAGATCAAATAAATAAAGCTTTAAAGGCCTACTGCTATCTCTCTGGAGGTGAAGTGGTCATGATGATGAAAGTCTCATTTTAGTCCTAACTTCTGATTTTAGTTAGACAGGGTACAATGTGCTGACCGAGCATCTTTAGAGACTCCAGGGAAGGCAGCAATTAATACTGCTCTGCTGTATAGGGTAACAGGACTTCTGTTGGAACAGCTGTTTGTTGATCCAGCTGATATTCTCTTTCATCCACCCATCCATTGTTCTCCTTAAACAATAGCAAGATACAAATGTGAGTTTTACTCACTCTAATGAAAAGGGTAGAGTTTCTCTCCCTATAAATATTTTCAAAAGCCTTGATGATTCATGAGATTTGCACAAATACATTTAGAGCTGAAAGTAAGTGTATGAGGCATTAGAAGAATACTCTGCCCCTGGCATAACAGGGATAGGAGGGCTCCTGCATTAAAACAACTCTACTGTGCTTTTAAGATAAACATACTCTTCATTACTCTCCTGCCTACCCAACTCCCCCCTGGAAAAAATAAACATTATCCAAAACAAAACCTGACAGAAGAGAAGACAGCTTCTTGGGTGGGCATGAATGCGATCCTGCCTGAAGCAAGGGGCATACACCAAGATGACCTTCAAAATTTCCTTTCAACACCATTATTCGCCAGGTTTATCTAAACATTGTTTATGAAGGAAGATAAAACATGGATGAGTTTTCAAATGAAGAAAGCAGCAAAGACTGTCTAACTGAGTCTGTCTTGTTGCAAAAGGGAAATTGGCTTTGTACCTTCATCTCCTGCATTTCTCATTTCTCATTTCTCTCTGGGCACGCGGGGGATGTCAGCAACATCAAATTCACCTTGTACAATAAAAACATGATAGCATCACCCCTTTTGCTCTGCAGAAATCTACATTTTCTTTTCAAGTTAGTAGTCATTCTTGATACTTCTATCTTAGAGAAGATTCCAAATTTTACAACATCTCCCTCTGGTCATTTTTCTTTGAGAGACACTTCTGAAAAGAGGGGCTCAAAGTACACATGAGATTTGACTCAAACACCTGTGGTTTTCCCAAAACATTTTCCAACGTATCAGATCACAAGACCTAATTTTGTTTTATTCCTTGTCTTTCCTCTAGACACTGAATCCCACTTGTTTAGCTGGATGTTTTTTTATAATTCAGGATGCAGCTTGAATGCCATCTCTTTAAAGAGCTTTCCCAACCACTCCAACATAAAGTTGTCATTCAGTCACAAACTGTCACACCCCATTGTTCCAATTCTCTACCTTGAATTTGTAACCATCTTATTTATTTAATGTTCACACCTCTCAACTGGAATTTGTTCCATAAGAGCAGAGGGCAAACCTGCCTTACTCGCCACTCCACACCCAACCGTTACAACAGAGCTTACACAGAGTATGTACCCAATTAATATTTGTTGGATGAATGAATGTATGGTGCCCTCAACAGGAAATACACTGAAAATGTCCATGAATAATTTTGTATTACACAAATAACATATGCATGGAGAAATACAGATACATGTTAGTTACTTGGCATCAAGTTTGTGTTGACTGATAAGAGTAAGAAAGGTTGAAAAAGAACAAAATTGGGGTGGCTTTTCCCAAGGTAAAACATGTTATGGTAAAAATATAAGAGTTTAATCTGGTATTGCCTCTTTGTATCAGCATAATTGCTACCCTTACAGAAAAACCCAGTAAGAATAAGTTCTTGGCATCCTTTCTGGCCTCAAAGCTTTCAGTGATGTCTTTTGTCCCCTTTTGAGGTCCCTATCCTGTTTTTCCATCTTGCTGAAACCTCCTAGGACCTAGGTTTTCTTTTTCTTTTTGTACTATGGCATGAGATTTCTTAGTTCCCCCACCCAGGATGGAACGCATATCCCCTGCAGTGGAAGTGTGGAATCTTAACCACTAGACCAGCAGGGGAGTCCCAGTTTTCTTGACTTAAACACTATTCTTGGGTTGGACACCATTTCTTTGAACATATCTTAGTTCCATTTTTCAGCTAAAAGTTGTTCTTACCCCTTGAAGAGTGTCTGCTCTTAGCCAGTTTGGGTAACAGACTAAGCGGACCTGCTTTGGCTCCCGGAGCCCTGTCTTAGCTTCCCTCTGCCAGCAACCAGAGACCGAGAGCCTTGGGCTTTTCTTAAGTCCTTGTCTTTCCCAAGTCTTTTAAATTATCCCTCTTTTTAGCTGATCATTCCTTCTATTTTCATCCTCTGAGTTTGTCCTCAGAGACATGTTTGTCTTTGATCATTCCATTTAACCAGTTCATCATGTTCTATCAATCTTCAAGTTTTATTTTATTTTGGGGGAATATATAAAATAAAATACACTTTATTAGAATATGTTCACTTTAAAAAATACACATTCACTGTGTGCAGTGGTCCAAAAGTTTAAATTGTCCTCAACCTGCAGAATGAAAAAGAGTTTGGAAATCAAGTTTTAGCTCCAATATTTGTCTTAATTGGAACCTATACCAAATTGTATTTACCCTGTTTATAGTCACAGTATATTGTAAAATTTATTGGCATCAACATTAAGTATGCTTGGAAGACTTCCCTGAAGATAAAGTAAGATTTTGTATTTCTCAAACTGGGCTTTGAATTGAACATTTCAGTAATGGTAATGATTTTCAGATTCCTGACAAAGCCACTTAATTTTTTCTAAAATTTATGACTGGTGACAACCTTAGCACCAACATTTAATGGAACAGAGTTGCAGCCAAGTATATCTTTTGTTACACAACCAGGACTGGTGAGGGGAAAAAGTAAAATAACTTAATGATGGTATCTGAAGTCTTCCACTAGTTGACCTCTATTTAACTACATTAAAAAGAATTTGAATTTATGTGAGTATAGAAATATAATTATATAACAATTCTTTGTTCATTTTAGAAAAATTAGAAAGTACAGATTAGAAACACACACACACACACACACACACACACACACTTCCCAACTTGACTTTCAAGCAAGGTTACACTATTCTGCTAAGATTGTTCCTCAGCCACCAAGAAAATTGGCCTTCTCACAAATATATCACATTCTCTCTGTCTTTGCTCAGATTGCTCCCTTAACATGAAACACCCCTTTAAGTCCTTTCTTGTTTTTAAATTACAATTACTATTCAGAGTCTAACTCAAATGTTACCTTCTTATCAAAACTCATGTCATTTTAGATGAATCCAATCCTTTCTTCACCCCTGCTAAACAATCAACTTAACTCATCCTTCAGACTTTTGAATTTCCTGTGAATTGGTAGTTGCACCTCTTGGTTTGATAAGATTTAAGTTAATTTTTGGTTGGGCTATTTGAATGAGGAGTCCCATATTGTCATTTTCTTTCTCTTTTTACACTTTAGCTGTCATTGGTTCTCAATACCTATATTTGTTAATAATTAGGGTATGTCAGATGGTGATATTCTAATTCAGTTTTTCTTCTGTATTATTAATTGGAATAATATTATTATGGAGAACTTCCCTCATCATTTGGTTACTGCATGGTAAAGGCTGACAGGAAAGGCTTTACTTGTGTACATGTGTGCTAAGTTGCTTCTTTTGTGTCCGACTTCCTTCAGCTCTATGAACTGTAAACCTCCAGGCTCCTCTGTCCATGGGGATTCTCCAGGCAAGAATACTGGAGTGAGTTCCATGCCCACCTCCAGGGGATCTTCTTAACCCAGGGATTGAACCCATGTCTTTTACTTCTCCTGCATTGTCAGATGGGTTCTTTACCACTAGTGCTACCAGGAAACCCTCCTGCTTTACTTACCATGTGGCAAAAAATATGTTGATTCACTAGCATCCTACAAAGATGACCCTCACTTTAAAAAGATCATTCAGTATTAAATTCTACCTAGGTGATGTTGTTGTTGTTGTTCAGTTGCTTAGTTGTGTCCAACTCTTTGCAACCCCATGAACTGCAGCACACTTCACTATCCCCTGGAGCTTGCTCAAACTCATGTTCATTGAGTTGAGGATGCTATTCATCCTCTGACATCCCCTTTTCTTCCTGCCTTCAATCATTCCCAGCATCAGGATCTTTTCAAATGAGTCAGTTCTTCACATTAGGTGGCCAAAGTATTGGAGCTTCAGCATCCTTCCAATGAATATTCAGGACTGATTTCCTTTATGATCAACCATTTGGATCTCCTTGTAGTCCAATATCACAGTTCAAAAGTATCAAATCTTTGGTGCTTAGCTTTCTTTATAGTCCAACTCTTACATCCATACATGACTCCTGGAAAAACAACAGCCTTGACTAGAAGGACCTTTGTTGGCAAAATAATGTCTCTGCTTTTGAATATGCTGTCTAGTTTCGTCATAACTTTCCTTCCAAGGAGTAAGAGTCTTTTAATTTCGCAGCTGCAGTCACCATCTGCAGTGACTTTGGAGTCCCCCAAAATAAAATCTGCCACTGTTTCCACTGTTTCCCCATCTATTTCCCATGAAGTGATGGGACCAGATGCCATGATCTTGGTTTTCTGAATGTTGAGCTTGAAGCCAACTTTTTCACTCTCCTCTTTCACTTTCATCAAGAGGCTCTTTAGTTCTTCACTTTCTGCCATAAGGGTGGTGTCATCTGCATATCTGAGGTTATTGATATTTCTCCCGGCAATCTTGATTCCAGCTTGTGCTTCCTCCAGCCCAGCGTTTCTCATGATGTACTCTGCATAGAAGTTAAATAAGCAGAGTGACAATATACAGCCTTGATGTACTCCTTTTCCTATTTGGAACCAGTCTGTTGTTCCATGTCCATTTCTAACTGTTGCTTCTTGACCTGCATAGAGATTTCTCAGGAGGCAGGTCAGGTGGTCTGGTATTCCCATCTCCTTCAGAATTTTCCAGTGTTTATTGTGATCCACACAGTCAAAGGCTTTGGCATAGTCAATAAAGCAGAAACAGATGTTTTTCTGGAACTCTCTTGCTTTTTCCATGATCCAGCAGATGTTGGCAATTTGATCTCTGGTTCTCCTGTCTTTTGTAAAACCAACTTGAACGTCTGGAAGTTCACGGTTCACATATGGTTGAAGCCTGGCTTGGAGAATTTTGAGCGTTACTTTACTAGCATGTGAGATGAGTGCAACTGTGCAGTAGTTTGAGCATTCTTTGACATTGCCTTTCTTTGGGATTGGAATGAAAACTGACCTTTTCTAGTCCTGTGGCCACTGCTGAGTTTTCCAGATTTGCTGGCATATTGAGTGTAGCACTTTGACAGCATCATCTTTTAGGATTTGAAATAGCTCAACTGAAATCCATTCACTTACACTATCTTTGTTCGTAGTGATGCTTCCTAAGGCCTCTTGACTTCACATTCCAGGGTGTCTGGCTCTAGGTGAGTGATCACACCATCGTGATTATCTTGGTCGTGAGGATCTTTTTTGTATCGTTCTTCTGTGTATTCTTGCCACCTCTTCTTAATATCTTCTGCTTCTGTTAGGTCCATACAATTTCTGTCCTTTATTGAGCCCATCTTTGCATGAAATGTTCCCTTATTATCTCTAATTGTCTTGACGAGATCTCTAGTCTTTCCCATTCTAATGTTTTTGTCTATTTCTTTGCACTGATTGCTGGGGAAGGCATTTTCATCTCTCCTTGCTATTCTTGGAACTCTGCATTCAAATTTCCCCTGTAAGTTTCCCCTCTGACTCTTCCATTCCTTGTTGTTGGTGGTGGTCATGGTTCAGGGGCTCAGTCGTGTCTTACTCTTTGCCACTCCATGGACTGTAATCCCCCATACTCCTCTGTCCATGGGTTCTCCAGACAAGAATACTGGAGTGGGTTGCTGTTTCCTTATGCAACATTCCTTGTTAGCTCTTGATTAAAATACATCTAGATGATATATATTTCTCATTTTTGTCACTGCTCCCGTCTTCATTCAGTCACTACCGTCTTGTATTTAAATTACTATAATAGACTCCAAAATAGTCTACCTGCTTTTTCTCTTAACTCCTACAGTCTAATGCAAGATGTTAAAATGTACATCTGAGCATGCCATTTTTAACATGAAAAGCTTTAACTCAGAATAAAGTTCAAAACCCTTGAAAATAGGTGAATGTTGCTCAGTCATGTTAGACTCTTTGCAAGTGGAACTGTATAGTCCATGGAATTCTCCAGGCCAGAATACTGGAGTGGGTAGCCTTTCCCTTCTCCAGGGTATCTTCCCATACCAGGGATCAAATCCAGGCATCCCACATTATGGGGCAGATTCTTTACCAGCTGAGTCACCTAGGAAGCCCAAGAATACTGGAGTGGGTTCCCTATCCCTTCTCCATTGGATCTTCCCAACCCAGGAAATTGAACCTGGGTCTCCTGCATTGCAGGGAAATTTTTTACCAGCTGAGCTACTGGGGGAGCCCCAATGCCCTTGAGGTAGTTAAGAATTTCATTTCCTATTATTGTAACTACATCAATCTCCTTATTTTTCCTTCAGCAGATGAATCAACCACCCTCTAGGGGTCTTTACATTTTTTGTTCTTTCTGGCAGGAAGGTCCTTCTTCAGATTTTTTATGTCTTATACTTTCACTTCCTTTATTCAAGTGTAACCTTTTCAGCTCACCTTCAGTTATCATCTTCTGAAAGTTTTATTTACTTACATTCTGTACTTTCTGGCATCAGAATAGTCAACAAAAGAGTCCAAAATGCAGTACTTGGATACAATCTCAAAAATGACAGAATGATCTCTGTTCATTTCTAAGGCAAACCATTCAATATTATGGTAATCCAACTCTATGCCTTGACCAGTAATGCTGAAGAAGCTGAAGTTGAATAGTTCTATAAAGACCTACAAGACCTTCTAGAATGAACACCCAAAAAAGATGTCCTTTTCATTATAGGGGACTGGAATGCAAAAGTAGGAAGTCAACAAACACCTGGAGTAACAGGCAAATTTGGCTTTGGAGTATGGAACAAAGCAGGGCGAAGGCTAATAAAGTTTTTCTAAGAGAACACACTAGTCATAGCAAACACCCTCTTTCAACAACACAAGAGAAGACTCTACACATGGACATCACCAGATGGTCAACACCAAAATCAGATTGATTACATTCTTTGCAGCCAAAGATGGAGAAGCTCTATACAGTCAGCAAAAACAAGACCAGGAGCTGACTGTGGCTCAGATCATGAACTCCTTATTGCCAAATTCAAACTTAAATTGAAGAAAGTAGGGAAACCACTAGACCATTCAGGTATGACCTGAATAAAATCCCTTATGATTATACAGTGGAAGTGAAAAATAGATTTAAGGGACTAGATCTGAAAGAGTGCATGATGAACTATGGACGGAGGTTCATGTCATTGTACAGGAGACAGGGATCAAGACCATACCCATGGAAAAGAAATCCAAAAAAGCAAAATGGCTGTCCGAGGAGGCCTTACAAAATAGCTGTGAAAGGAAGTGAAGCATAAAGCAAAGGAGAAAAGGAAAGATATAACCATTTGAATGCAGAGTTCCAAAGAATAGCAAGGAGAGATAAGAAAGCCTTCCCCAGTGATCAGTGCAAAGAAATAGACAAAAACAATAGAATGGGAAAGTCTAGAGATAACAAGGGAATGTTTCATGCCAAGATAGGCTCAATAAAGGACAGAAATGGTATGGATCTAACAGAAGCAGAAGATATTAAGAAGAGGTGGCAAGAATACACAGAACAGTACAAAAAAGATCTTCATGACCCAAATAATCATGATGGTGTGATCACTCACCTAGAGCCAGACATCCTGGAATGTGAAGTCCAAGTGGGCCTTAGAAAGCATCACTACGAACCAAGATAGTATAGGTGAAGGGATTTCAGTTGAGCTATTTCAAATCCTAAAAGATGATGCTGTCAAAGTGCTGCACTCAATATGCCAGCAAATTTGGAAAACTCAGCAGTGGCCACGGGACTAGAAAAGGTCAGTTTTCATTCCAATCCCAAAGAAAGGCAATGTTAAAGAATGCTCAAACTACCGCTCAGTTGCACTCATCTCACATGCTAGTAAAGTAATGCTCCAAGCCAGGCTTCAACCATATGTGAACCGTGAACTTCCAAACGTTCAAGTTGGTTTTACAAAAGACAGGGGAACCAGAGATCAAATTGCCAACATCTGCTGGATCATGGAAAAAGCAAGAGAGTTCCAGAAAAACATCTATTTCTGCTTTACTGACTATGCCAAGTCTTTTGACTGTGTGGATCACAATAAACACTGGAAAATTCTGAAGGAGATGGGAATACCAGACCACTGACCTGCCTCCTGAGAAATCTCTATGCAGGTCAAGAAGCAACAGTTAAAAATGGACATGGAACAACAGACTGGTTCCAAATAGGGGAAGGAGTACGTCAAGGCTTATATTGTCACCCTGCTTATTTAACTTCTATGCAGAGTACATCATGAGAAACGCTGGGCTGGAGGAAGCACAAGCTGGAATCAAGATTGCCGGGAGAAATATCAATAACCTCAGATATGCAGATGACACCACCCTTATGGCAGAAAGTGAAGAACTAAAGAGCCTCTTGATGAAAGTGAAAGAGGAGAGTGAAAAAGTTGTCTTCAAGCTCAACATTCAGAAAACCAAGATCATGGCGACTGGTCCCATCACTTCATGGCAAATAGATGGGGAAACAGTGGAAACAGTGGCAGATTTTGTTTTGGGGGACTCCAAAGTCACTGCAGATGGTGATTGCAGCCATGAAATTAAAAGACACTTACTCCTTGGAAGGAAAGTTGTGACCCACTTAGACAGTGTATTCAAAAGCAGAGACATTACTTTGCCAACAAAGGTCCTTCTAGTCAAGGCTATGGTTTTTCCAGGAGTCATGTAAGAATGTGAGAGTTGGACTATAAAGAAAGCTGAGCATCGAATATCTGATGCTTTTGAACTGTGGTGTTGGAAAAGACTCTTGAGAGTCCCTTGGAGTGCAAGGAGATCCAACCAGTCCATCCTGAAGGAGATCAGTTCTGGGTGTTCATTGGAAGGACTGATGTTGAAGCTGAAAGTCCAATATTTTGGCCACCTCATGCAAAGAGCTGATTCATTAGAAAAGACCCTGATGCTGGGAAAGTTTGAAGGCAGGAGGAAAGGGGGACGACAAAGGATGAGATGGTTGTATCCATCACTGACTCAATGGACCAGTTTTGGTAAACTCTGGGAGTTGGTGATGGACAGGGAGGTCTGGCATGCTTCAGTCCATGGGGTTGCAAAGAGTCAGACACAACTGAGCAACCAAACTGTACTCTCTGTTTCCCTCATTTTATCAGAAGATCTGAGAGGAAAGGAAGTTTTTATTTTGTTCACCATTTTACCCTTTCCTCTTTGAACAGTGTCAACTAGCAGTTTTTGCTCCTGCTGTTCGTTGCTGAGTATAACTCTTTTGCGACTCCATGGACAGAGGACCCTGCTAGGATTCTCCTCTAGGATTCCTCTAGGATTCTAAAGAAACCTAGCCTCCTCTAGGATTCTCCAGAGAAGAATACTGGAGTAGGTTACCCTTTCCTTCTCTAGGGGATCTTCCCAACCAAGGGATTGAACCTGAGTCTCCTGCATTCCAGGCTGATTCTTTACTGCTGAGCCACCAGGGAAGCCCTCTGTTAGTAGTTACTCAATAGTTACTTGTAGATTGAACATGTTAATTCTTAGCTTGTTACTTCTTATGATCTTTAATTTCCTATTTTCCAGTTTTAAAATGTTCATTTTGTTAATTTTTATAAATTATAATTCTCTAAAAATTCTTCTTTCATGGACATTGTCCAATTTTTTATGTTTTCTTTCTTGAATGTATTGTTCACTGTTGTTTAAAAGTCTTTATTGAATAACTCTAATATCTGAATCATTGCTCTATTTCTATTGCCTATATTCTTTTCCATTTTTTTTTAAACTTTCAATCGTGTGATTCTGTGGGGCTTTTTGTTTTCTTCCCTATCTCATAATTTTGTGTGATGGATGAAACATGATAGGGGAAATTTTGCCATTACATGCAGGACAGAGTCCTCATGTTTAGGACATAGTCCTCACACCATACTGGAGATCCTAGAGTGGCACCCTTCTCAGTTAACAGCTGAGAAATCCTAAAGTTTTGTAGATTCTTCTTTATTTTGGCAAGGATTAGACTTTAATTTATGTCTTCTTGGTATCATGTGACTTCTGAGGTTCAGTCTTAAAAGCATCCCAACTGGAGTTTTATTCTGGGCTATTTGAACTCTCACTCTATAAATATTGTTACAGAATTTACATATTATCTGCATATATTTATGATACATATTATTTGTACATATATATTTATGCAGTTTAGGAATCAATCAGCAGTTGGGAAAGAGGAATCTAAATGTAGATTTTGGGGTTTCTTCTTCGAACTTCCTCAGCTCCAGGCTTTTCCCCTTCAAATGCTACCTCTGTGGGCAGCCCTGAACTCCAGCTAAGTAACCATCTTTAAGTCATTTTTTATTATTGAAACTTGACTACTTCTATAAAAATAACATGGTTATTATAAAAACTATTATATGTGAACATACCTTTCAGTGATCACATGTCTGAATGATCTGATTGTTATAAAGATCATATGCTTTTATTTGTTGCATAGATTTGCCAAAATAGAAATTCTGAGTCACGTTTCATGTTGTAAATATGAACATGCTGCTGCTATATTACTTTACTTAGTGCTGTTTTCTCTTACCAACAGTATATGTAATTACTGTTTCTCCACAACCCATCCAGAAGAAAATATAATCAGCATTTAAATTTTTTAATAGATTGAAATAATACAGTCTATTGAACTGAAATTAACCCAATATTTGGGTTAGTAATACAATATCAGTGTTGATTTGATGATATTTTCAGTTTACTTTTGAATTGAACATCTTTCTGACATTCATTGACAATTTGCCCTTTTTATTTCTGTGCGATTTTAATTTCTTTTCTTTTTTTTGCTTTAAATGATATGGTCTTGTTAATTTTGATTTATAGGGGTTCTTTGTGGAGAAAAGAATGCTAAGACTTTTTCAAACAGTTCTTTATAGTCCATTATTTTTATTTTAACTTTGCCTCAATGATTTTCTATTCAAAGTTTTAATTTTTGTGCAGCTCTCAGTGTTCTTTTATGGCATCTGGATTTGTTACTTGATATAAGTCCCCTTACCTTTTATGTTATATAAACATTTCTCTACATTTACTATAATCCTTCTGTTTGACTTTTTGCAATAGTATTTTAATCCTTCTGAAATTTAATATTTTATGCTGCAAGGCTGGGATTTAATTCTTTCATTTTAAGATGTATAGCTATTTATATTAAGATCATTTATTAAGTGAATTATAATTTTTCCACAAATACTTTGATTTTTCCTTCTATTTTTCAATGATCCCTGTTTTTTTACTTTGTTTTTGGTCTTTTATTATGCTAATGACATTCTGTTTGATTTCAGTAACCAGGGTGGTAAAATTTTATATGTGATAGGGTATTCACTTTCATCTTTTTTCAAAAAGTTTCTTATAAATTATGATATATTTATTTTTCCATATGTGTTTAAAAATAATCTTCAATTTCTTTTTAAAAATTTGAATTCTTTAATTGCTATTTCATTTTGGATGACTTAGATCCTTACCTTATATATAACAAAATGTATATTATTATAATAAATATGTAGTTTAAGAGACTGTCAGCTTTGGGAAGGTGGGATTTGAATATAAATTTGGAGGTTTCTTAATCAAAAATTTAATGTTAATATGTGTCAATTAACACTAAAATATATTAACTTGGGGAATATTTATATTTTTATAATATTGTTTTAAAATTTAAGAATACTCTACAGACATCATTTATTCTTTCTATTTATTCAGGCTATTTATTAATGACTATTAAAAATATTCAATAACTTTTCTTTTAAAATGTATTACAAAATGTATTATAGTGTTACCACTATTGTCAGTAGGGCAATATATAAAAATCATTTTCTTTTATCTGGTTAGCTCATTAAGATTTTTCTAGTATTTATTATACATTTTATAGAGTTTATTTCAACCATAAAATCATGAAAATAGAGATGTTTGTCCTTTTGTTTATAATAATTATACAGCTGATTGTTTTTCTTATTGCATTATCTTATGCTGAATCATTATTTCAGTGGTGGTCATTCCAGTGTTCCTCTTGTTTTAATGAGACTGGTCTTGGCATTTTAATAGTTAATATAAAGATTCACTGGTTGTTTCACTATGGTAAAAATTTACCACTATTTGTAGGTAATTACACTTTTATTCTTAAAATAGAATTTGTAACAAGAATGGCTACTGGAGGGTTTGAAATGTCCCTTAGATATATTGTAATATAATTTTTCCCTTTAATATGTAATTTCAAGAGGTGTTAACTTAAAAAACTACTAGAACAATTCATACATCCAAAATTTATCAAAGTGGTGTGACCTTAGTGAAAAAAAACATAATTTTTAAAAATATTCTTTTTTTAAATGGATTAGTACTATGTTTTATATTTTTATAATCTACTTCTCCATTTAAAAATTTAATGTAGGTATGGTTCTTGCTTATAAATACAGTCCTACATTACCATACATATGACTACATAGCATGGTATCACATGGATAGATACCAAAATGTGGCATGTTGGACCTTTAGGTTACTTGAGTTTTTAAAGATTAAACATTCTTTAATTTAATTAATTTATTTTTTATTGAAGGATAATTGCTTTACATAATTTTGCTGTTTTCTGTCAAACCTGAACATGAATCAGCCATAGGTATACATATATCCCCTCCATTTTGAAACTCCCTCCCATCTCCCCCATCCCACCCCTCTAGCTTGATACAAAGTCCCTGTTTGAGTTTCCTGAGCCATATAGCAAATTCCTGTTGGCTATCTATTTTACATATGATAATGTAAGTTTCCATTTTTTAAAAGATATTAGTCAAGGATGTTTTGAATAACTTTGCAACCTGAAATTAGCAAAATGTGATTTAACTGATTTAAAAAGATTATTCACAGTCACGCAAATATTTAATTTCTTCAATGGAATTTTATTGTTAATATTTCAAAATTTTGCAAATTTCGTATACATCGCTAATGCATAATAGTCCATTTAAGACCAATCTAGATAGCATATTCAAAAGCAGGGACCTTACTTTGCTGACTAAGTTATGTCTAGTCAAGGTTATGGAACAAATTCATTCCTTAGAAGAGTTAATTCTCTTAGAAACTATTTTTCCCTCAGGTGATAATCTCTGTTTTTCACTTGTCCAGATCTTTTTATAGAAGATCTTTTCTAAAAAGTGGTGGTCATTTCTAACCACCCAAAGTTAGGTGATTAAAAGATACTATGGAATTGTCTAGAAAAATATAAATTCTGAAATAAACTGAAGATGACAATTGGTCAGTGAGTACCAGGATTATAAAAACATTCTATGTCACTAAAATCATATGCGTTTGAAAAGTATTTTCAGTCTTTACACTGTGGAAAACATGTAGCCATTGAAATCAAAGAGACCCAGAGTTATTGTCACAGATTTACAGTTACAACACTTTTTGAATGTTGAGTTATTTGAGATTCAGTTTCTGGAGTTGTAAGATGAAGATAGTAATACTTACCTTTCAAGATGAATGTGAAAACTAGGAAAAAAACATGCAGAAAGTCCTTTGCATAGTATAGGGCATTCTGTAGGTGCCCTGTAAATAATAATAAATTACTGTGATAGTACTATTGCTGATAACAATAATAAGTCATGTAAAATGTGGAGAATTTACAGACAGCATTCAGACTTCTAACTTTTTAAGAATTTATATTACTCATCTAGCTACTATTTGCTTATACTCATTAGTATTCATCCTGGAGACTGTCTTGGCATAATAGATTATTGATGACAATGCTTCCTGTTCTACTTTTGTTTGGGAGCAAGTTTAATTTATATGCTGATTAATTTGGGGGGCTGGTCACCTTACTCTTCTGCCTTTGTCATAGATCTCATTCGTTTGTAATCAATTTTTCTTAACCTTTATACACCCAAGGAGATGGCACATGAATACATTACTTATTTGCTTCATACTTTTATTTATAAGACAAATAGCTGATGGATAGAATGTAAAGAAAATAGATAAATTATGACTTCTTTTTGGAATCAAAACTGTTTCAAACTTGTAAAGACTAGTTTTGTGGCATCAATGCTTAATGAAGCAATTAAGCAATAGGTACAAAAGAGAGGTATTGCTGAGGTTTTTCTTTCAAACTTTGAAACTTTATAGGAAAAAGCCCCCAAACTTAGAACATTAACTGTACCTTTAAGAATATATTACAAGACATTTATACTTTAAAATAATAAGCTTTATTTTTTAAAACACTTAGTCATAAAATGATTCCTCTGGGTACCATATTCACTATTGATTTGACTTTAGTTATTTTAGAAATCAACTATAATTTAACTGAAACAATTAAATTAGCTATTAAGTTAGCAAAGCAAAAATAGAGTCACACTAAAATGCTTCTTTCCTGCTCATTTATCTGTTCAATGCTGTACTTCATGTTCAATGCACATAATATCCTAGAGTGTCAAACCTCTGTACAACTAATCCCTAAATGAGAATAAATAGTTCACTAAGCTTGAGATAGGAAAAAAAAAAGATTAGTTTTGTGGAAATTTTTACCATTGATATAGTGTGTGTATGTATATGAAAATATGAATATAATGTTTCTTCATGGGTCATTAAATAAGCATGTATGAAACTAGGAGTATGCTTATCATAAAAAGTATTTTTCCCCACATGAATTTAAGGTAAAGCAAGGTCTTCTTAGAATGAGTGTATCTTTCTTCCATCTCAGACCTACTAAGTTGATAAAAGTTTAAGGAATGCATTCCTACCATGATACCTTTCAACCCTGAAATCTCTCATTGTAACAGTGTTGAAATTCTTTTTTAAAGATAATCTTATATTAGTTAACAAACAGCTGCCCTTGAGTGGTAGGGCAGGGCTATGTTATTATAATAACTGATATCTTGAGAGTCTAACATATTTCATAGTGGGAACCATGAGTGAATATAGTTCAATACTGACCATGATTTTGAGTTTTAAAAATGACATTAGAGCATCACATTTTTTCCTAAATCATTTAGGAGTCCTGTGAATAAACATCAACAGTTCTCAGAATCAGTGTACTTCTTATTTTTCTCACTAAAGCTTATTGCTAGATGCAGTGACAAAAGACATTCAGGGAAGGGTAAGAGATACTAGATGGCAATTCAGAAGAAAGACTAAGAGTAAGGAGAGAGAGAGGAAGGAAGACAAAGGTGAGGAAAGAAAGGAAAGGAGGGAGGGAGAGTAGGAGGCAAGAGGGAAGGAAGAAAAAAGAATAGAAGTAAAAACTAGAAAGAAGTTGGGGGGAAGGAAGGAAATAAATTCACCACCATTCTTTATTTTTTGTCTCAGTCTAAGGTTAACATGTAACATTGGATCCTTAAAGAATTATGAGATGGGAATCTCCCCCATTTTATAGAAGCACACTTGTGTGGTGCTCATAGAAGGGATGTTTGATTCCAAGGGGTCACTGATACACTGAGCGTGAAGTTATGCTAAAGCCTCCATGCTTTATTTCTTCATTGGTTTGTGTTCAGGGTTTTATTTCCTGTCTTGGCTCCATAAGCATCATGAGCACACTGTAGGCTAATTTTAGCCACAAGGAGTTAATGTTACTTTTAACTACAGATGGCTAGGCAATTAGGTAATTTTGTTTCTCTAGTGGCAGCCTGTCAGGGTAGTGCTGATAAAGCCACTGCAGTAGGAGGTCACTTAATTGCCAAGGGCTCCAATCATTTATCTTGTTGTGTACAAGCTACTTTAATTGAAAACACAAAGGCAAAGAAACAGAGTAACCGTTGCTGGTGAGACTCTGGCTTGTACCCAGACTGACTGGATTTGAATCTCAGTTCTGCTACTGTTACTTAACAGAGTATCCTTAGGAAAATTTCTTACCTTTACATGAGGTTTTCTCTCCTCAAAAATGAGGATCCATAATTACTAAGCCTTCAAGGAGTTAATAGGTAAAAATATACTGGCATATAACAAATGGTATACAAATATTGCTGGAAAATAATTAGGTAGGAAAAACTCAGAAATGTGGTTATTTCTTTTCCCTCAAGTTTTCAAAAAATCTTGACCACAGTTCAATATTTGCATATTGCTTTTTAATTTCCTCTTTTATTAAAAAAATGTAATGGCTGTTTCTAAACTCAGTGAGAAAAGGACATTTAAACTTTTAAAAATTGGGACAACTCCACTTGGTTTAAAAAATGCCCTGAAGAATAAGTGAAAGACATGAATTGACAACTGCCTTCAACTCCCTAGAGAGTCATGTTGGAATGTGAAAATTGTTATCATCTAAATCCTGAGCCCTTGAGATAGGATGGAAGCCGTGTCTCACTTGACCATACATATATATTTTTTTTTAACTGGCAGAGAATCAATCCAAATGCTGAACAACCAGAACTGCATCTTCTAAGAGACCCAATTTAACATCTTATTCTGTGCAAATGAGTATAAGGTGGTGAAGAATGTGAACAGATATCTTGGTTTGAATATTTTCCAGAAGTAGAATTTATGAGGCTATTGAAATCCTGCTAGAAAAGAATTATTGCCTATGAATTTCCAAGCTGAGCAATTTAAGGTAGATTAGAACGTAACCTCTGTGATCAGAGCTGTTAACAAGGAGGCTTCTCACCAATAAGCAATACATTATGGTAGTCTTGGTGGTGGGGGGCGGAGTGGGTGGAAGGGCTGTGGCAGCCAGGTTTTTTGGCATAATAGGAAGTGGGTCCAGTAAATTTATTGCGAGTTACCATAGTAGGGTACTTTGCAAATGCTATCAATTTTTTATTCATTAAACTTTTGAAATCACGTTGAGGGAAAGGAATTTTCTGCAACTGTCAGGTAAGGAAGAGTGGGAAGTAGAGGTGAAATTCAGGTCATTATGATGGGTTAGGTATTTGGCATGGAATGTGGTTTTGTGGATGCCCAGTATTTATCATTTTACATCCCTCAGCATAGTCTCTGAAGTGCAGTTCTGATGACTACAGCCTTGGAGAATCTATGAGCCTTCTGCATACCTTGTGCAAGTAGAGCTTGCTCCTCTGGAAAGTATACACAGTTTCTGAGCTTGGGCATTTACCTTTTGGGATCAATAAATATCCCCATTCATTCTTCTCCTTATTGAAGTACGATCCTGCAAGAGATCATGGCAGTCTTCTCCAGTTCTATTTCTCTCACTGTTCATGAAGAAGAAGAAGAAGAAAAAATGTACCCTGTATAATAGAAAAAAAAAGCACTTCATTAAAACCTGCTTTTGAAATACCCTATTTCTCATCTTTAAATGCAAGATATTTCTTAACATTTGAATACTCACTGTTTTCTCAGTTCTCTGTGATATATGTATGTATATATATATCAGTATGTTACTATACTCTCATACAATTTTATTTTTGTTTTTGGTGATGACAATTTATTACTTTTGCTTTTTTTTTCATGTCTTCTTTTGTTTTTGTTTTAATTTCACTGTTTAGCTTGCTTTCCTTACTGGTGTTAGTGACAGATTGTAAACTTTCAGGTATAGCACACTGAGCTTTACTGAAAACAATATCATATCAAACTGACCCTCTCAGAGAAGGTAAGCACAACTCATGGGTTTAATCATTGCATTCTATAAAGGGAGATGTCACTTAACCAGCTTTCCTCTCAGTGCCAAGAAATCAGCTCAAAGTATTTTTATCCAGATAAGTGAACATGCTTGTCATAGCTACTTATGCCTGTTAAATCTTTCTATGAAATATTTTACAGAGAAATATGTAAATATTTTGACTGCTTATGCCATTCTTTTCAGACGACTTTGCAGATTACACATGAATCTCTATATGAAACAGGAAGGAAAAGCAGGCAGAAATTTCTTAATGTAGCATTTTTCATTAATGAAGACAGAAAGGCTAAAGGAAATTTTTTTTTAATGGAGTCTTAATGTAAATAACCAAGAAGAGTAATATACACTCTATGAGTTGGCCTCTAAATGATACCAGCATGATGGAAATACATTGAGTTTCCAGGACAGCATGTCCTTTTACCTTTTCTTACTGACAGCAGATAAGTAAACCAGGGCTTAGGAGTAGAGTATTTGCCAAAAATGCATTAGCGTAGACTTTGTATTTAGCAAGAGTTTTATGAGTTTGCTACATCTTACATGAACAAGGGTCTATAAACCAGCCTCTAATCTTAGAAATACATGGTCTTTACAACAACCTATAGTTAACAGATGTGATATATTCTGAATATAGATAGGGTAGAGAAAAGGGAGGGAATTTTCCCTAGGCAGTGCTCATTAAACATAGAACGTCTTTGTTTCAAGTCAGTTATTTAATTTTTGCTTTTTTGTTTTAATTTTACTTTACAATACTGTATTGGTTTTGCCATACGTTGACATGAATCCGCCACAGGTGTACATGAGTTACCAATCCTGAACACCCCTCCCACCTCCCTCCCCATATCATCTCTCTGGGTCATCCCAGTGCACCAGCCCCAAGCATCCTGTATCCTGTAAAGATTATTGTTGAAAGAATAAGAAGATGAGATTTGAAGATCAATACCATAGAACACGGTGCTGATTTCACCATCTGAGATGACATAGTTGTAGATGTTTTTAACTGTCAAATGACTATATTTTCCATTTTTTTTCCCAATGGAACACATTTTATTCAATTTTGGAAGTTATATGTATAAATGTATGACTTGACTAAGAAAGCATTCCATCACTAATACTTGCTCATGACTGTGGGGCTGAATAAAGCATCAGTCAGGGTCCCTGGTTTGAAGCAGTTAAAAACATCTTTGCTGCTCCTTAGTCAAAAGGAGGTGCACTGGGAAAATAATAGGGATGTCCATAACTGACAATTGACTCAGAGCTATAGGCTTAGAAAATGGAGCTTTGCAGACCAGGCTGCAGGAAGTGCAGTCAAAGTCACAGTGTCTCAACTCTGTGATCTGTGGGCTCTCGTGATAGCTGGAATCATCTGACTTCCCCTCCATTTCCTCATTCTTTGTACTGTCCATTTAAGATTCAGAGTTCTAGAGCAAATACAAGATCAGCAAAATGAGCAAATGCTAGCTCATTGACTTGTTCTATGGTGCAGCCAGGAGAAGTAGAAGAGGGTCCCAGCTTCTGTGGTTACAGAGGGGAACAGCAGTAGGAAGCAAGCGCTGGGAACTGTCTTCCAAATATGATGGCACACAGTGAGGGAAAAACAGAAATAGTGGAAAGAGGATTACGGTCAGCTGAAGAATGATAAATTTCTACTTCAAATGAGTATTGGCTTGGAAGTCATGATGAGTTTTTAGATTGGACTTTTTTTATCATTGAATATTAGGAGACCTTGGATAAGTCCCTTTGTTGGCTGTTCCTTGGTCTTTAAAATAACAAATTTGATTTAGAGCAAGATTGGGGGGCGGGGGTAGGTGACACTTACAATGACTTTATGCTAGTTTTCATTCATAGAAGACATCATTAATCAATCACTGTTGTCTTTCCTCCTGAGAGCAGACATGACCTCAGAATCCTTAACACAGTGTTTTGGCTGCAGTTACTAAATTATTAGAGTTGACAAATGAGGTAAATGTTGCCAATATTTCTGAACTAGAGGTTAATTATATTTTCTTAAAGTGTTAATATTCTTTGAAGTTCCAGGTCTAAGAAGTATTATTAGTTGAATTATTTTAGAAAATTTGAAGGAAACTAGACCAAGTGGGAATAGACTCATGAAGTATCAAATCCAGTAATATCTGATTGAAGTGAAAGAAAATATTTTCAAATTTGACTCACTTTCATTATGAATGTCGAGATGTGGAAGGAACCCTTTGTTTCTTTGTTGAATGTGCTGATCATTCTCTGTCATCAATCCAAGAAAGTCCTGAGCTTATAAAGACTAATCTTCAAACAACAGAAAAACAAGGTATTGGTCTGAGGTTTAAAACTGTAAGTTATTGAGGGTAGATGAATATAACACTGTAGTGTTAATGGTAAGGAAATTACCATTAACTATGAATTATAGTTAAGGTATCTTCTTGGTGGCTCCGAATCTGCCTGCCAATGGAGGAGATGCAGGAGATGGTTAGGAAGATCCCCTGGAGAAGGAAATGACACCCACGCCAGTGTGCTTGCATGGAAAATTCCATGCACAGCAGAGCCTGGCAGGCTACAGTCCATGGGGTTGCAAAAAGTTAGACATGACTGACCATTACCATGTTGTTAATGGTAAAGGAACTGCTTTTTAGTCTAAAATTTATAGAGTACAGGATCTGAAATGGGTCAAAAATCTGTCCTAGAATTCACTAGGGTATTTTACTAAACCTAATAGCAGGTTTAGCTATTGTGATGAAATAAATATTTATCTTTCATAGTGTTCTGTTTTTCCATTTTATTAGTGAGAATTCATATTTAGATCCTTCATTAAAATCTCAAGCCTAAGCTAGATGGATTTGCAATTGAGGGCAAGTGACACCAGATGGAATGACTGCAGTCCAGAAGTTGCCAGTCTCCAACTAGCTAACAGCATCACTTCTCCATTCAGAAGATTGCCATTGTCTTTCACCGGGCTATGTTTGTACTCATCTACACATCAAAGTTTCTTTTGGAATGATAATGACTTGCAATATGTCCTTGAATCATGCCAGGAAAACATCTTTCTAATTCTAGATAATTTTTGGTACCAAGAAACCACAAAAAGTCTTCTAAAACAATTTTTGGACACTGGCTTTCCCCAGTGGCTCAGTGGTAAAGAATCTGTCTGCAAGGCAGGAGACACAGGAGATGAGGGTTTGATCCCCTGTAGGAGGGCAGGGCAACCCACTCCAGTATTGTGGCCTGGAGAATCCCATGGACAGAGGAACCTGGTGGGCTACAGTTCATGAGGTCACAAAGAGTCAGACATGACGTACTCAGAAAGCACACGTGGGTTTCTGTAGGGTACCTAGAACAAGGGCAGTTTCACACACCAGTTTTCCTCTGTTGTTCCTCTGGTAGATTGCAAAAAGACTCTTCTCCCTGTATGCAGGTCTTTAACAATGCAACTTTTAGGCTTCCCTGGTGGCTCAGTGGTAAAGAATCCACCTGCCAATGCAGGAGAGGCAGATTCGATCCCTGGTCCTGGAGTATCCCACATGGCATGGAATAACTAGGCCCTTGTGCTACAGTTGCCGAATCCCTGCTCTCGAGCCTGAGAACTGCTGAGCCCATGCACTGCAACTGCCGAAGTCTGCATGCCCTGGAGCCTGTGTTCCACAAGAGAAGCCGTTGCAGTAAGCCCACACATGGCAGCTAGAGAGTGGTCCTTGCTCTCTGCAACTAGACAAAAGCCTGCAGTGAAGACCCAGCACAACCATAAATAAATAAATTAAATTTTACAAAAAGCAACTTTATCAACAGAGGTGGAGTCTATTTCTCTGCCCCTTACTTCTGGGTTGGCCGTATCTCTTGCTTTGGCCAAAGGGTTCTTAGCAAATATGATGCAAGCAGAGTCTTGAAAGCATTTGCACTTGGGAGTTTATCTTGCTATTTGGGGAGTGCTGAGCCCACCATCACATGAGTTAGTCTGTACTAGCCTTTTCTATGATGAGAGGTATGTGACCAAGTTATCTCCATCACTCTAGTAAACACAGAGTCGATCATGAGATGTGCCAGCAAGGCCATACAACACCATTCAGCCCCATCTGAGCTGGCCCACTGTGAACTGCCCAGTCAACTCTCAGAAACATGACAAAAAACAAATCTGTGTTGTTTTAAGATGTGAAGTCTTGGGGTGGATTTTTAAGTGGCAAAATATACCCTACCAGTTGCAAAATCCTTCACCCAGAAGACCCCTGGAGAAAGGAATGGCAATCCACTTCAGTATTCTTGCCTGGACAATTCCATGGATAGAAGAACCTGGAGGGCTACAGCCCATGGGATCCCAAGAGTCAGACACGACTTAGTGACTAAAATAAAAAACAGAGGGTAATCTATAGAAACTCATCAGATTTACCACTAGTTGTCAGTGAATAGACTGCTTCCTTAGCTTCACTGGGAAAGACTGCTAATACCCTTTCCACAGCTTTTCAAAGAAAATTGACTTTCGACATTTTGGTTTTCATTATTTTTAGATTCAGTCGTTGTTGTTGTCAATGAAAACATCAGATGCTGACTAATTTTTAAATCTAGCAATGATACAGGTGTTAAACACCATAACATATACAGTAAAAACAGTAACATCAGCCATTTTAAAACTGTTGCCAAGTAAGTAATTTCTCAACTGTTCAGGGTTAATCTGCTACATGGATTTGGTATGGCATTGAAGAATGCAGAAGGCAAAAGGGAGCAAAATTGTCTCAAAGAGAGAGAAAAGGAGAATTTAAGCTACACAGTATCTTCCTGATGGGAGGTAAAGGTCAATTTACTTTTAGAATTTATAAAGTTCTTTGTTTGAGACATTTTGTTCAAAATCCATGTTTGGGATCGCATGTACACCCATGGTGGATTCATGTCAATGTATGGCAAAACCAATACAGTATTGTAAAGTAAAATAAAGTAAAAATAAAAATTAAAAAAGAAATCCTATCATTCTAAGCTGTATCTTACCCTACATCCCAGGGCCAATGGATTCATATATTCTCTCTTCCACCTTCAGGCTCTTTCTAACAACTCTTCTGTTTTCCCTGGGAATTATTGTCCTCACATACAGAGTTCTCTTCAGAGTTTTCATCTGATTTGACTGTGCTACTTGGTCCCCTTTCAAAGTTAGTTAATTTATGTATGTACATACACATGCATATATTTCTGTCTTACTCCTCTGCTATTCCTCTCTTTGCCTTGGAAATAATTTTCTGCAGGAAAATTGGCCAGAGACATGTTTGGGGAAAATGGCAAAGCATGGTAATCCATGGTCAGAAAGATCATGCCTAATTATATATCATATCTGTACTTATAAAAAATTCTTTTTTGTTTTATCATCATATTTCAGTAATGTGATAGTGCTTTGGGGTTACACAAATGTGCTGTTTACACAGTTCTGGAGTTCTCTGGTCGGTATTGTGATGTCAATTATTTCAGTTGTTGCCTCTTAGGAACCGTGGTGAAGTTGGAGAGTGCTAGTTTTGTGACTAGGCATATAGCACTTTTGTTATTACATGCTTTAGAATCAAATACCCAGATTCAATGTAGAACCATCGTGTTCTCTGCAAAGTGGAAATAGAGTCATAATGGTTCTTATGGAAGCTGGTTTCAAATAACTATGGGTAAGAGTTCTTCATAGATTGAAACTTTTAAATGATCAAGAATAAGACTCAGGCAAACTGTCTCGTCATTTTTAGTTCAACACCCCTTGAATGTGACACATAACATGCACTGTTTTCTTTAGAAGTCAGTAGACTCTGTGAATGCTTTTACTCTGGATAATTCAGTCCAAATTCTCTCCCAACATTTCCCCCCAAAATAAGTATTTAAAGCATTTATTGAAAATGCTGCTGTTAACTCTGATAATGTCTTGTGAAAACCATTGATTTCTGAAATAGAGGCAGCAGGAAGCAAAGGTGTCTCAATGAAATATAGTTTCTTAAACTCTTCTCATTTATGACTGCCTGTATCAATAGGGGGAAAAAAAGCAATAGGAGGATATTCCATGTTAACTGCGGATAACACAAATTATGACCTGTAATTAGTAACTTGGAATCTCCTCTGCTTCTCAAAGGGACAACAAACCAAAGGGAACAAGTCATCTGGAACTTTGGAATGAGACTGGTTCCAGATGACTATAATGAGCTGATAGGATCTGTGAGAAGAATAACTCTTTTCTGCCCGTTGCTAAGAAGACACTCCAAACCTGGGTTCTAGGGATGAATGGTCTCTTTTCAGTATTTAGTAATAACTGATTAAAGGATCAAATAAGAGTCTTAACTGCCTAGTGGCAGCTCAGAATCAACTTCTCCTCTTTCCTAGTTCTTTCACCAGTCAATGGGAATAGCCCTTGGATTTCAACATGATTTGTAACCTTCAGTGGGATGTTTGCTTGTTGGTATCCTTAACTGTATGTTAAAGACTATATATATAGTCACAAACTGTCTCATGTTATCATTTAGCCTCTCCAGTGTTTGTGTGGGAATTATGGGGACATAAGCTGCCCTCAAGGAACCTTTCAGCCAGGGCCAAAGTGTAGATTTACCTTCTTCTCACCCAACTGTCTTACAGGCAGTCATTCTATTTTAGTAACTCCTAAAATTACAACAATGCCTGAAGTTTATTGGTGATTCCATTTACTTTTTTCCATTTACTGAGTATCTTGTGTAAAATACATGTAAAGCAGTGTGCTGGTACAGTTGGGGTTCAGCAGGATTAGGACCAAAGCCTTGACCTTAAAGTAGAATCAAGTGACACTATGAAGTGAAATCACTTTTTATTTTTTAAGGAGAGTCTAGCTGTTGATGAAGTGAGAACATGGTATCTGTTAGCCTTGGCGATCCACCCTAACTCAACTGAAGTATAGCCTTCTTCTCAACCCTGCCTGTTGGCATGATGCACTCATTCAAAGCACACTTGTTTTCTTGAGCACCTCTCATTCATTTAAAGAACATTTTTTGAGAGTCTATTTTGTGCCAGACACTGTGTCAGTCTCTGGGGATAGAGCTGTAAGTAAAATGGAGAAAAATCCCTGCCCTATGTAGATAAAATGAAGTTAAAGTATATAGTAAGGAAAATGGAAAAAAAAATAAGATGGAGAAAAATAAGGTAAAAAGTGGGATATTTTCTGTGTGTGTGTGTGTGTCTTAGAGGCAGTGATTTTAAAATAGATAGTGATAGTGGCATATTTTGGAGAGAAAGTAATAAATGAGACAAACATACTCATGTAGCATACTACTGGAGAGGAAAGGTGATTATACAGGTAATTACATTAAGTTGTGGCATTAGAAAACGATATATGTGTGTGTGTGTGTGTGTGTGTGTGTGTGTGTGTGTGTGTATAAAGTGCTATGGAAAAAGGAGACTTTGAATAGTCTAGGGGGATCAGGAATGGTTTCATGGGTCAATTGATATTAACTCTGAGGCCAAAAAGTAATATGAGCCAGAGGAGAAGTGAAGTAGGTTGAGGGTCAGCACCGGAAAAAAAAAAAAATAGTTCAAAGACTCAGAAGGAACTGAGAACTTGTTGCATTCAAAGAATTGAAAATTTCAAATGGCTAAAGTACATTTTGGAAGGAGAATAACATGTAATGGGTCTCCACAGCAAGCACAAGTAATGTCACAAAGGCATTGAATGCCATGTTAAGAAATTTGGACTTTATCCTAACAACAGAAACCATTCAACAAATTGAAAGGTTTGGAAAACACTTGAGTTTGATCCCTAGGGGCCTCTAGGGAGGCAAGATGGAGCTCTGTTTATTTATTTATTTTTTGTAGGTTTTTTTTAAAAATTTTTTCTTATTGTTTTACTTTATTTTATTTTACAATACTGTATTGGTTTTGTCATACATTGACATGAATCCACCACGGGTGTACATGCATTCCCAAACATGCACCCCCCCCTCCCATCTCCCTCCCCATAACATCTCTCTGGGTCATCCCCATGCACCAGCTGCTCCGTTCATTTAGAATCTTGACTCTGAATGGCCTCTTAACTCTTGTTCTTTGACTCAACTAATTAGCTTACCTTTTAACTAATTAATAAGGTACATTTATCTGTGACCCACTGCTCGTTCATTTTCATTTATTCTCTAACATATGCATAATATTGGTAGCATGTATTTTGGTCATGTCCAAATAAACCCTTTTAATTCAAGTATCTGATAAGATTTGTTTCTCTTAGACCCCAAATCATTTGTCGTTCTTCAGTTGCTCAGTTGCGTCCAGCTGTTTGTGACCACATGGACTGCAGCACGCCAGGCTTCCCTGTCCTTCACCATCTCTTGGAGCTTGCTCAAACTCAAGTCCATCGAGTCTGTGATGCCATCCAACCATCTCATCCTCTAACATCCCTTTCTTCTACTGCCTTCCATCTTTCCCAGCATCATGATCTTTTCCAGTGAGTTGGCTCTAAGCATCAGGTGGCAAAAGTATTGGAGTTTCAGCTTCAGCATCTGTCCTTCCAGTGAATATTCAGGGTTGATTTCCTTTAGAATGGACTGGTTTGATCTCCTTCCAGTCCAAGGGACTCTAAGAGTCTTCTCCAGCACCACTGTTCAAAAGCATCAATTCTTTGGCGCTTGACTTTCTTTTTGGTCCTACTCTCACTTCCATACGTGACTCTTGAAAAAACCACAACTTGGCTATATGGACATTTATCAGCAAGCTAATGTCTATGCTGTCTAGGTTTTTCATAGCTTTTCTTCCAAGGAGTGAGCGTCTTAATTTCATGGCTGCAGTCACCATCCATAGTGAATTTTGAGCCCAAGAAAATAAAGTCTGTCACTGTTTCCTTTGTTTCCTCATCTATTTGCCTTGAAGTGATGGGACTGGATGCCACGATCTTCATTTTCTGAGTGTTGAGTTTTAAGCCAGATTTTTCACCCTCCTCTCCTCCGTTCTTTCTAGAGGCTCTTTAGTTCCTCTTTGCTTTCTACCATAAGGATGTTGTCACCTGTATCTCTGAGGTTATTGATGCTTCTCCTGGCAATCTTGATTCTAGTTTGTGCTTCATCCAGCCTGGCATTTTGCATGATATACTCTATATATAAGTTAAATAAACAGGATGACAATATACAGCCTTGACGTACTCCTTTCCCAATTTTGAACCCAAATGATTAGAAGCCAGCTAAAAATTCTGAGTGAACATACCAAGGTCAAAACTGCAGTTTTAATTTTAACTCACTTGAGCCTATATTGCATTTGAGAGTTTTTTTGATTGACATTTACAAAATACAACAAGAAATTATTTCAAAATTAACTCCCTCAGCACATTACATGTTGTCCAAAAATATAATGTACATGTATTATTCTCAAGAACATTTTGTAACATAGAGATAAAATTTATAGTTGGAAAGTACACAGGGATAAAAATTACTATATAGATGAGGAAACTGCCACCTTCAGAGAGAATATCACTTAATTTATATCATATACAAAACTTGCCTGTAGTATTATTACTTGTACTTTATATATTTTATGTTTTATGTATTTTAATAAATTGCTTTTTAATTGTTAATTCATAAATACAGTGCAAAACTCTGAAGGTTGTAAAAGGGTATACAGTTAAGTCTCTCTTCCTTCTCTTTTGCTAAGCCACACTATTTGCCTCCCCAATGTTATTTTTATGTAATCTGTCAAAATACATCTTGTGTGCATGCATGCTAAACCGCTTCAGTTGTGTGCAACTCTTTCCCTCCCCATGGACTGTAGCCAGCCAGACTCCTCTGTCCATCGAATTTTCCAGGCAAGGATACTGAAGTGGGTTGCCATCTCCTCCAGGGAATCTTCCTGACCCAGGTACTGAACCTTCATCTCCTATGTCTCTGCATTGGCAGGAGGATTCTTTACCACTCTATCATCTGGGGAGCCAATGCTTTTTTTGGGGGGGGTGGTGGTTATATTTTTCAGATATGCTTTTGATTTTCAGTCAGTCTGAGTTTTTATGTTTTAGGTATCTCTCTTATAGGTAGCATAGGGCTGGCTTTATTTGCTATTTCAAATCCAGAACTGCATTCTATGATAGAAAGTATTTAAACTTAATTCTCCAGGATAGAGCATTGACTCATAATGAATTATCGAAGTCATTATGCCCTCTCAGTCCAAAGATATAGGCTCAAGGAATATCTATTATCTAATATCCACTCTATTGACATTATTTTGGGCAAATAGGGCAATTTTGAGTTTTCTTTCAGACCATCTTCCTGTGCTTTAGGTTGGTATCAAGTTGAAGCTTGTGAGGATTCCACTGCTGACTGGTAAATTTAATTCCTGTTGTATGAAACAAGGAGTTATTAGTTTTGTCCCCTCATGGTATGTCATCAGCTTTGGGAGATTATATTCTATGCCTTTGTTTTTCTGAAATCTGCAGGTGCAGTTTTCTTATTTGTTTGATCTTCACTACATTTGCTGCCTTTTCCATTGAGAATTATAAATTTGTTTTAGTTTCATTAAAGATGCAATTGCAGCTCTAATTTTTCTTATTAGTTTTGTTTTAGATGATTTCTTAGGGGTGATGCAACATGATCTTTATACAACACGTTTAAAACTAACATTTAAAAATCACCTTTTTATAAAGTTAATCCTACTTGCATCCATTTATTATTATTATTTGCACACATTTTATTTTCAAAATATTTTCCTCTCAGACTCATGTATTTCTCTTTTCTCACCAAATATTAAAAAAATAGGAAAATATAAATTTTGTGTATTGTTCAGTGAATTTAAGAGAATAGATTCTCTTGTGATGACTTTATAAATTCAAGTTTAGGTCTTCATCTTTAGATTTATCCCAATCATGATTTTAACTGATATCAGCAGTTAACTAAGGTGTGCAGATTTCAAAGCAGTTTGAAAATGACCATCTCAGACTCAAAGAGGAAAGTTTTTATAAAGGAGTCAATTGTATATAATATATTTAGAGAGAGAGAAGAAAATAATGAGAAATGCCCATGTCAGAAAGCCCTATTTAAGGAAAACAATAGCTTCTATATTAATGTAATTTCAAATCATACCATGTAATATAGTGGGACTTCTCAGGTAAAGAATCTGCCTGTCAGTGCAGGAGACACAAGAGAAGCAGTTTCAATTCTTGGGTCAGGAAGATTGCCCAGAGAAGGGCATGGAAACCTACTCCAGTATTCTTGCCTGGAAAAATGCATGGACAAAGGAGCCTGGTGGGCTCTAGCCTATGGGGTTGCAAAAAGTCAAACATGACTGGGCACACAAAACATACATGTAGAATGTCATATATGTGAGCAACATAATAATGAAAGATGTCCATTGGAAATGATTATAGAAATTAAAGCAAACCTTCATGTAACTTTATTTTTCAGAGAAGCTAAGAAATCATTTGAGAAACAAGAGTATCAAGAGATAATTACCTCCTTTTGTAGGTGAACCTCAGTTTATGCTACATTTGCAGATATGTTTTATAATGCCATCTGACTACCCCAGGAAGGCAAATCCAAAAGCTTTTGCTATTTTTGGCATGCAAAGTAAAATTCTGGTAAAATATACAGGCGAAAAACTATGGTAGAGGTTTACAAATATCTCTCAAACATTCAATTCACCTTGGAAAACTAAGTCATTTGATTTCAGTTCAAAGCTTGAAGATGTTCTGACTGCTTTTGGAAAATGTTTTTGAATTACAAAAGAGTTATTTGTGCATTGATGACCCAATTTTTGTCTCTTTTAATATTCTAATTTCACTCATACCTCACTGCACTAAGAAGGTAGAGAGAATTTTATAAATTTTGTTATTTAAACACTCTGGCCCTTTAAAAGCTCAGTCTAAACTACATAAACAAAGCATGTAGTTGATCCTTGGGACCAAACACTTTACTGTACAACTAACTTAAAGCTGGATTTTTTTCAAAACATGGAAAGTATCATTGAAGCCCAATTGGGGAGCTCATATAAATGCTAGATTAAATGCTGTAAGTAGCTCTGAAAATCCAGGCTGCAAACATAGAAAGCAATCAGTCCACTCATAATTACTATGCCACTTGAATTCTAGTAATTTATGAGGAAGGAAAACAAATCTAGTTACTCATCCCCTTTGTGAATGAAATGTGCTCTGCACTACAAATGTAAATTATTATCCCTCATATAAAGCATTGACTTAATGATATTCTATTTCCAATCTCATCCTCATGTCATTGACAATGAGTAGGCTTAATCTAATGATTAAAAAGTATTCTCTGTTTTATTTGAGCTGGAGTGTGTTTCAGAGTTGTATGCTTTAAAGCAATACAAAATAGGGGGTTTATGTTTTTACATCTTTGTTAAGAGGATATTGAAAAATGAACACTTTTATACCTTCTCCTAAAGAGGAATGATGTAAATGTATATTAGTTCCTGCCTAGAGAGGTCAAAATCTCTTTTAGAGAACCAAGATATAAATACACAGGAGATCAGTAAAAATTCAAAATGATGTTATAAGCTCCAAGGGAATATATTAAAATATCTTATTTTGTGAAATCTGAGAAATAATCTCCTAAAAATTGCAAATGATTTTTATTATTTTAAGTACTGATGTGTGCTGGATTTTTAAAAATAGTTTAACAGTATTCTAGTTGAGGTGTTATACACATACTTCTCCCTTACTAACCATATCAATGACAATATCAATAAATTACATTTTTTCTTGGTGATTCAAAACTGTGGTTGCAAATGTTAACTGTTACAAAACAGGAAGAAATGTGTTCCTTAGATCGTTAGGAACTCCTAATGATAACTTTTTAGTGGTACTTTCCCTGTTTTTCTCTCTCCTGATGCACTATTTGAATATTTTCTACGTGTTCTTCTTTAGAATAGGAAATAAGGTATGGAGTGGAAGTGAGTGTGTATATATAAATGTATGAGCATATCTCTGTGTGTGTGTGCATGTGTGTATGTATTTGTGTATATATGATGGAGATGCATGTGGAAATAACAAAGGCAGAAATGCTTTCCAGATGATCATGCCTAAGGAAATGTACTAACACTTGTGCAATAAAAGACAAGAAAGTGGCTTAGAAATTAGAAAGTCATTTATGATATAAAACAATTCTGGGGGCTAGGGTACTCGATCACCTTCTCTTCCACAGGATTCCTTCAAAGAACCTGGCTAATCTGACCTATCACTTACTCTCCACTTTTGTCTTAGTATTTCTATCAGCCACTTATAAAAGTTCCAGTTAGCTCACTTAGTTGCTATGACAGATGTGGCAGTTTTAATTCTCAACCATTTGAGAAGTCTATCGTGAGTTTTGGCCAATCCAAATTTCATGTGAACCAGTTCCTTACGACTGTGTTTAACATAAGACTAAATGTACTTAGAGTAAAGCTCTCAGGAAATGGAATCTTATATCTGCAACAAAGGTATTTTGTAAGTGTACATTTTGACTCCACAATGTCTTTCTCTATAAAGTCAAGTGCTCCTTTTGTATATCTTATAGCTTATCTCATAATCCATTTTTACATTAATCATTTATGAATATGTCACTTTACTTCTTCATTTGGTCAACCCACATTCCCCATAATACCTACAAACTCCCTTGCTTAAAACTGACAATAAATATATATTCACTGGTTTGAAGAGAAAAGCAATACTAATAACTGCAGTTGTCAGTGACAAGTTACAAGCAATCTGAGCCGTGAAGTCAGAAAAGAGAAAAAATACTTGGAACTGACATTATTGGGCAAACTTTATGAAAGAGGTGAACAAATAAGATGGTTATATAATCACAGATCATAAGGCTTTTGTTTTAGGATGACCATCATTTTCATCTCCATCATTAAAAATAAATTTTCACTTGCAATTGTTAATTACTAAGCAATACTCATTCTGATTCAAGACCTGATACTAAAAGGCATAGACTTATTCATAAAAAAACTATACGAGGAAGAGAGCATATCAACCTGGTTATTTTCTCTTTAGAGCATTAGCCACTATAGTAGCAAGCTGAGGATATACATCTGTATATATATATCTCAAGAGCTCATAGTATAGTCAAGTTCCTCTCTTGATAACATTTTGAGTGAGCTTGTCTAAAAGACCTAAAAACTCAGTAGTGGCAGCAAAGCATTTCACACTGAGATGAAGAAAATGAAAAGTAGTGGGAAGTTTTGAAATTCTTCATATGCATAACAGAGTAAAGGAAGACACTGACCCCAAGAAGTTATACGGTACATAGATGATAGATAAATGGCTAGATAGATCAATCTTTCCTTAAAATATATTTATTTTTTAATTGAAGGATAACAGCTTTACAGAATTTTGTTGTTTTCTGTCAAACTTTAATAGATCAATCTTCATAAATAACAATTGCTTTTTCTCCTCCAACCCAAATATGTTTCCAATCCAACTCTTTATCTTTTATTGGTATGTGAACTTGATATTCTCACAAAACAGATAAGCAGAAATAGTAAATTTAGACTTATCTGGGGTGAGTGAATGCTTTTGGGGAAATACAAAGGCCCCTTGGCAGTACTAGGTTATTATGCATAGTCATCCACGAATCCAAGAACTTACACAAGTGCATTAACTTTCAGTCAATAATATTCCTGCATCACTTTATCAATCTGTTACATAAGGTAAAGTGAGTTGCCTACTGTGTTTCAGGAGTCCATGCTTGACTGTGTTTTGTATCCTCACTACCTAGCATATAATCTAATGGCAGGTGTTCAGTGTTTTTTGAAGGAATTTATGAATAAATTAGAGACACACAAGTAATCTGTAACATTCGTTGTAGTCAATGGCACAACCTTTTAAGAAGACAAGTTTGATCAGTGAAGAAACTTTTTTAACAAAAGAGAAGAAGACAAGTTTGGGTATAGCTTTAATCTATAAATATGACATACAATTTTTCATATGTAAATGTTCGCTTGGTCTGTATGGGTACTGGGCTAATAATTTGGGTCTCATTTGCAGTACACAATCCTCAGCTTGGGTAACCAGTTCAAAACAGATCACTGAGTTTTGTATTCTTTGTTTGAAAAATTCTTTGTCGTTGATGTAAGTGCTTCAGTGTTAAACCAATTTTGTTATTCAAGCCTTATGGATTGAAAGGTTTTCAAATGTATGAACTGGCTTAAAACGTGACTGATCCTTACCTTATATATTAGGACACAGGTACTATATATCTTCTTGTTCCACCATTCCTAAAATTTGCCTGCATGACCACAAAATGACCACTTGGTCTTCAGCTATCATGTCAATATTTAGAGCAGAAAAAGGGAGATGGATGGAAGGAAAAGCTGGAAAGATGTGTCAGCAGAGATTGTCACTTAAAAAACAAGCACAGTTCCTATGCAAGGTGAATACTGTAGTGTTTCAGCTTCTCTAACTGGGAGAGGCAAAGGAGTAGCCAGTTCATGATCTCTGCCTCAATATGGCATTGAAACTTTGTAGAAAAAGATAGAAGATAGACAACAATAGATTAGATTGCCTAGGCAGACATTGCAGAGTAAGAACAAAACACTGAAGTAAGAGCTTTAAAAATGCCTATAGAAAGATTGCTATTTTACGAAAGTTGGGGTTGGAGAGGGACTGAGAGAGCAAAGATGAAGAGAGAGGTGGAAATAGTTCCAAGAGAAATGTGTTGACAACTATGTAAAATGCTATGAAGTGATGATTAAGGAGTAGGAAAAAAAATGATAACCAGGTCATTGGTAAACTTGAGTAGAACAGTTGTGAGAAAATTGAGAAGAGGAAACAGTTGGCAGGGGCTAAGAAGTGAACATGTTTTGAAGAAAAGAAAACAGAGAAGAGTGATTGCTTTTTCAGGAATTTGATAGTGAAAAGAAAAAGAAACAACTGAGTCAACCAACGGTTGTCAGTGTTGAGGAAAGTTTATGAATATATTTTAGACTGGAACTATCCAAATATTTATTTAGGCAGGAAATATATAAATCAATGGGGTCACAAAGAGTTGGACATGACTGAATGACTAAGCACAGCACATTTAAATCAAAATCTAATAGATAGCATATAAGTTAAATAGGCAGGGTGACTATATACAGCCTTGATGTACTCCTTTTCCTATTTGGAACCAGTATGTTGTTCCATGTCCAGTTCTAACTGTTGCTTCCTGACCTGCATACAGGTTTCCAAAGAGACAGGTCAGATGGTCTGGTATTCCCATCTCTAAGAATTTTCCAGAGTTTGTCGTGGTCCATACCATCAAAGGCTTTGGCATAGTTAATAAAGCAGAAATAGATGCTTTTCTGGAACTATCTTGCTTTTTTGATGATCCAGCGGATGTTGGCAATTTGATCTCTAGTTCCTCTC
The DNA here is from genome assembly GCF_001704415.2 of Capra hircus. NCBI lineage: Eukaryota > Metazoa > Chordata > Mammalia > Artiodactyla > Bovidae > Capra > Capra hircus. The sequence goes on along the minus strand of NC_030822.1, from coordinate 23,448,768 downwards.
CCTTTTCTAAAACGAGCTTGAACATCTGGAAGTTCACAGTTCACATATTGCTGAAGCCTGGCTTGGAGAATTTTGAGCATTACTTTACTAGCGTGTGAGATGAGTGCAATTGTGCGGTAGTTTGAGCATTCTTTGGCATTGCCTTTCTTTGGGATTGGAATGAAAACTGACCTTTTCCAGTCCTGTGGCCACTGCTGAGTTGTCCACATTTGCTGGCATACTGAGTGCAGCACTTTCACAGCATCATCTTTCAGGATTTGAAATAGCTCAACTGGAATTCTATCACCTCCACTAGCTTTGTTCGTAGTGATGCTTTCTAAGGCCCACTTGACTTCACATTCCAGGATGTCTGGCTCTAGATGAGTGATCACACCATCATGATTATCTGGGTTGTGAAGATCTTTTTTGTACAGTTCTGTGTATTCTTGCCACCTCTTCTTAATATCTTCTGCTTCCTTTCAGTCCATACCATTTCTGTCTTTTATTGAGCCCATCTTTGCATGAAATGTTCCCTTGTTATCTCTAATTGTCTTGAAGAGATCTCTAGACTTTCCCATTCTATTGTTTTCCTCTATTTCTTTGCATTGATTGCTGAGGAAGGCTTTGTTATCTCTCTTTCCTATTCTTTGGAACTCTGCATTCAGATGGGAATATCTTTCCCTTTTCTCCTTTGCTTTTCGCTTCTCTTCTTTTCCCAGCTATTTGTAAGGCCTCCTCAGACAGCCATTTTGCTTTCTTGCATTTCTTTTCCATGGGGATGGTCTTAATCTCTGTCTCCTGTACAATGTCATGAACCTCCATCCATAGTTCATCAGGCACTCTGTTTATCAGATCTAATCCCTTAAATCTATTTATCACTTCCACTGTATGATCATAAGGGATTTGGTTTAGGTCATACCTGAATGGTCTGTGGTTTTCCCTACTTTCTTCAATTTAAGTTTGAATTTGGCAATAAGGAGTTCATGATCTGAGCCACAGTCAGCTCCCGGTCTTGTTTTTGCTGACTGTATAGAGCGTCTCCATTTTTGGCTGCAAAGAATATAATCAGTCTGATTTCTGTGTTGACCATCTGGTGATGTCCATGAGTAGAGTCTTCTTTTGTGTTGTTGGAAGAGGGTGTTCGCTATGACCAACCAGTGTGTTTACTTGGCAGAACTCTATTAGCCTTTGCCCTGCTTCATTTTGTACTCCAAGGCCAAATTTGCCTGTTACTCCAGGTGTTTCCTGACTTCCTACTTTTGTATTCCAGTCCCCTATAATGAAAAGGACATCTTTTTTTGGGTGTTAATTCTAAAAGGTCTTGTAGGTCTTCATAAAACCATTCAACTTCAGCTTCTTCAGCGTTACTGGTTGGGGAATAGGCTTGGATTACCGTGATGTTGAATGGTTTGCCTTGGAAATGAACAGAGGTCATTCTGTCTTATTTAACTTATATGCAGAGTACATCATGAGAAATGCTGGGCTGGAAGAAGCACAAGCTGAAATCACGATTGCTGGGAGAAATATCAATAATCTCAGATATGCAGGTAACACCACCACCCTTATGGCAGAAAGTGAAGAGGAACCAAAAAGCCTCTTGATCAAAGTGAAGGAGGAGAGTGAAAAAGTTGGCTTAAAGCCCAACATTCAGAAAACTAAGATCATGGCATCTGGTCCCATAACTTCATGGGAAATAGATGTGGAAACAGTGTCAGATTTTATTTTTGGGGGCTCCAAAATCACTGCAGATGGTGATTGCAGTCATGAAATTAAAAGACACTTACTCCTTGGAAGGAAAGTTATGACCAACCTAGACAGCATGTTCAAAAGCAGAGACATTACTTTGCCAACAAAGGTGTCTAGTCAAGGCTCTGGTTTTTTCAGTAGTCATGTATGGATGTGAGAGTTGGACTGTGAAGAAAGCTGAGCACCAAAGAATTGATGCTTCTGAACTGTGGTGTTAGAAGATTCTTGAGAGTCCCTTGGACTGCAAGGAGATCCAACCAGTCCATCCTAAAGGAGATCAGTCCTGAGTTTTCATTGGAAGTACTGATGTTGAAGCTGAAACTCTAATACTTTGGCCATCTCATGCGAAGAGTTGACTCATTTGAAAAGACCCTAATGATGGGAATGATTGAGGGCAGGAGGAGAAGGGGACAACAGAGGATGAGATGGCTGGATGGTATCACCGACTCGATGGACATGGCTTTGGGTAGACTCCCGGAGTTGGTTTTGGACAGGGAGCCCTGGAGTGCTGCAATTCATGGGGTCGCAAAGAGTCAGACCTGACTGAGTGACTGAACTGAATAGATAGTAGTTACCTAAGGAAGAGAGATTTCTTTGATTCCTGGCTTCTTTCTTCTGTTCACTTGCTGAATGATGTTTACAGGGGAATCTTCAGTTCTTAGTGATTGGGTTACAAAGATGAACATGGTATAGTCTTTACCCTTAATTACGTATAACCTTGGAAATGAGAGACAAATAAGCTGAAGTTTTAAGTTCTGATTTGTGAAGCCTAAACATTAGGGAATATTGGGTTTGAACGTCTCAAAAAGGGTACTAAACATGCAAGACTCTTTAAGAAATAACTCTCTCCTTCACATTATAATTCTTTTTCTGACATTCTGTTTGGGACGTGGGGTTTTATACAGCACAGACCAATGGTCTTTAGAAAAACAGAAGATGCCTGGAGAATCCTTCTGAACTTTGGAAAAGTTGTTGAAGCTTCTGGGCTCTTGATGACAAATTTGATCATATACATGTTTCATTAAGAATCAAAGCATGTGCATCCTGCCGCACTGAAGCCAACAGCAGAAATACAACAACTTCCCAAGGTGCAGTGACTAATACCTTGAGTAAGGCCTTAGCATTCCCTTTATAGATCAGGTGTTAATATACACTGTCATGCTCGCTCACAGTGCTGAAAATTAATATGAACACAGTGGGCTAAATAAAGTGCCACTCTGAAAATGCAAATGCTTTGGGTAGAATGGGACACATTTTATGGCTTCCTTTAGAAATACTCTCTCAGTTCCTTTGAAGATAAAAATAAACTGCTAAAAATCCCATTAAGACCTTTTAAGGGGTGGTTGTATTTTTCCTTCTATATCTTGCTCTGAAGCAGAACCTTTGACTTGTGTTAAAATAAACATGTTTCCAGAAAGGACGAGCTGGAATTAATTCATGACCAAGTACTTTTCCAATGACAAATATTTTTATCCTTTGGAATAATGATATTTTAAACTAAGATTTAAAAAAATGTCTCTCCTTGGTAATTTAATTAGAGATTCAGTGGCGTGAGAAGGATAGAAGTGGTCATATGCACTCTGTCACTTTAGTTGTATCCAACTCTGCAACTCTGTGGACTGAGGCCCCCCAGGATCCTCTGTCTATGGGATTCTCCAGTCAGGAATACAGGAGTGGGTTGCCATGCCCTCCTTCAGGGGGTCTTCCTGACCCAGAGATTGAACCCACATCCCCTGAGTCTCCTGCATTGCAGGCAAATTCTTTACCCTCAGAGGCACCTGGGAAGTTCTAGAAGTGGTCAGTTAATCTGGACATAGAAGAGTTTTGCCTTCTTGGATCAGGAAATTTGACAATCCAGTACCTTGGAGTGACAACAGTAACAATTTTATAGGCTCATTGGGCCTGAAAAGGCCTTTGTGATCAATCCATCAGGGATTATTTTAAGATTTCTCTGTTTCTGTAAATATTTTCCTTAAAGTAGATGCAGGTGAAAAGATAAAGAATTCTTAAGTTCATACATAGGAGCTTTAGGCTAGTTATCCTCTGTCTATGGGCCATGGTCCAGGTTTAATGCAGTGGTTAATAGCATAGAATATGCCACCAGACTTTTGTATAGAATCCTCTTTGTTACTTAGTTGGTGACCTTGGAAGAGTTGCTTAGTTCCCGTTTCTGTAAAATGGGAATAGAAATAGTCCCTAATAGATATAGTTTTTGTTAATATTGAGTAGTTCATAAGTAGAAAGTGCTTAGAACAATTCTTGGCACATAAAAATTACTATTTATGTTTAAATTGTCATTATTATAACTGAATTCTTGTAGCATTATTAGAGGTAACTAATTTTTAATTTTAAAAATGGGAAAATTGAGGCCTACAGAAGCTAATAATTTGCATAATATCATTCTATTAGTAAGCAGTATAGCCAGGCGTAGAACACAATGGTTTTTACCCCAATTTGTGTATTCTTCATGATACTATTTTGAACATCCTCCATTTGTTATCATGTGCCCACCAATGTTATTATTCATTCAATGTCACTTGAGTAAATGGTCAAATTTTAATTTAAAAAATCAGATCATAATATTATTCTAAGTAATTTATTTATAACTTTTATTAAGTTATAAGCTATACAAATTTTATTTCCACAAACATTTTAAGAAAAAGCAAGATATATTAATTTTTAATGTTGCTGTAAAAATTACCATAAACTTAGCAGCTTAAAACAGCACAAATTTATTTATTTTACAACTCAGGAGGCCAGAAATTCTGGAATCAGTTTCACTGGGATAAGGACAAGGTATCTTCAGGCTGGATCCTTCTGGAAGCTCTACAGGAGACTGTTTTCTTGCCCTTTCTAGCTTCTAGAGGTCATTTGCATTCCTTGGCTTATGGACCCTTTCTCTGTTGTTCAAAGTATATCACATAAATGTTTACTTTCTCTATCACATAGCCTTCATGCTTTTTGACCTTCCTACTTCCTTCTTATAAAGATCCTTGTATAATAATTATACTGCATCTACCTAGATAATGCAAGATAATCTTCCTATATCAAGATTCTTAAATTAACCTCATCTGCAAAGTTCCCTTTGCCATGTAAGGTAGCATATTCACAGTTTCTGGGGATTAGAACACAGACATCATCAAGGGGGCATGAGTCAGCTTACAGGTTTAGATTTGGAGATACTTATTTTATGTTATTTTGAAAACCTTCTAAATAGTTTAAATTTAAAAGGCTAGAGAAAATTTCTATAAAACTCTTGATACCCTTTCATCTTTTACTCTCTCCACCCACATACTTGCTCACCAAGGCTGCTGTAAGATCTGATGTTTGTTAATTATCAGTTTTACTGCAGAAAGATGTCTACTTAGGATATAGTACTCATCTAAATGTATTAAGGGGTACAAGACAAAAAATGTTTAAGTATTACAGGATAGGGCTTCCCAGGTGGTGCGAGTGGTAAAGAACCTACCTACTGATGCAGGAGAAATAAAAGTGGTGGGTTCAGCCCCTGGGTGGGGAAGATCTCCTGGAGGAGGGCATGGTAACCTACTCCAGCATTCTTGCCTGGAGAATCCCATGGATAGAAGAGCCTGGTGGGCTACAGTCCATAGATACGCAAAGAGTCAGGCTCGACTGAAGTGGTTTAGCATGCACACATTATCTGATTAAAGGAAATCCATGATAAGAACTTTCAAAATAAATATTCCTTAAAGTTTTTGACAATCAAATTTGAGCTACATTTTTCAAAGTGTTTTTCCTAAAAATACACTCAGATGACCATTTATCCCCATCCCCATTTTAGGTTTTGTTTTACAGAACAATGAGAATAAAACATAATTTATTACAGCTTTTAGATAAAGAAAGAGAGTGCATCAGATTAAGCTTATAATCTAAGGCTCCAGGTGACATAACCACTCTAAAGTCAGAGTATAGAACAGAGCATGACTGTAGAGGATCAACTCACACTGGTAGATAGGAACTAGTTAGGGCTATTCAGTCAGCAGAAAGAAAACTGAATGGTTATATGATTTATCTCTATAAAAACACTTTTGTTATACAAAGGGGGCCTATAAATATTACTGAAAAATATTATTATGTGAGTCAAGACATCATCCTCACTTCTAAAATTTCAAAGAAGTAATTTTTAAAAAATTTTGGAAAAGAGAACTCTCAATAGACTAGCATTTTCAGAGAATAGCTTGGTAGACTTGATTAAGTAAGATGAGCAATTAAGTTTCACCAATTTTCAAAGACCATTGAGCTATTTAGTATTGAACTACCTATTCATCAATCATACAAAAATGTTTATATTGAGTTCTTATTCTGTGTCAAGCACTGGGGTAAATGTTTTAAAATGCAAATATAATTAAGATACCACTATTGTCTTCTGATATTTTGAGAGTCCTGTTGAAAAATCATATAAATAAATAAGCAAAAGATAGAGAGAGAGTAGGCAGTGATAATATGGTGGAGAACTGTATATATAGTATAAGAACATCTAACCTCAAACTATACAAGAAGGCAGGGATTCTTGTGGGCACTGCTTGGCCTGAGACTTCAAGGAAAAGTAACAATTGCCTCATTAAGAAGAGTCCACATCACTGTCAAAAGCATAAACTGGCATAATGCTTCCAGGAAACCTTTTATATGGCAAGATAGAAGAGTGATAGACTGGGAGGCTGACTAGCGCTAAGTTGTGAATGACGTTTTGTGCTGGACAACTTGACTTTCATTCTGCAATGAATGCAGCTATAAGGAACACAATAGTACCTGTGACTTGGCAAAAACCAACCTGGTGTCATGTCAAGGCTGGATTAAATGATAGAGAGACTACATACAAGTAAAACAATTAGAATAAACAACTAAAATACTATTTCAGTAATCCAATTAAGTAATAAGGATATTAGCCAATAAAATAGAAATAGGCATGATTATGTGTGGCAAACTAAATCTATGGATCTAGGTTCAACAAGACAGGAAAAGTGAACTAAAGGATTTATTTCAGGTAGATGATAGTATAGTCACTAGGATGGGGAATATAGGAAAACAGACAATTTTTATAAAAAGGCTATTGAATGAGTTTGTGAGTCTATTTGGTTGGTAGTACCTAGAGGATATTGGGTTTACCCAATCACTCAGTGGGCAAAGAATCTGCCTGAAGCAGGAGCTACAGGAGATGTGGGTTTGATCCCTGAGTCAGAAGGATCCCCTAAAGGAGAAATGGCAAGCCAATCTAGTATCCTTACATGGAAAAATTCCATGGACAGAAGAGCCTGGTGGGCTATAGTCCATGGGGTTGCAAAGCGTCAGACATGACTGAGCATGCACAACATCAGTTCAGTTCAGTTCAGTCACTCAGTTGTGTCTGACGCTTTGCGACCTCGTGGACTGCAGCATGCCAGGCCTCCCTGTCCATCACCAACTCTTGGAGTTTACTCAAACTCATGTCCATTGAGTTGGTGATGCCGTCCAACCATCTCATCCTCTACTATCCCCTCTCCTCCCTCCTTCAATCTTTCCCAGCATCAGGGTCTTTTCAAATGAGTCAGTTCTTTGCATCAGGTGGCCAAAGCAATGCAGTTTCAGCTTCAACATCAGTACTTCCAATGAATATCCAGGACTGATTTCCTTTAGGATGGACTGGTTGGATCTCCTTGCAGTCCAAGGGACTCTCAAAAATCTTCTCCAACACCACAACTCAAAAGCATCAATTCTTTGGCACTCAGCTTTCTTCACAGTCCAACTCTCACATCCATACATGACTACTGTTAGCTTTGACTAGACGGACCTTTGTTGACAAAGTAATGTCTCTGCTTTTTAATATGCTGTCTAGGTTGGTCATAACTTTCCAAGGAGTAAGCATCTTTTAATTTCATGGCTGCAGTCACCATTTGCAGTGATTTTGGAGCCCCCCAAAATAAAGTCTGACACTGTTTCCACTGTTTCTCCATCTATTTGCCATGAAGTGATGGGACTGGATGCCATGATCTTAGTTTTCTGAATTTTGAGCTTTAAGCCAACTTTTTCACTCTTCCTTTTCACTTTCATCAAGAGGTTCTTTAGTTCTTCTTTGTTTTCTGCCATAAGGGTGGTGTCATCTGTATATCTGAGGTTATTTATATTTCTCCCAACAATCTTGATTCCAGCTTGTGCTCATGCAGCCCAGTGTTTCTCATGATGTACATGCACAATGTAGGATATTGCAAACTATCATCTGTATAGTTGGATATTTTGGCCTAGGGGTCAGAAGAAAAGTTGGGATAGACATATATGTGTATGAGATATTCACTAAGAATTGAGTCTGTAGGCATGATTGTGCTGTGTGCTAAGTCACTTCAGTCATGTCCGACTCTTTGTGACTCCTGGACTCTAGCCCATCAGGCTCCTCTGTCCGTGGGATTCTCCAGGCAAGAATACTGGAGTGGGTTGACATACACTCCTCTAGGTATGATTAACTTCATTCAAATAAAGTAAGAAGTGTAAAATAGTTTAGAATGAAGGCATACAGAATATTGTTCTTTCTTATCTTTTAGTTTTATATGGGGGTATATCTGATTAACAATGTTGTGATAGTTTTAGGTGGATAGCAAAGGGACTCAGTCATAGATAAATGTGGATACATTCTCCCCCAACTTCCCTGCTATCCAGACTGCTATATAACATTGAGCAGAGTTCTCTGTGCTATACAGTAGGATCTTGTCGGTTATCTATTTTAAATATAGCAGTATGTACATGTTGATCCCAAGCTCCCTAACTATTCCATCCCTCTACCCTTTCCCTCTAGCAGCTGTAAATTTTTTCTCTAAGTCTATGAGTCTGTTTCTGTTTGGTGGATAAGTTCCAGAATACTACTCTTTAGAGGGAAAAAATAAATGAAAGGAAGACATGTCACTAAAAGAGTTAAAGGCTGATAAAATAGAAAGAAGGGAATAACTTTAGGATATGAAGTAAATGTTGTGGCAAATGTGTGTGTGTGTTAGTGGCTCAGTCATGTCTAACTCTTTGCAACCCCATGGACTGTAGCCTGCCAGGCTCCTCTGTCCATGGGATTCTCCAGACAAGAATATGGGAGTGAATTGCCGTTTCCTTCTCCAGGGGATATTCCCAACCCAAGGGTCAAACCCGGCTCTCTCACATTGCAGGCAGACTCTTTACCATCTGGGCCACTAAGGAAGCAAACATTGTGGCAATTGCTACTTGTTTTCTAACCCTGCAGTAGCAAATTCAATGACCTATGGGCTTCCCAGGTGGCTCAGTGGTAAAGAATTTGCCTGCAATGCAGGGGACACAGGTTTGATCCCTGGGTTGAGAAGATCCCCTGGAGGAGAAAATTGGTAACCCACTCCAGTATTCTTTTTGTATTTTATTTTTTAATTTATTTTTTTATTGAAAGATAATTGCTTTGCAGAATTTTATTGTTTTCTGTAAAACCTCAACCTGAATCAGCCATAGGTATACATATATCCCCTCCCTTTTGAACTTCCCTCCCATCTCCCTCCCCATCCCACCCGTCTAAGTTGATACAGACCCCCTGTTTGAGTTTCTTGAGCCATACAGCAAATTTCCTTTGGCTATCTATTTTGCACATAGTAATATAAGTTTCCCTGTTACTCTTTCCATGCATCTCACCCTCTCCTCCCCGCCGCCCCATGTCCACAAGTCTATTCTCTGTGTGTTTCTTCATTGCTGCCCTGTAAGTAAATTCTTCAGGACCATTTTTGTAGATTCCGTAAATATACATTATAATACGATATTTATCTCTGTCTTTCTGACTTACTTCACTCTGTATAATAGGTTATAGGTTCATCCACCTCATTAGAACTGACTCAAAGATGTTCCATTTTATGGTTGAATAACATTCCATTGTGTATATGTACCATACTTCTTTATCCATTTGTCTGTTAATGGGCATCTAGGTTTGCCAACATCCGCTGGATCATGGAAAAAGCAAGAGAGTTCCAGAAAAACATCTATTTCTGCTTTATTGACTGCCAAAGCCTTTGACTGTGTGGATCACAGTAAACTGTGGAAAATTCTGAGAGAGATGGGAATACCGGACCACCTGACCTGCCTCATGAGAAATCTGTATGCAGGTCAGGAAGCAACAGTTAGAACTGGACATGGACCAACAGACTGGTTCCAAATAGGAAAAGGAGTACGTCAAGGCTGTATATTGTCACCCTGCTTATTTAACTTCTGTGCAGAACACATCATGAGAAACGCTGGACTGGAAGAAACACAAGCTGGAATCAAGATTGCTGGGAGAAATATCAATCACCTCAGACATGCAGATGGCACCACCCTTATGGCAGAAAGTGAAGAGGAACTAAAAAGCCTCTTGATGAAAGTGAAAGAGGAGAGTGAAAAAGTTGGCTTAAAACTTAACATTCAGAAAATGAAGATCACGGCATCTTGTCCCATCACTTCATGGGAAATAGATGGGGAAACAGTGGAAACAGTGTCAGACTTCATTTTGGGGGGCTCCACAATCACAGCAGATGGTGATTGCAGCCATGAAATTAAAAGATGCTTGCTCCTTGGAAGAAAAGTTACAACCAACTTAGATAGCATATTCAAAAGCAGAGACATTACTTTGCCCACTAAGGTCTGTCTAGCCAAGGCTATGGTTTTTCCAGTGGTCATGTATGGATGTGAGAGTTGGACTGTGAAGAAGGCTGAGCGCTGAAGAATTGATGCTTTTAAACTGTGTTGTTGGAGAAGACTCTAGAGAGTCCTTTGGACTACAAGGAGATCCAACCAGTCCATTCTGAAGGAGATCAGCCCTGGGATTTCTTTGGAGGGAATGATGCTAAAGCTGAAACTCCAATACTTTGGCCACCTCATGCAAAGAGTTGACTCATTGGAAAATACTCTGATGCTGGGAGGGATTGGGGGCAGGAAGAGAAGGGGACGACAGAGGATGAGATGGCTGGATGGCATCACCGACTCGATGGACATGAGTCTGAGTAAACTCTGGGAGTTGGTGATGGACGGGGAGGCCTGGTGTGCTGCGATTCATGGGGTCTCAGAGTTGTACACGACTGAGCGACTGAACTGAACTGAACTGAACTGAGGTTCCTTCCATGTTCTGGTTGTAAATAGTGCTGCAATGAACAATGGGATACCAGTGTCTTTTTCAATTTTGGTTTCCTCAGAGTATATGCCTAGGAGTGGGGTTGCTGGGTCATATGATGGTTTTATTCCTAGTTTTTTTTAAGGAATGTCCATACCGTCTTCCACAGTGGCTGTATCAATTTACATTCCCACCAACAGTGTAAGAACATTCCCTTTTCTCCACACTCTTTCCAGACATTTTGATGATGGCCATTCTGACTGGTGTGAGGTGATATCTCATTATAGTTTTGATTTTCATTTCTCTAGTAATGAGCAATACTGATCATCTTTTAATGTGTTTGTTAGCCATGTGTATGGCTTCTTTGGAGAAATATCTGTTTAGGCCTTTTGCCCACTTTTTGATTGGGTTGTTTGTTTTTCTGGTATTAGGTTGTATGAGCTGCTTGTATATTTTGGAAGTTAATCCTTTGTCATTTGTTTCATTTGCTATTATTTTCTCCCATTCTGAGGGCTGTCTTTTCACTTTGCTTACAGTTTCTTTTGCTGAGCAAAAGCTTTTAAGTTTATTCAGGTCCCACTTGTTTACTTTTTTCCCCGTTACTCTAGGAGGTGGGTCATAGGGGATCTTGCTTTGCTTTATATCATAGAGTGTTCTGCTTATGTTTTCTTCTAAGAGTTTTTTAGTTTCTAGTCTTACATTTAGGTCTTTAATCCATTTTGAGTTTCTCTTTTTGTATGGTGTTAGGAAGTGTTCTAATTTCATTCTTTTACATGTAGCTGTCCAGTTCTCCTAGCACCATTTATTGAAGAGGCTGTCTTTGCCCCATTGTATATTCTTACCTCCTTTGTCAAATTTAAAGTGCCCATAGGTGCATGGGTTTATTTCTGGGCTTTCTATCTTGTTCCATTGGTCTGTATTTCTGTTTTTATGCCAGTACCATACTGTCTTGATGACTGTAGCTTTGTAGAATAATCTGAAGTCAGGGTGGTTGATTCCTCCAGCTCCATTCTTTCTCAAGACTGCTTTGGCTATTTGGAGTCTTGTGTTTGTGTTTCCATATGAATTGTGAAAATTTTTGTTCTAGTTCTGTGAAAAATTCCATGGTAATTTGATAAAGATCACATTGAATCTGCAGATTGCATTTGGTAGTATAGTCATTTTCACAATATTGACTCTTCCTACCCAGGAACATGGAATATCTCTCCATCTGTTTATGTCATCTTTGATTTCTTTCACCAGTGTTGTATAATTTTTGTGTACAGTTATTTTGTCTCTTTAGGTAAGTTTATTCCTAGATATTTAATTCTTTTTGTTGCAATGGTGAATGGGATTGATTCCTTAATTTCTCTTTCTCATTTTTCATTTTTAGTATATAGAGATGCAAATGATTTCTGTGTATTGATTTTGTATCCTGCAACTTTGTTAAATTCACTGATTAGCTCTAGTAATTTTCTGATACTATCTTTAGGGTTTTCTATGCACAGTATTATGTTGTCTACAAACAGTGAGAACTTTACTTCTTTTCTGATCTGGATTCTTTTTGTTACTTTTTTTCCTCTGATGCTGTAGCTAGGACTGCCACAACTATGTTGAATAATAATGGGGAAAGTGGGAGCTCCTGTCTTGTTCCTGATCTTAGGGGGAATGCTTTCAGTTTTTCACCATTGAGATTAATGTTTGCTGTAGGCTTATTACCTATGGCCTTTACTATGTTGAGGTAGATTCCTTCTATGCCCATTTTTTGAAGAGTTTTAATCATAAATTGGTGCTGAATTTTGTCAAAGTCTTTTTCTGCATCTGTTGAGATTATCTATGGTTTTTCTTCCAATTTGTTAATATGTTGTATCACATTGATTGATTTGCATGTATTGAAGAATTCTTACATCCCTGGCATAAATCCAACTTGATCATGGTGCATGAGCTTTTTGATGTGTTGCTGAATTCTATTTGCTAAAATCTTGTTGAGAATTTTTGCATCTATGTTCATCAGTGGTATTGGCCTGTAGTTTTCCTTTTTGTGTGTTGTCTTTGTCTGGTTTTAGTATCAGGGTAATCGTGGCCTTGAAGAATGAGTTTGGAAACATTCCTTCCTCTGCAATTTTTTGAAAGAGTTTTTGAAGGATAGGCATTAGCTCTTCTCTAAATGTTTGATAGAATTCTCCTTTGAAGCCATCTTGTCCTGGGCTTTTGTTTTTTGGCAGATTTTTGATCACAACTTCAATTCCAGTGCTTGTAATTGGGCTTTCATAATTTCTATTTCTTTCTTTTTTAGTCTTGGAAGACTGAGCTTTTCTAAGAATCTGTCCATTTCATCCAGGTTATCCATTTTACTGCCATATAGTTGTTCATAATGGGCTCTTATAATCCTTTCTATTTCTGCATTGTCTGTTATAACCTCTCCTTTTTCATTTCTAATTTTGTTGATTTGATTCTTCTCTCTTTTTTTCTTGATGAGTCTAGCTAAAGGTTGTCAATTTATCTTCTCAAAGAGCCAGTTTTTAGTTTTATTAATCTTTACTATTGTTTTTTTTTAAATTTCTTTTTCATATATTTCTGCTCAGATCTTTATGATTTCTTTCCTTCCACTAATTTTGGGTTTTCTTTTTTTGTTCTTCTTTTTTCCAGTTGTCTTAGATATAAAGTTAGGTTGTCTATTCGATATTTTTCTTGTTTCTTGAGGTAGTAATGTATTGCTGTGAACTTCCCTCTTCCCTGGTGGCTCAGATGGTTAAAGCGTCTGCCTACAATTAAGCAGACCTGAGTTTGATCCCTGGGTGGGGAAGATCCTCTGGAAAAGGAAATGGCAACCCACTCTAGTACTCTTGCCTGAAAAATCCCATGGACGGAGGAGTGCGGTAGGCTACCGTCCATGGGATCCCAAAGAGTTGGACACAACTGAGTGAATTCACATTCACTTTCACTTTGTCTCAGAACTGCTTTTGCTGCATCCCATAGGTTTTGAGTTGTGGTGTTTTCATTGTCCTTTGTTTCTAGAAATTTTTTTATTTCTTCAGTAACCTGTTGGTTATTTAGAAATGTGTTGTTTAATCTCCATGTGTTTGAGTCTCTTACAGTCTTTTTTTTTCCTTGTAATTGATATCTAGTCTCATAGCATTGTGATCAGAGAAGATGCTTGATATGATTTCAACTTTCTTAAATTTCCTGAGGTTTGATTTGTGACCCAAGATGTGGTCTATCCTGGAGAATGTGCCCTGTGCACTTGAGAAGAAGGTTTATTCTTCTGTATTTGGATGGAATGTCCTTGTCCTGAAGATATCAATGAGATCCATCTCATCTAATGTGTCATTTAAGACGTGTGTTTCCTTATTAATTTTCTATTTTGGTGATCTCTCCATTGGTGTGAGTGGGGTGTTAAAGTCTCCTACTATTATTGTGTTAGTGTCCATTTCTCCTTTTATGTCTGTTAAGTGTTTGTCTTAGGTATTGAGGTGCTCCTATGTTGGGTGCATAGATATTTATAAATTTTATGTCTTCCTCTTAGATTGATCTCTTGATCATTATGTAGTGTCCTTCCTTATTTCTTTTAATCTTCTTTATTTTAAGGTCTATTTTGTCTGATATAAGGATTGCTACTCCAGCTTTCTTTTGCTTTCCATTTGCATGGAATATATTTTTCCATCCTCTCACTTTCAGTCTAATATGTCTCTATATCTGAAGTGGGTTTCTTGTAGACAGCATATGTATGTGTCTTGGTTTTGTATTCATTCAACCAGTCTGTGTCTTTTGGTTGAAGCGTGTAATCCATTTACATTTAAAGTAATTATTGATATATATGTTCCTATTGCCATTTTCTTAATTGTTTGAGGTTGATTTTGAGGAAGACGCTTGAGAGTCCCTTGGACTGCAAGGAGATCCAACCAGTCCATCCTAAAGGAGATCAGTCCTGGGTGTTCATTGGAGGGACTGATGTTGAAGCTGAAACTCCAATACTTTGGCCACCTGATGTGGAGAGTTGACTCGTTTGAAAAGACTCTGATGCTGGGAAAGACTGAGGGCAGGAGGAGAAGGGGCGACAGAGGAGGAGATGATTGGATGGCATCACTGACACAATGGACATGGGTTTGGGTGGACTCCGGGAGTTGGTGATGGACAGGGAGGCCTAGAGTACTGCAATTCATGGGGTCGCAAAGAGTCGGACATGACCGAGTGACTGAACTGAACTGAACTGAACTGATTTTGTAGATGTTTCCTTCTTTTGTATTTCTTGACTATATAAGTTCCTTTAACATTTGTTGTAAAGCTGGTTTGGTGGTACTGAATTCTCTTAACTTTTGCTTGTCTGAAAAAATTTATTTCTCCATCAATTTTGAATGAGATCCTTTTTGGGTACAGTAATCTTGGTTATAGATTTTTCCCTTTCAGTACTTTAAAAATATCCTGTCATTCCCTTCTGGCCTGCAGAGCTTCTGCTGAAAGATCAGCTGTTAAGCATATGGGGTGTCCCTTGTATGTTACTTGTTGCTTTTCCCTTGCTTCTTTTAATATTCTTTCTTTGTGTTTAGTCTTTGTTAGTGTGATTAGTATGTGTCCTGGTATGTTTCTCCTTGGGTTTATCCTCTATGGGACACTTTGCACCTCTTGGAATTGATTGATTATTTCCTTTTCCAGGTTGGGAAAATGTTCAACTATAATCTTTTCAAAAATTTTTCTCATATCCTTTTTCTCTTCTTCTGTGACCCCTATAATTTGAATGTTGGAGCATTTGATGTTGTCCCAGAGGTGTCTGAGACTATCCTCAGTTCTTTTCATTCTTTTTACTTTATTCTGCTCTTCAGAAGTTATTTCCATCATTTTATCTTCCAGCTCACTGATTCATTCTTCTGCTTCAGATATTCTGCTATTGATTCCGCCTAGAGCATTTTTAAGTTCAGCAATGTGTTGTTTGTCTCTGTATGTTTATTCTTGAATTCTTCTAGGTATTTGTTAGTTGATACTTGCATTTCTCCATTTTGCTTTCAAGGTTTTTTTAATCATCTTTACTATCATGATTCTGAATTCTTTTTCAGGTAGTTTGCCTATTTCTTCTTCATTTATTTGGACTTCTGTGTTTCTAGTTTGTTCCTTCATTTGTGTAGTATTTCTCTGCTTTTTCATTATGTATATGTTTTTTAACTTATTGTGTTTGAGGTCTTCTTTTCCCAGGCTTCAAGGTTGAATTCTTTCTTCCTTTTGTTTTTTGCCTTTCTAAGTTTGGTCCAGTGGTTTGTGTAATCTTCATATAGGGTGAGATTTGACCTGAGATTTTTGTTGTTGTTGTTTGTTTTTCCCCTGATGGGCAAGGCTGAGTGAGGTGGTAATCCTGTCTGCTGATGGTTGGGTTTGTATTTTTGTTTTGTTTGTCATTTAGATGGGGCATCCTGCACAGGGTGCGACTGGTGCTTGGGTGATACCAGGTTTTGTATTCAACCTGATTTGGTTTCCTTAGTGTGAGTTCTCACTATTTGATACTCCCTAGGGTTAGTTCTCTGGTAGTCTAGGGTCTTGGAGTCAATGCTCCCACTCCAAAGGCTCAGGGCATGATCTCTGGTCTGGAATGAAGATTCCACAAGTGGTTTGTTATGGCATTAAGTGAGATTAAAACAAATACCCAAAAATGAGAAACCAAAGATGAACCCCAGACAAATGGCAGTTACAAAATCAGGCAAATAAGAATTAAAATAATGGAATATACACATGTACCCTTAATCAAAGTCAAAACAATCCAACTAAAATAAAGTACAGCAGATTGACCTGGCGAACAAAGGAAATAAAAAATTATATTTACCAGTTAGGAACAAAACTAACTAAAGCACAGACTGGAAAACAAAACTAAAGCAAGGTGCCAAGTGGGGAATAAAGGAATGAAAATAAAACTAACAAATATGTTGAGAGGAAAGGAAAGAAAGAAAAGAAAGAAAAAATAGATATGCAAAGTTAAATAGAGGTAGATGAAGAAGATATATATAAAGATTAACTGCAAGGGGAAAAGAACAGTAGAAAAGCAAACAAGGGAATAAATGTAGAAAAAATAATACTAGGTTTAAAAATTAAAAATAAAAAAAGAGGAAAGAAAAAAAAAATAAAGGAAAATGCCACAGAACTGCAAAACCCAACATAGAGGCAGAGATTTATAACAACAATAAAAAATAAGACTGAGAAAAAAAATCTCAAATGTTTAATAAGATTTCATAGTGCCAATAAAATCTACAACTACAACAGAGGGGGGAAAGAAAAAAGAAAAAAAATCTACAGAACAAGTCAAAACATAAGAATAATAAAATGTTTTTCTTGAGTGTCTGCTGTCAGAGTCTTTTCCCTCTCTGGGAGTCACAGTCCACCTCACCTCCCTAGGATGCCCTCCAACTCTGTGCTGGCCTCTGGACCTGCTGTAGGGGCAGCTCAGATTCTAATCTGGTGCTACTCCTGTGTATTCTTGCCCCCAGTGTCCACAGCTATCAGAACTAGTGTGTTTTCTTTTGTGGGAGCTCTCAATGTCCTTTTATATATTCCATAGACACAGAGTCTGCCTAGTTGATCATGCGGATTTAATCTGCAGCTTGTAACAGCTGGTGGGAAGGTTTTGAATCTTTTCTTAGCCACACTGCCCCTGGGTTTCAATTGTGGTTTTATTTCCACCTCTGCAAGTGGGTCGTCTGCTGGTGTTTGCTCCTGAGGCTGCCCTGGAGGAGTTGGGTTTGCCCCTGTGAGGGCCAGGTGTGGAGGTGGTGCAGCTGCTTGAGTCACAGGGGTTCTGGCAGCACCAGGTACTCAGGGGAGTTGGTGGCTAGGGAAGCAGAAAATATAGTGCTCTTGAAGGGTATGGCAACCAGTATTGGCCAATACACTCCAGTATTCTTGCCTGGAGAGCCCCCCTGACAGAGAAGCCTGGCAGGCCAGAGTCTACAGGGCTGCAAAGAGTTGGACATGACCAAAGTGACCTTACACACAGACACAAGACTTTTTTGCCTGTGACAGCTCTGCCCCCATGAGAGTTGAGCATGAAGGTGGTGGAACTGCTTGGCTTGCAGGTACCCTGGCAGTGCAAAGTGTGCAAGGACAGGGACTGCCTCTGCCAAAGGAGTTGTGGCACTATCAGAGTCTTTTTTCTGAGCCTCTTTGGTAGCTGGTGATCAGAAGTCCTCTTTAGCCAGTCTTTCTCTGGTAGCTCCGCCCATTCAGGCACTTAGAGGGCTCCTTTGCCTGGGGTCCTTCTCTGTTGTTCCACGTGTCAGGCGCCCCGCCCCCTCTTCCGCCCCCCCCCCCCCCGCCCCCCCCCCGCCCCTGGCTGGGATTCTACCTTGTAGATCAGAGCATCAGTCACTTAAAAGCCCACTCTGGGTGGGGTTCCAACTCTTTAGTTCAATGCCTGCATTTGATGGGCCAGCCTATGCATTGTTCAGCTGCCGATGCTGGCCTGTGGGGAGAAGAGGCTATGGTGATGGCTCCATCCCCTATGCATGACTCAGCAGTATCGCTTTGCTTCCATGGGTGCCCGGCTTTCCTCCACTCACATTTCCCCCCCACAACCTCCTCCCTCACATCCCCTCAATCTGTCTCTCCACAGTCAACAGCAGCCCTCACCCTGGGATTGCTCCACAATTCTTAAACTCCAGCTCCCAGCTACTGTGCCTTCCAGGTGACTTGTGTCCCTGCCCAGGGACTGTCTGATTCTCATTCCATTTAGGCAGCCACAGATCAGCTGTTTCAGCCTTAAATGTTTCTCTTCTGACTCAGACAATTGCCCCGATGTGGGAATTGGACCTCTGCTTCAGTTCCCCCACCCACTGAGGGCAGATCCAGTCCTACTAACACTCCTGTTTTTTCCCCCTAGTTCCTTCATCCTGCTTCCCTGATAGCTCAGTTGGTAAAGAATCTGCCTGCAATGCAGGAGACCTCAGTTCGATTCATGGGTCAGGAAGGTCCACTGGAGAAGGGATAGGTTACCCATTCCAGTATTCTTGGGCTTCCTTTGTGGCTCAGCTGATAAAGAATCTGCCTGCAATGTGGGAGACCTGGGTTTGATTCCTGGGTTGGGAAGATCCCCTGGAGAAGGGAAAGGCTACCCACTCCAGACATGACTGCTTCCCTGGTGGCTCAGAGGTTAAAGCATCTGCCTCCAATGCGGGAAACCCGGGTTCTATCCCTGGTTTGGGAAGATCCCCTGGAGAAGGAAATGGCAACCCACTCCAGTATTCTTGCCTGGAGAATCCCATGGACAGAGGAGCTTGGTAGGCTACAGTCCACGGGGTCACAAAGAGTCGGACACGACTGAGCGACTTCACTTTCACTTTCACTTCCTTCATCCTACCAAGATTTCTTTGGTTCTGTACATTCTTTTCCGCTGGTCAGGTACTCCTGTCCGCTCTCAGCTGATGTTCTGCATGCACTTCTGTGTCTGAAGGTGTGTTCCTGATGTATCCATGGAGAGAGATGTCCTCCACATCCACCTACTCATCTGCCATCTTGTTCTCCTCCACTCCAGTATTCTTGCCTGAAAAATTCCATGAGCAGAGGAAGCTGTGGGGCTGCAGTCCTTGAGGTTGCAAAGAATCGGGCATGACTGAGCAACTGAGCACACACAAATGGGAGCCAGACATGAAATTTAACAGGCAGAGAAGCTTGGGTATAGCATGATGAACAAGACTGTCTTATGGCAGAGGTCACTCTGTCCACAAGTGGAAGCTGCTGTCTAGGTCCTGCCTAGTTTTTCCCTGTGGGAATTTGGGTCAATGTTGCCAGATATTTGGCTTTTCATGACTGAGCACATTGCACGCACACGCACACACACACACACATAAACCTGAAACTCAGTTTGTATTTCATATGAAATCTGCCAAATGTAAAATGTTCCAAGCTTCACTAAAAGTGTCTACGGGATTTTTTTCAGCTCACAGGCTGCCAATTTGCAACATCTGCCTCAGCATCCATGATGAGAACAGTGCTGGGCCAGAGAGATTGCTAGTTGGACCCACAATTGTAATCTTCCATTTCCATATTCATGAGTAGGTTCTCCCCATAGATTCCTGGGTGAATAATTTTGACATTCTGTGCTAATCTACATAAAGGCTGACAATTCAAAAAATGAAGAAGTAGCTCATGAAAACAGATATTTTATAATTGATGCCTAAGAATGTTTTCTAACCTTTGCTAGCTACTGTCATGTAAGACTTTGGCATTCATAAACAGATTGACCATATATTTTAGCAATCAAACACGGGCATATTTGGGTGAAAAGGGGTGCACTCAGCAGGAGGTGTAAAGTGAGATGTTTGCTCTCCCTCAATATTAAAGCATATTGTGTGTTGACTTATCTATATTTTATTTAGATCATGTGAGTTTAATGTTCCTATATTAAATGGGATTCATTTTCTCCAAGTTACTTAATCTGCAGTGTCTATCTTGAGAGTACACCATGAGCATTTCAGTATTTTTGTCTTGCTTGCTAGTCATGTAGTTTCTTTGCAGCAAGAGCAATTTTCCTGTGTCTCAATTAGCGGTTTCTTTTGTTTAGGAATATACAGTCTAAGTAACCTTAGAATAGGAGAAAAATTAGGTTGTGCCTCTTCCCAGGTTGAACATATAATTTGCTCGTTTATAAATTGAGCATCAAGTGTTGTTCTTCTTCTGTGTGTCAAAGGCCGTTCAATTAGCAGGATTAATTTTCTCTGGCTTGATGTCAAGTTCTGCTATTTGGCTTTGGGTTCTGAAGCAGATGACAAGTACATAAAAAAAAAAAAAAGAAAAGACTTTTTAGAAGATGAAATAAAAAGGTTTTTCAATACATTAATGATAAGCTTTTTGTGCATCTAGATTCCAAAGACGGATGTTATATGCCCCCCCCCCCAAATTTTTGCTTCACAATGAAGATGCCATGAAAACACCCACTCACATGGGCATTGCTGGTTAGCCTCTGCTGAATTACACTGGAATGGCCTTGGGGGCAGGAAAATAAGACACAATAATCAAATATCTGATATATTCCAAGGAATTCAATGCCAAAGTGTTTCTGAGCTGGTTATAAGGAAAACTCCTTTTAAGATACTTTTTTTGAAATGTTATTTAATTTATTCACTTATGTCAATTTTAACAGTTTTATTATAACTTAATTTACAAAGCATGTAATGGAATTCTTGAAAGTGAACATGTAAGTGGTATTTAGTATATTCACAAAATTGTGGAACCATCAGCACAACTTAAGAATATGTAAGAATATTTTAATAACCCAAATGAGAAACCCTATTGTTAGGCACCTACCACTGCACATTCTGTCTGTCTGTTCTCAACATTTCACATACATGCAATCATAGAGTATATTGTTCTTTATGACTGGATTCATTGACTTAAAAATATATTAAAGGCTCATCGATGATATATTTAATTTTTATTATTGTTGAATAACATTTCACTGTATGAATGCACCATATTGACTTATCCAGCTGTCGGCTCATGGATATTTCATTTGTTTATACTTTTTGGCAATTATAGTTAATGTTACTATGAACATCATATACAAGTGTTTTTGAGTAAATATAAGTTTTTATTTCTTTGGGGTATATACATAGGAGAGGAATTACTGGGTAATATGATCACTCTTGTTTAACTTTTGAGAAATTGCCTAATGTTTTCTGAAACAACTGTGCCATTTTATTCTCCAATCAGCATTGTATGAGGCTTCCAATTTCTCCACATTTGTTTTTATCTGTTTGTTTTATTGTAGTCATTCCAGAGACTGTGGAGTGGTATCTCATTGTGACTTTGATATTTGTTTTTTTGAAGTTAATGATGTTCACCACCTTCTCATGTGCTCAGTGGCTATTTGTATATCTTCTTAGGAGAAAGATCTATTCGAGGCTTTTGCCCATTTTTTAGTTGTGTTTCTTGTTTCTGGATTGAGTTGTAAGATTTCTTTATATATTATGGATACATGTCCCTTATTATAAATATGATTTGCAAAAATTTTCTCCCATAATATAGGGTGTCTTTTCACTCTCTCTCTCTCTCTTTTTTTTTTTTTTTTTTGGTGTCGTTACTTATTTACTTAAACTTTTTTTTTTAATTGGAATATAACTGCTTTACAAGGTTGTGTTAGTTTCTGCTGCACCACAATGTGGACAAGTATCAGTTCAGTTGAGTCGCTGAGTCGTGTCTGACTCCTTGTGACTCCATGAATCGCAGCACGCCAGGCCTCCTGTCTATCACCAACTCCCGGATATACTCAAACTCATGTCCATTGAGTCAGTGATGCCATCCAGCCATCTCATCCTCTGTTGTGCCCTTCTCCTCCTGCCCCCAATCCCTCCCAGCATCAGAGTCTTTTTCAATGAGTCAGCTCTTCGCTTGAGGTGGCCGAAGTACTGGAGTTTCAGCTTTAGCATCGGTCCTTCCAATGAACACCCAGGACTGGTCTCCTTCAGAATGGACTGGTTGGATCTCCTTGCAGTCCAAGGGACTCTCAAGAGTTTTCTCCAACATCACAATTCAAAAGCATCAGCTTTCTTCACAGTCCAACTCTCCCATCCATACATGACCACTGGAAAAACCATAGCCTTGACTAGACGGACTTTTGTTGGCAAAGTAATGTCTCTGCTTTTGAATATGCTGTCTAGGTTGGTCATAACTTTCCTTCCAAGGAGTAAGTGTCTTTTAATTTCATGGCTGCAGTCACCATCTGCAGTGATTTTGGATCCCCCAAAAATAAAGTCTGACCACTAGTTTCCACTGTTTCCCCATCTATTTGCCCATGAAGTGATGGGACCAGATGCCATGATCTTAGTTTTCTGAATGTTGAGCTTTAAGCCAACTTTTTCACTCTCCTCTTTCACTTTCATCAAGAGGCTTTTTAGTTCCTCTTCACTTTCTGCCATAAGGGTGGTGTCATCTGCATATCTGAGGTTATCGATATTTTGCCTGGCAATCTTGATTCCAGCTTGTGCTTCTTCCAGCCCAGCATTTCTCATGATGCACTCTGCATAGAAGTTAAATAAGCAGGGTGACAATATACAGCCTTGACATACTCCTTTTCCTATTTGGAACCAGTCTGTTGTTCCATGTCCAGTTCTAACTGTTGCTTTCTGACATTCATATAGGTTTCTCAAGAGGCAGGTCAGGTGGTCTGGTATTCCCATCTCTTTCAGAATTTTCCACAGTTTATTGTGAACCACATAGTCAAAGGCTTTGGCACAGTCAATAAAGCAGAAATAGATGTTTTTCGGGAACTCTCTTGCTTTTTTGATGATCCAGCAGATGTTGGCAATTTGATCTCTGGTTCCTCCGCCTTTTCTAAAACCAGCTTGAACATCTGGAAGTTCATGGTTCATGTATTGGTGAAGCCTATTATACATAGTGAAATAAGTTAGAGAAAAACAAATACTGTGTATTAACACATATATATGGAATCTAGAAAAATAGTGATAAACCTATTGCAGGGAAGGAATGGAGATGCAGACATAGAGAATGGACTTGAGGACACAGCAGGGGAAGGAGAGGGCGGGATGAATTGAGAAAGTAGCATTGACATACATACATACACTATTATGTGAAAAGTACATAGCTAGTTGGAAGCTGCTGTTTAACATAGGGAGCCTAGTGTGGCGCTCTGTGATGGCCTAGAGGAGTGGGATGGGAGATGGGAGGGAAGCTCATACCAGTCAGAACGGCCATCATGAAAAAAATCTACAAACAATAAATGCTTGAGAGACTGTGGAGAAAAGAGAATCCTCTTCCACTATTAGTGGGAATGTAAATTGATACGGCCACTAAGATACTTTTTTGGAAAGCATTAGCCAGCAGCAGGTAAATTTAGAAAGAAAATTTGGTTGGAAAAAAGTAAAAGTAAATAAATAGGTAAAAAGAGTTCTTACTGTCCTATTCTTAAGGCAAATATGAGTTGTGGAATTCATCAAATAAGGAGGCTTTAAGGCACATGTGTGGGACAACTTTTGAAGTCTCGTAAATATTGACATATTTCAAAATATGATCTTTGAATGGTGTAAAGTGTATCAGTGGCCTTTTAGAGCAGAAGATGGTCTTTGAGATTTTTTCAATTTCACTTCTTCCTCTACTTCTTCAGAGGAATTTGATAAAATCAGGAAACTTGTTAGTGTAAGTGTTAAAAGTCACAGCTTGGGCTTCTTACGTTAAGATCAAGGCATTTTCAACTATATTTGTTTTATGTTTCAACCATTCTTTATAGTATAAACATCATTTCGATATCCAGGAAGCAAGGGAAAAATATCTTAGAATGTTCAAATTGGCTTCACACACCATGAAAAAGTTCATTAATTTTAACATGATATATCTAAATGGAATTAAGACTTTTGAAAGACCACTGAAACACACATCCATAAATATATACGTGCACACTTTTTCTGATACTATTCACCCTCAACATATTCTCTGAACTGCAATAGCTATTTGGTATTATTTCTATTTTTAGTAATACCTGGAGGGATGTTTTAGATTGTCTTGGTAAGAGGTTTCTGGGAACAAATATCTTTTTAGAAGTCCTGAAATAAAATCCTCTCTCCCAAGAAAATATCTTTTTTTTTTTTTAAACATAAGTTTTCAGTTATTTGGTCATTGAATTCTCTCCTGAATTATTTAAAAGTTCTGGAAACAAATATAGAAACTAGCAATTACAACTTCCAGCAGTTGGCATTTAGGCACGAAAGTTATGTTTGAAAGGTATGATTGAGAACTGCTGTATATCTATGTGTTCGCAAGACACTATGAGTCTCTTGTGTCTGGATGGTTCATCCCCAAAGTACCAGGCTAATTCTGAACAACATTTACTTAGACCCATTAAAGAGTACCCAAATAATTATTTCTCTCTGAGATGAACCTGGTCTGTGCGCTTCAAAAAACAACAACAATAACAAAAAAAAACCAACTTACTTATTTAAAGGAGAAAAAGTACCTGCTTATAGCTATGGTTTTTCCAGTGGTCATGTATGGATGTGAGAGTTGGACTGTGAAGGAAGCTGAGCACTGAAGAATTGATGCTTTTGAACTGTGGTGTTGGAGAAGACTCTTGAGAGTCCCTTGGACTGCAAGGAGATCCAACCAGTCCATCCTGAAGGAAATCAGTCCTGGGTGTTCATAGGAAGGACTGATGCTGAAGCTGAAACTCCAATACTTTGGCAACCTCATGCGAAGAGTTGACTCATTGGAAAAGACTCTGATGCTGGGAGGGATTGGGGGCAGGAAGAGAAGGGGATGACAGAGGATGAGATGGTTGGATGGCATCACCGAGTGGATGGACAAAAGTTTGGGCAGACTCTGGGAGTTGGTGATGGACAGGGAGGCCTGGCGTGCTGCAATTCATGGGGTCACAAAGAGTCAGACACGACTGAGCGACTGAACTGAACTGAACTGAGCGATTGAACTGAACTGAACTGATAGCTCCACACCAGAACCTTGAAAGTTATTTTCCATTAATTTGGTAACATAATTATGACTAGTAAATATAAAATATAAAAATAAAATAATTATAGTTAATGCAGAATTTTTATTATAGATTAAAACCAATTACATAATAATGATTTCTCTGTCACACTAAGGAATAAAATCTCAGTACTCTTTCCACCTAAATTAAGCATGTTTGTCTGCACAAACATGACCACTAGATAATGAACTTGGAAGTTTCTTAGCTTGTTTGCTTTGGATATCCCTCTTTTGGCCTGGTTTAGGTTCATTATGCTGAATTATTCAGAGTCCAGTATTATCTCTGTCCCATGCTGTTCCTTTTCCAGGGAGGCCATGACAGTCTCTAGGCTGGTCCCATGATTCCTATTTCCTAATGGCCACACCCTTGTATAATCCCCTCCTCCTGAGTGTGTGCAGGGTATGACTCGCTTCTAAATGATAGAATACTGCAAATATAAGGGGATATATAACATATGATGATGTGTCCATAATTATCTTACTTAAGGCTGTAACATTTATCTTGCTGAGACATTTTTTATTCCTAATTGACTTTGAAGATGCAAGCTGCCATGCTCCAAGTTGCTAAATAGAGAGGGTCCTGTGTCAAGGAACTGAAGTCAGCCTTCAGCTGACAGCAAGCAAGAATCTTGGGACCATTCATTAACATCTTGCAAGGAACTGGATTCTGCTTATAATCATGTGAACATAGAAGTGGATCTCTTCCCCATTCAAGCCTTGAATGAGACCACAGCCCTAGCTGATGCTTAGAATGAAGCTTTGTGAGACCCTGAAGGAGAGACACAATTAAGCTGTGACTGATCTCCTGACCCATAGAAATTGTAAGATAATGAAATTTATGTATTGTCTTAAACTGACAAGCTTGTGGTAATATTGCTACTCAGTACTGGAGCACTAAACCTATAGTCTATATTAGAATGTGTGTTCCTTATATCAGGGTTCATTTGTTTAGTAAATTACTGCACAAATGTTTATAAAGATTTTGTGATGCATAGTCTTGCAAGCTGTCTTGGTTTAGAAGATGAGAGAAATACCATCATGTCATATAGGTACTATGAATAAGGTTTGGGCAAATCAGTAGAAACATAAAGAAGGAATTGGTCTGTCCAGTTTGACGAATTCAGTAAGAAGGAATAATAGGTATGTGCTGTGATAAGTGCTAATCATAATCAAATCCAATAATCATAGGCTGTGATAAATAGTATAAAGCACATAAATAAGAGGGTGGTAAATAATAACAATAATAATAGTTAATAATCATTGAGCACTTATGTCAAGTACTTTTTTCAAAAAATATATTAATCCATACTTTGTTTTAGGTAATGTAAATGAATTTCTAGCATTTTGACTAAATAATATATTTTTTGTACAGTATTTCTGTTAGCACATTCATCTTATAAATGAAGAAACTAAGGTGCCATTAAACAACTTGTCCAAGGTTTCCCAGTGAGTTGGTGGCAGACCTGAGACTTAAACTTTGGCCAATTTGCTCCAGAGTTTATGTTGTTAAACAAAGACCTGCTTCCAATGAAGCGATCAGAAATTCTTCTCTGAGATAACTTTAGTTGTTATGTGATAGATGAGAAGAACCCAAAGATGCAAATAGCCAGGGGGAGTGCAGTTCTGGCAGAATGAACAAAAGGGAAAAAGCCATTAAGAGAGAAAGAGTTGGCATATCCTAGGAGTCAACAGAAGGCCAGTGCCACCAGACTTCAGTGAACACTGGTGCTACTGGAGCAGGATGTGAGATTTGGATCATGCAAAGTGGTTTGTTTTATTCTTAGTGAAACTACCTCTTAGAAAACAAAATAGAGTTATTTTACACAGGGAAATGAATTGGCAGCTGTGCAGAGAATGGTTTGAAAGGAATAGAAGTGGATATGAAGAGACCAGTGAGGATATAATTGCAGTATTCTGAGTGAGAGAGAATGATGGCCTGGATCAGGATGGAGACAGAGAAGACAGAGTGATGGATAGACAAACAGGTCCATTCTGGAGGAAGAATCACTGGATGAGCTGAAGCAGCTGGAGATAACGCAAAAGGAAGAGTTAAAGATGAATAACACATTTCTGCCTTTAGTCCTGGATGGATGACGGTGCTTCCACCATTTACTGGTATCCATTATGTGCCCACCACTGTGCTGGTGGATACAACACTCTCTGGTCACGGGCTTTCTCAAGCAAGAGACAGAGAGAGAGGGAAATTGATTGATTAGCAACAGAGTATAACATGATGTGATAAAACATAGAAGCATCTTAGTGCCATGGAAACATGGAAAAGTAAAAGGAAGTGAGTCATTCTGCCTGATTTTCCAGGGGATGTGTGGGCTAAATATCAGGAAAAGCTTTCACAGAGAAGAGGGTATTTGAGCTAGACCTTCAAGGTTAGTGAAGAGAGAGAGGGAAAGAAAGCAGAGGAAATGGCTTAACAAGGGCACCAGTTTATCTAAATAACATTACTTAGTTATTTATATTCCTCATTCCACAAAGAGTTTGAAGCAGTTTGCAGAAGGACAGAAAAGTATGAAGTGTTTAGAGAATAATAGTCTAGTGTGGCTAGAAAGTTAGACGCAGGATGAAAAGTCAAAGTTTGTAGAGTCTAGTTCAGGACTTGTTCATGAACATTTACATGTCACGTGTGGAGGTTGTTTCTTTTCCTACTAGGACTTCACGCAGGTATGATGAACTCTTGGTAAGTATAAGAGATAACAATTGTGCTTAAAACACTCATAAAGTCCTTCCCCCTCCCCACAAATAGAAGCAGCATGCCAGATTTTTTCCCCAATACTTTGCAGAGTCAAATTTACATGTATTTATTCATTCAATAAATATTTAACAATATATGGAATCTTATTAGTCATAACAAGCTAAACATGATTATTGCACTTCAGGTACAAACAATCTTTTAAACTAATAACCCAACAAAGTAATTAATTAGATTTGTGTAAAGTGCTAGGAAGAAAAAGTGTAAAGTGCCAGAAAGGAAAACTGCAGGTTGCTATGACAACATTTAAAATGGGAAATTTAACCTAGTCAGGGAGGTCAAGGAAATGATAATTAAGATAAGTAGGTCACATGATAATAAGTGCTCTGTGGTGTGTGAAAATGTCTGTTTATAGCAAAAGGTAAACAGCATTTGTATATATCTGTTCATTTATTTTTCCAACATATTATTAATCAATTTTGACCAGATTCAAAGCACTAGGAGAGAAATAGAAACAAGTAATATAACATTTCTCCAATAAATTCACTTTGCACTTAATACTTCATAAACCATTAAAAAATCAGATACAAGTTCAACTACCCCAGAAAACAAGAGTCTGCAGATCAATAACTTCAAACGTATCTTATCTGTATGATAATACTAGGACTGTCTTGAAAACCATGTCCATTGGGAGAACTAGAGGGCAGCTAATAACGGCAGAGACCTCTCTGGCTTATGAAGAATAAATCAATTTTATTACTAGTCAATTGCACCGCAGGAACTAAGTTAAGGATTCCCCTTACCAATTCAAAAGGCTCCATTTTGAACAAAGCGTATATGATTAAAATAATTGCAAGAACAACAGCAACAACAATTTCTCTCACTGTAATAATTCAGTGGTCTTCTCTGAGTTTCAGTTCTTCCGATCAGAGTTACAACCAGAAGTAATAGGGCTAAAAGCCTGCCACTAAGCTGTTTGCGGGAGACACTTGTCCCCAGACATTTTCTATGATAATCTCTCCTTGGGAGTTCATCTTGTGACCACCAGCATATATGCCAAAGGACTAAGGAATCCAGGTTTTATCTCACATTTAAACATATCATGTAAAAGGGATGCCTTCCCTGGTGGATCAGTGGTAAAAGAATCCACCCACAATGCAGGAGCCTCAGGAGACCTGGATTCAATACCTGGGTTGGAAGATCCCATGGAGGGCACAGCAACCCACTCTAGTATTCTTGCCTGGAGGATCCCCATGGACAGAGGAGCCTGGAGGGATACAGTCCATGGGTCTGAAAAGAGTCAGACACAACTAAAATAACTTAGTCTAAAATGTGTAATTGGGTCTTTACCATGTCTGGTAGCAACAGAAGAGTATAGATTACATACATCAATTAGAAAAAAAAAAAAGACAAAACTAAGTCAATATATTCCAATGAAAAGTGAATGCAGATCATTATTGTGTAGTAAAGAGACACCTGAGTAGCTCCCCCAATTCTGACTAAAATTCCTATAACAGAAACAGGATAACATGAGCCCCCAAAGTCACAAGGATCTTCTGAAGATTAAGTACTCAATTGTTCAGCCATGTCTTGAAAGTGAGTCTCTTAATCCTACAACCAAAGCTCATTTTATTGTTTTAGAAACAAAAAAGTAAAACTTATTTTTTTAGAAACTTTGTTTCTTAATACACTATAGCCAATGCTAAGCTTATTTTATATATATATATATATATATATATATATATATATATATCCATTTCCAGATGGCCCAAATGCCAATAACCTCATTCTGAGAACATCCATAGTTTGAGCCAATATTTCAAATAATTCTTGCTTCCAGTAGTTTGGATTATACC
This sequence comes from Capra hircus, assembly GCF_001704415.2. Classification (NCBI taxonomy): domain Eukaryota; kingdom Metazoa; phylum Chordata; class Mammalia; order Artiodactyla; family Bovidae; genus Capra; species Capra hircus. The sequence goes on along the minus strand of NC_030822.1, from coordinate 23,418,965 downwards.
TGAATATAACTGATCACACACATACATACAAGCACACACATTTTATCCACTATATAGAGCCAGAAAAATATCTAATTTATTGAATTCTCTATACTTTGCTATCCCATTTATTAATGTCTTTTAAAAAGCATTAATTTACTCTGAGAAGCATATAATCATGATTTTAAAAAACTTTAATTAAAAGGTTTTTTTTAAACTTTTATGTTTTAATATAGCCAATTTAGGGTTTCCCTGGTGACTCAACTGGTAAAGAATCCGCCTGCAATGTGGGAGACCTGGGTTCAGTCCCTGGGCTGGGCAGATCCCCTGGAGAAGGGAATGGCTACCCACTCCAGTATTATTGCTTTGAGAATTCCCTGTACTATATAGTCTGTGGGATTGTGAGGAGTCAGACATGACTGAGCGACTTTCACTTTCATATAGCCAATTAACAATGTTTGATAGTTTCAGGTGGACAACAAAGGGACTCAACCATACATATAATATATGCATTCTCCCCCAAACTCCCCTCCCATCCCAGGCTGCCACATAACATTGAGCAGAGATCCCTGTGCTATATATTAGGTCCTTGTCAGTTATCCATTTTAAATATAGTAGTGTGTACGTGTTCATCCCAAAGTCCCTGCTGCTGCTGCTGCTGCTGCTAAGTCGCTTCAGTCCCTAACTATCCCCAAATTTATTTTCCATCACTGCCATCACATTTTAAGTCCCTATGCCTAAAAGAAAATGAAGTTTAATAGGGGATATAAGACACATCCATAAATAACCAAAGTATAAAGTGCAGTGTGAGAGCTACAGATAGAGTGACGCTATACTGATCTAATTTCAGTGGAAACTCATGGAGGCCTTTATGAAGGAAATGGAATTTGTTACACTGAGGCATCCCATTCACGGCAAGGGAGCCACTTCTTTAGGCATAAAGCATCTTTCAGTATTTGAACGTCAGAGGAGATGGCAGAAAGCTAATTAAGTGCCAAGGATGGCTTTGCTGTTTTTACTTTATTTATTTTATTTTTAAAGATTTTATCGGCAGCTTAAGCTCAATTCTGAGACTTCTACTTGGCAAAAGTTCTATTAGCCTTAGCTGCATTTGGGACAATTTACTATGTGATAAAAACTGTCATTTGTAGATGCTTTTCCTGTCAATAGAGACTAAGGATTTCATTACCACTGAAATGTCTGTCTCAGTGTAAAGGTCAGAAGCGTGTTGCGGAAAATGCTCAGATATTTCACTGTCACGAAATTGTTCTATTCCCACAAACTCTAGAATAGATACTCTCTGAGGGTTCACCATGCATGTAGAATGACTGTGGGCACTCGGTTATAGAAGATGCTAATGTTTTAAATGTGATGCATTTTGCATTGGTGGAAAGAGGTGGTGAGAGAGAGCTGTAATTCATACATTTGAGATGCTTATGGGAGAAAAGAGTGGGCATGAGTGGGAAGTGAGAGACAGGAACGGGACACAGTGTTTCTACTCAGGTCATTTCCTGCCAACCTTTTTATTCCACCCAACTGGATTGATGATACTTTGTGGAACCTAAATGATGAATAAGGTTTCCCAACAGGACCACAAAGCAACCTGAACTGTGACAGGATATTACAGGTTACTGTCTCGAGTAAGAGCTAACGTTCTCAGAGGGCTGTATCAACAATAAGAAAGATCATAGAGGGCTTAATATGCCATCAGTGAGAGACTGCACAGAAGAAAAAGAAATGAGTCAGCATGCTTTTGTCTGGACATCCAGTTTGTGCTGGGATGCTTAGATTTTAGGCAATTTCATCTGCCACTTTAATCCTTTCTTGTTACGTAGCATGACGTATTCACAGAGCTCAGAGATGAAGACACGAGCATGTTTTGGGAGAGACATAATTTTGACTACCGCAACATGTAATTGGATATTATATTAATTCACTTACATGCAGAGCATTTTTAATTCAAATGAACCTTGACAGAGGAGATCACATCATCCAAGCTTTAGAACATGGGCAGAAAGATGCTGCATTACACTGTGATTCTTAAACTTTATAGTCTACCAACCAACTAATCAAACATATGCCTGATTTTCCTGGAATAACATCTGAATTCATTGGTTTTGAATTCTAAAAGGAGATTTTGCTTTTCACAGATGAATTTAATTGCCTCAGTAATTTTAAATTCATGTCTTCACCCTTCCTCCCACCCCCTCCCTACCCATTCATTCTCATAGTCAACAACAACAATGTGTCAGATACTCTGCTAGCTACAGGATATTCAAGGGTGAATAGAACACATATTCACTACTGCTTAAACAGGATCAGAAGACAGATCCTGTCTTCAGAGAAGACATAAAATTATGGAGAAGAGGACATAAAATTAAAGAATAACAATGTGGTTTAAAGTACTACGAACTATGAAATCAGAGAGCCAAGTCCTAATCCTGATTGGGAAGGTCAGAAAAACTTCACTGCAAATATGAGCTATGGATGTGATGGGTGAAGGCACAATGGGGATGGTATTTCAGTTAGGAAGAAAGAACAAGTGAAGAGGGAGACCCACAAGTCTTGTGAGCTCTTGCTGTTTGCTCTTCTTGGAATATTCCCTCACCTTCTGGCACATCTGACCCTTTTCTCTTCCTGTCCCCATACCTAGTTTACATGTATGCCATGTGCTCAGTTGTGTCTGACTCTTTGAGAGTGGACTGTAGCCCACCAGGCTCCTATGTACATGGAATTTTCTAGGCAAGAATACTGGAGTGGGTTGCCATTTCCTCCTCCAGCAGATCTTCCTGACCCAGGGATCAGACCCGCATCTCCTGTGCCTCCTGCATTGCAGGCAGACTCTTTACCCCTCGAGCCATCAGGGAATTGAAAGAATAAGATGAGGACAGAATAAAGTCTTATTATATGATGTATGAACTTCTTATGATTTTCCTTGCTTACTTCTCCAAATACCTCTCAAAGCCACTTGCTCACATAGGTCTAAATTCTAGATATTCCAGGTTTTATTTCATATCTCTTTTTTTTATGGATTCCATTGTGTAATCGGAAAAGAAGAGAATTGGGAATAAAAAGGACCTTGGTGTGAACCCTTGAGCAATTATTGATAAAACATGTGACCTTGGATGAATTGCTCTATTGCTTTCAACCTTATGTAACAGGGATGTCGTGAAGTCAATATAAAGTAACACCACATGACTGATTTATTGATTAGACTGAACGTGGTTTGGTTCAATCAGAAAGTATTTCATTTTTCTACACTCTTCAAACATGCTCTGTTGAACTTCCCTTAGTTCAATAATATTTAGGCAAGACATTACAGCTAGAGCTCATCTTAATCCATTCCACTTTGATAATAAAGATCAAATTTCAGGCAATTAAAAAGTTTCATATAGACTTAAATCTAAATTCTAAACTTTGGTCTCAATTTCATTCCATCTATTCAGGGGAGATAGCATGGTTTCTCCTTTTAGTATTCCTCAATATTTCTTTTATTCTCTAACTCCCCCACTTTTCATCCTCCAACTTCTTTAGGGTTAAGAAGAGGAGGAAAATGGTCAGTTATTTTTATTTATCCTGTCCTGTTTGAAGTTCTGTCTTGGCTTACATTACTTGTCATTCCCTCTGTCTTGGCAAATTATTAAATGCTTCTGTTTGCGTAAGGCACAAATGTGTGAGTGATTAAATACCCATCCGAGACTTCCACACTGGGCAGCTGCTAAATAAATGATGCATTCAGTACCTGGCCTGTTGCATTTACTAAGCAGTTTACCAGTTGTGTAGCGGTTCAGCCTAAGATACCTATAGTACCCTTTGTCTTGAGGAGTCTCAGTAGCATGGCTCAAGCTGGTTATCTTCTGTGGAATCCAGCTGGCCCTAAAAGACTCCTTCATTTCTTCCATGACAAATGCGAACATGTGCAGTTATTCTATTGCTAGCCTCTTGTTTTATGCTCTAAAGCATCTCTAGTCATGCTCCCACCATCAGAATTTTCTGAAGCAGATACTAATCTTGATTGAGGACAGAACTCTAGAGGACACATGTCAAGATCCTCAGGCATTTATGCCCCCACTGTACTCTCATGACAGCACCGAGCTGGGCCCGTGGGTTTTTCTAGGTCATCGGGCATCCGGCCTTGGAGGGAGATGTACATCTTTTCTTTTTCCAGGTGTTTTAGATGTCTGTGAGTTTTGCTCTGGGCCTCTTGGCTGGCAGGCATGAGAAAACCATCTACCTCCTTTCTCCCACTACGAAGAAGTGGACACACTCCCAGCTAGGCTAGCAGCTCTTCATCTTACCTTACATGATTTGGATGGAGAGATAATTTGAAGGTTGAAGGACTCGTGTGTCCACTATATAACATGCCTCCGTTACTGCCGACCTCAGAACCCAGAGGGACTTATCTCCTATTGTCTGTTAGTATGTAATTTTAGCCAAAATGCTCAGACAACAGTAAATGTTCCATTTTACACTCAGGCTCATATGTGAACTTCATGGCATAGCACCTGGCATATTATGGGACTCAGAAATGTTACTTGTTTTTGTTTTGTTTTACTTTACTTGCACAGTCTCAATTGGACATTCCTGTAATGCAACTACTTATATAACTTTTTAAGGGGGTATTTAAATCTAACACTCATATTCTGGCATTTTTTAAATAAGCAAGAAAGCTAAAAGAGGATTAAAAAAAGGAAATATGAATTTTAAGAACTGCTTTGGGGAACGGAGAAAAGTAACACCTTTCTACATTAAAATACCCCTTTTATCCCCCTTCAGTTCAGAGGATGGTTGGCCTCATTTACACTTGCCTTTTCCAGAAGCTAACTTGTATCTCAGCTCACCTGCTTTTAGGAAAAGGTTGATTCATTTTACTAGCATCCAACTAGTGCATTTGAAATTGCTGATGAAAGGTACTGTCAAATCCCTGGTCTATTTTGATAATGATTTGTACTTGTAAGGCAATCTGCCCATTAGTGTAGAAATGGAGAATTGGGACAGCACCTTATAAAATGATCTCTGAAAGCAAGCACGGAGCCCCAGAGTCTGCTGGGTAGGAATTTATATTCCCATAGCATTTTGACTCAGCACACAAATGTGGGATGTATGGGGGTGTTTGCATCAGTGCCAGATCGTCTGCCTACACCAGAGGCTGTCCTAAGAGATTAGTTGTATCTGCCTTTGCTTACAGATTGGAATTTAGGGAGCCTTTATTTCAGCGCTAAGTTACAGCACAGGCTTTCTCTTCCTTTTATATGACTGCTCAAGTATAATCACCCACCAATAATCATGATATATCAAAATGTATCCACTTGTTAGCCAATTAGGTGGAGTATAATCCATCACTAACCTGCTCTTGCTAATATCCCCAATAAAGGGATTACTAAACCAGAGGCTATTCATCTACTGTACTATGTAAGGATATCCTTTCCCATCTATGCTGAGAACTCTGCCCAGAATTTTACCTCAAAAATGCAGTTGTACTGAGAAAATATAAAAACTGTAATCTACAGTGAATTAGGCATGAGTTTCAATTTAACTTGTGTCAGTTTGAGTAAAAAAATTTTTTTAAAACTTTTTCTGAACTACATTTTTAAAAGACCTATATATCTTAGTTTGCTATGAGGAGAAAATGAGACGATATGAGCACAGGTGGTCAAGAATTATTCATTCTCTTCTCTCCTCAGTGTTAAGGTAAGACTCACTTGTTACGCTTGCAGCCAAAACTGCTACTGGACCATCTAAACTTTTTTTGTTAGCAATTGTTCCAGCATTAGACTTTGGGAAACTAGCATTATCTTGAACTGGAGTGCCTCAGGGAGACAGGAGAAGGTGACTAAAGCTCTGGACAGTTGTGTTTCCCAGCTTCACTTGCTCAACCTGTAAAGAAGATAAATAAGTTGGAGTGAAATTTAGGTGAGATAGACATGGGAAGGCTCTGGGAGAGGGCCTCACCCAGGCTGGATGCTATTGTTATAAGCACAAGCACTAGGATTCCAAACTGTGTAGTTTGGGCATTTTTCATAGCCCTCTTGTCTCAGCTCATCTTTAAAATGAGAGCATTAGACTATTTCATGGGAAGAGTTCTCTTTACCTATATAATTATCTTTTAGCATAAGAAAAAAGCTATATCTGGATTATTTTTAGCATATAAGACTCCATCTTGATTAGACAATTTAAAAAATATTATGTTACAGCATAGCCAAATATTTGAGTTATTATGTATTGAGAACAAGAAACAACTCCTTTTCCACTGGGAAATTCATTACCACCCAAGAGAAATGGGGAATATTTCACTGGTTGTAATTCTGTGAAGCTTACTAGCAATAAAAAGAGAAGCTGGAAATAACACGATTTCTCTGCTGTGATAAAAACATGTATAAAATTCACTGCAGAATTAACAACTTTTACCATTTATAAAAACTGCAACAGCTTCTCCCATATTTCTAGATTTTCTTTTCTGAGGAAGGGGGTTGCATGCATGCTAAGTCGCTTCCGTTGTGTCTGACTCTTTGCAACCTGATGGACTGTAGCCCGCCAGGCTCCTCTGTCCATGGGATTCTCCAGGCAAGAATACTGGAGTGGGTTGTCATGCCCTCATCCAGGGGATCTTCCTGACTCAGGCATCTTCCCTACCCATGTCTCCTGTGGCTCCTGCGTTGGTAGGTGGGTTCTTTGCCACTAGCGCTCCCCCTGGGAAGCCTGGAAGGGTGCAATATTCTGATTTGATCTATTTAATTAAATTGTAGACTTGCATCAGAGTAATTACCAGGAAGGCTCTTTGCCTACGGTGGTATGGCTTATTCCATTACGTGGCAGTGGAGAAGTTTTGCCTCCCTGCCCCCATGTGACTTCTTGTTACAACAAAGCATAGCGCATTTCCCAGTTTGCAGGCCTTGTTTCAAAAGCTGATCTAGTACAGACGCCATCTTCCCATGATGCCTTGGTGAGATGTGTTACAAGAATAGACTCAACTGAGCAATTCTTCTCCTTTATTTTCCATCATTCTGTGACTTGGTACTTTGCCTCTATATTTCTTTTGCATGACATGACACGACAACAGCAAAAGCTAACATTTACTGATAATTTACTTTGTATTTTTTTGCATTGTGTGTGTGCTCAGTGGTGTCCAACTCTTTGTGACTCTATGGACTGTGGTCCTCCAGGGTCCTCTATCCATAGAGTTTTCCAGGCAAGGGTGCTGGAGTGGGTAGGCATTTCCTGCTCCAGGGGATCTTCCCAACCCAAGGATTGAACCTACGTCTCCTGCATCTCCTGCATTGACAGGTGGATTCCTTCCCACTAAGCTGTCTAGGAAGCCTCTTACTTTGTTTTGGTTATGTTCAAAAACTTTAAATGTATTAACTTCTTTACTCCTAATGAAGGACTTATTTTCTTCCACCTTTTCCAGAGGAATAAAGAGGTTAAATAACTTGTTCTGAATGAGAATTTATTGAGGCAGGACTTGAATGCAGGCAGTATGGCTCTAGAGTCTATTCACTATGTTTATAAATACCCACCATCAGTGTGAACGCCTCTGCTAATCAAAGTCTAAAATGACCCCCTCAATGATGCCTGACTTCTGACATTCAACCCTTCTGTAATTTCTTCTCTTTGTGTAAAGCCCAGATTTAATCACGTGCTTCGAATATTTATATAGAATACAGCAAAAGTGAGGAGATAGCACCTCTGGGATCAGGTTTAAAAAGTCTGTGACTTCCATCTTGTTCTCTCTCTTGCTCTTTCTCTGGCTCTTTCTTCTGATGAAGCAAGTTGTCATGTTGTGAGCAGTCCTATGGAGAAGCCTGCTTGGCAAAGAACTCAGGGCGGCTGACAGCCAACAACCAGCAACAAACTGACGTTCTCAGTCCAATATCTAGTGAAGAACTAAGTCTTGCCAACCAGCATGTGAGTGAGCTTGGAAGTGGATCCTTCCACAGTTGGCCTTGTAAAGACAGCAGACCAAGCCAACTCTGTAATTGTTCTCTTGCAAATGTCCTCTCTTGTGAGAGAATCCAGGAACACTGTACTTAGCTTCCTGACCAAAACTGTGAAATAATAGGTGTTTTAAGCCGCTAAGTTTTTGGAGTGACTTGTTATGCAATCATAGAAAACTGATACAACTTTAGCACTTTTATTATTTTTCGTTCTTTTGGCCACATGGCATGTAGGGATTTTAGTTCCCTGATCAAGGATCAAACCTATGCCTCATGGTTTGGAAGCGTGGAATCTTAACCACTGGACCACTAGGAAAGTCCCTATTTTCCCTCTTTTACCCCCTCCCCCCACCTTTCTTTCCTTCTTTCTTTTCATCAATGCTTGCTATATATCAGGGTTTTTTTTTCCCCACACACACACCTTATCTTATTTAACCTTCATTCAGCTCTATAAATAGGGTTTTCCTGGTAGCTCAGCTGATAAAGAATCCTCCTACAAAGCAGGAGACCTTGGTTTGATCCCTGGGTTGGGAAGATCTCCTAGAGAAGGGATAGGCTACACACTCCAGTATTCTTGGGCTTCCGGGGTGGCTCAGTTGGTAAAGAATCCGCCTGCAATGCCAGAGACCTGGGTTTGATCCCTGTGTTTGGAAGATCCCTGCGAGAAGGGAAAGGCTACCCATTCTAGTATTCTGACCTGGAGAATTCCATGAACTGTATAGTCCATGGGGTGGCTAAGAGTAGGACACAACTGAGCGACTTTCACTTCACTTCTTCATCTCTGTAAAATATAATTTGCAGGTTACAGGTCAGAAAAAAGCCTCAGAGTTTATGAAACCTCATTGCTAATAAGTGGAAAGCCCAATGTAGTACCTGCATTTCTGTGATCTTACTAGTAACAGATATCATTGCTGAGTGACTTTAATAGGTCATGCACTAAGAACTTTATATACATTACCTTATTTTGTTCTCATAAAAATAATCTGAAATGGGTTCCTCTACTTCCATTATCTTGCAAATAAGTAAACTGAGGATCATAGATGTTAAACAATGCATTTATAGTCACAAAGATAGAACATTTTATGTTATACTTATTAGTTTTAATTGTTATTCACATGCCTGGTTTCCCCAATAAACTTTAAGCTCCAGCAGGTCTTATATCTTTGCATACCATAATGCTCGGCATAGAAGTTCCCATATGGATGCTAAATGAATGTTTATTGGACTGAATTTCAACATTAAGTACTCCATATTGTGCATACAAAGAGTCAAGTTTATTCAGAGTGATAAAAAATACCAAGAAAACTCATTCAGTGCTATATAATTTCATTTTATATATATATATGATATAGTCATATACATATATGAATGGTATTTTTTTCTGTTGTTTTGACAACATATTGGAGGAGGAGAATTGCTTTATGGCAGAAAGTGAAGAGGAACTAAAAAGCCTCTTGATGAAAGTGAAAGTGGAGAGTGAAAAAGTTGGCTTAAAACTCAACATTCAGAAAACGAAGATCATGGCATCCGGTCCCATCACTTCATGGGAAATAGATGGGGAAACAGTGGAAACAGTGTCAGACTTTATTTTTTTTGGCTCCAAAATCACTGTAGATGGTGATTGCAGCCATGAAATTAAAAGATGCTTACTCCTTGGAAGAAAAGTTATGACCAACCTAGACAGCATATTCAAAAGCAGAGACATTACTTTGCCGACTAAGGTCCGTCTAGTCAAGGCTATGGTTTTTCCGGTGGTCATATATGGATGTGAGAGTTGGACTGTGAAGAAGGCAGTTCAGTTCAGTTCAGTTCAGTCGCTCAGTCGAGTCCGACTCTTTGTGACCCCATGAATCGTAGCACGCCAGGCCTCCCTGTCCATCATCATCTCCCGGAGTTCACTCAGACTCACTTCCATCGAGTCCGTGATGCTGCACTCAGCCTTCTTCACAGTCCAACTCTCACATCCATACATGACCACAGGAAAAGCCATAGCCTTGACTAGATGGCCCTTAGTTGGCAAGCAGAGCGCAGAAGAATTGATGCTTTTGAACTGTGGTCTTGGAGAAGACTCTTGAGAGTCCCTTGGACTGCAAGGAGATCCAACGAATCCATTCTGAAGGAGATCAGCCCTGGGATTTCTTTGGAAGGAATGATGCTAAAGCTGAAACTCCAGTACTTTGGCCACCTCATGAGAAGGGTTGGCTCATTGGAAAAGACTCTGATGCTGGGAGGGATTGGGGGCAGGAGGAGAAGGGCACAACAGAGGATGACATGGCTGGATGGCATCACTGACTCGATGGACATGAGTCTGAGTGAATTCCGGGAGATGGTGATGGACAGGGAGGCCTGGCGTGCTGCGATTCATGGGGTCACAAAGAGTCAGACACGACTGAGTGACTGAACTGAACTGAAGAGAAAACTGAGCTACAAAAATCTGATATCATTGACCCCATGACTCACATAGCATAGAATCACTCAGATCTCTCCTTCAGAATTTGTATCTTTATCTCACATCCTTTGGAACTAAAAATGATGGTCCGATAGTGAATTCTAAGAGTCTAAAAATTAGTAGCTATAAAATAATTGAATACCTTAACATATTGCTCTTGCTTGAAGAGTTGAAGGCAAGAAAGCAAGATACAGAAAGAATTTCTAAACTGGAATTCAAACCAAATAATATTTGGAAATTAGAATGATGAGGTAATCAGAAAACTCCTTAAGCAGACATCACATTTCAGTATGCTGAATAATTAATGTAGTTTATCTTAAGGGTTCTTGCTGAATTGCTTCATAAGAATGCAGCTTTAAAATGATCAACTTGATTAATTCATCCACTAAGAAACATTTAATAAATGCTTCTGATAGCAAGACAGTGTTTTTGTAAATAATAATATAAAAATGAATAAAACATGGTAACTGTTCCAAAGGTCTTTCAGTATAGTAAAAAAATGTATGTGGACATAAATATAGTATCATCTAACTGCAAAGATACAAGAGAATGGAGATGGTTAGATAGCATCACCAATCCAACATGGAAAATTTTTAACAAACTCTGGGAAACAGTGAAGGACATGGGAGCCTGGCATGCTGCAGTCCATGGGGTGGTAAAGAGTCAGACACAATTTAAAGACTAAACAGCAACAATAAATTGCAAATAAATAATAATAAATTGCAAACAGCAACAAATAAATTGTATGTTTTAAGAACACAGACGGGGGAGTTTCTACTTTCAGTGTTAGGGGTAAATCAAAATAATATGTGTTACATAAGACTTTAATCCACTCACATGATTTCCATATTCTCTGAGATTTTTTTTTAAATGAAGAAATATAACTGCAGAAACTACAGAATAAATATAGACATTTTGGAAAGTTTTGGCTCTCTATAACAAATTCCTAGCAGCTAATGAGTCACCCAGAAATATGACACAATTAATGTTATATCTCTGTGTACTAACATTAGCCCAGAATCACACCAGGAGAAGTATGAGTGTGAGAACCACAGGTACTTTGAACTCCCCAAACGTGTCTCAACTTCAGAAGCACCTGCGCTAAATAACTGTGTGTGTGTCTGCTGTGATGACTCAAAGACTTTATAACTACATGGGACTTTGCATTGCCATATTTTTTCCACTATGATTCAGAAGGAAGCATAATACTGCACTATAGAATATAACTTGACTTCCTAGTTATATTTTGATTTCATAAGGAGTCAAAATAGAATTATCTTTATCCCTCTAGAAGCTTCTAATGTAATAGAATTATAAAACAGACTGGCTTTGAGACTTTCAATTGTTCAGGTCATATAGAGACTACATTTTAAAACCAGAATCATAATGCATTTTCTATTGTTTATTTCATAGAAAATGCTGTAATATCTTTTGAAATAACAGGATTGTTGTGTTAAATCAGCATTGCCCCCATATTTGTCTTACAGACTTCAGTTCCTTCCTCCTTTTGAAATGTCTAATATTTGAGAATACAGCTGTCTATTTCTCGTTGTCACTATCATCTAGACACCATCTTGTCTATTGCCTTCTTTCTTTGAAGGCTTATTTACTTGCTGCATGACGTTTGTATTTTAAGTTCAGCTATCATCGTAGCCAACTTACACATCTACATAAACAGCATATCTAATACTCTGAACTTGTTAAGAATGCTCTAATACTTCTGAAACACTGTATCTGAACCGGAACTCATGATCTGTTTTTCTTCCTGGTTTCACACTCCAGTCCATCAGGGAGAAGAAATCCTTGTGGTCATCGTAGATCATGCTCCCTTTCAGTCTATTTTATTCTCATAAAATCCTATCAGTTCTTTCTCAAAGATATTTATGCTGCTCACTTTCCCTCTCCTTTTCTTTCTTAGTTCTTGCCGCAGCTGTAATCTTGTGAATGTTTCACACTTTGGTCCCTTCCCCCTTGGATTCACCACACATACACCCTTAGATGATCTTCCTACATCACTGCTTCTGGTCATCATTTTTTCGGCAAAGCATGTAATGAATCACAGCTTTGTCTCATTCTGCCTTTTTTTGCCCTCAGTATACTTACTACCCTTTTTTTTTTTATTATAAGAGTTTCACCTATTCATAGAGAAAATGAAAAATATGGTCATGTTAAAAAAATTCCATTTTCAGTAGCATTTTCCTAGATTCCATATATATATATATGTGTTAATATATGACATTTGTTTTTCTCTTTCTGACTTACTTCACTCTGTATAACAGGCTTTATGTTCATCTATCTCTCTGGAACTGATTCAAATTTGTTCCTATTTATGGGTAAGTAATATTCCATTGTATATATGTACCGTAACTTCTTTATCCATTCATCTGTTGATGGACAACTAGGTTGCTTCCATGAGCTGGCTATTGTAAATCATACTGTAATGAACATTGAGGTACATGTGATTTTTTTTTTTTTTGGATTCTGGTTTTCTCAGGGTGTACATTCAGTAGTGGGGTTGCTGGGTTGAGGTGCATGCATAGAGAATGGACTTGCAGACACAGTGGGAGAAGGAGAGGGTGGAATGAATTGAGAGAGTAGCATTGAAATATATACTTTACCACATATAAAACAGACAGCTAGTGGCAAGTGGCTATGTAACACAGAGAGCTCAGCTGGTGCTCTGTGACAACCTGGGGGATGAGCTGGGGAGGGGTAGGAGGGAGGCTCAGGAAGGAGGGGATATCTGTTTGCTTATGGCTGATTCACACTGTTGTATGGCAGAAACCAACACAACATTGTCAATCAATTATCCACCAATTAAAAATTAAAAAAATAAAGTTCCTTAAAAAGATTCCATTTGAATTCTTTGAAATATTTGGTCTTCCCACTAAGAATATGGAATAATTATATTCTGAATTTAAATGTGAAATTGTCTTGCATATTTCTATAAAGTTTTATAACCTTCTACATGGAAGTCATATATTTCTTCTGTGTGATATTTCTAAATATTTTTAATAGCTATTGTAATTCAAAACTTTTTCCTTTGTATTTCCTAACTGGTTATCAAAGATTTACATAAAAATGTAGATATCTGTTAATTTTAAAATATTCTCACTTACTCAACTCTCAATGATGCTAGGAATTTTCAGTCTATTTTCTTGCAGTTTCTTGGCACATAATCATATATTCTTCAAAAAATGATAATATTTCTACTCCTTTCTTTTCAACATTTTATTTAATTTGGATAGAACTTCCAGGAAAATGCTAACTAATAATGGAAATAGCTCACATCTTGCTTTTGATGTCAGTGGCAATGACTCTAGTGTTTCATTAAATATTATGTTTCTGCTGCTGCTGCTAAGTCGCTTCAGTCGTGTCCGACTCATGCGACCCCAGAGACGGCAGCCCACCAGGCTCCCCTGTCCCTGGGATTCTCCAGGCAAGAACACTGGAGTGGGTTGCCATTTCCTTCTCCAATGCAGGAAAGTGAAAAGTGAAAGTGAAGTCATTCAGTCGTGTCCAACTCTTCATGACCCCATGGACTGCAGCCTACCGGGCTCCCCCCGTCCATGGGATTTCCCTGGCAAGAGTCCTGGAGTGGGGTGCCATTGCCTTCTCCAAAATATTATGTTAGGTATAGTTTTATGATGTATGTTCCTAAGTATCCTTTCTTTGCTTTCTAAGAGTTTTAGAAAAAGGTGTTTAATTTTTATCAAATTCTTTCTTTACCATCATCTGAGAAGGAAAAATATGTTTTTCCCTTTTAATTACTTCTGCAATGTAATCTATAATAAATTCCCTAGTGTAAAATGAATGTTGCCTATTTCCATAAGCTTGTGGGAATGATTTAAGATATGTTAATACTGATAATCTAAAAGTTGATGACTCATTGGTCAGGAATCCTGCTCGAACTTGATTCTACCTTACCCCAAATGTTAGTGATTTTTTGGTTTGTTTGTTTCCAGAAGATACTTAATGGGTGTTTAGGAAGAATTAACTCATGGTCCTCCCCTCTGGTCTCCTTGTTGATGCTGAAACCTCTTAAGAAAGGCATGTAGTCACCCTCTCCCCTCTACTGGTGGTTTCTTTTATAAGAGAGATACCCTTTAAAGAAAGATGCTTGCTTTATTATGGATTCATACCACAGGTAACTACAGATAAAAGCCTTCAAGACACCAAATATCTCTGAATCTTTCCAACTTTTCTATACTACCAGTTCTATACTGAGTTTCTTGAAGATGTAGGGTTTCTTCCAAACTCTGTCCCTGGGATGCTGCAGCAACACTGATTACATCCTAAAGTATCATAATGCATTTCAAGTGAAAGGGATGTCTGAGAGCACCAGTCTGTGGGGTGGACAGGTTCAGCCATATTCTGAACCTAGCTTATATTCAGGTAGGTCAGTTGTATTTTAGTAATATTAATTACTTAATATTAAACCATTTAGTCAAGTTTATCCAGTTCAATCATGCTTTCCATTGTATGAAATCCTCTTTCCTTTCCTTGGGTCTTTTAATCTCTAGGCTTTCTACTTAGAAAGACTACATACTTATAGTATTGCAGCTATGTCTTCCTATATATTGGTTAATCCTTAATTTTCCTGGAAGATATATTCAAATAAACACAAGTAAGAATTGTGGATGCTTAAATTTCTGAACCTTACATGTTGAAAATATCTTACTTTGCTCTTTTTTTTTTTTTTTTGAACAACTGAATATAAGATTCTAGAATTCAGATGTATTTCCCTCAGTCCTTGGAGCCATTGCTCCAATATCTTCAAGCATTTAGTTTAAGCGATTTTTAGACCTTTATAGGTACCTGCTTTTCCCTCCTTTCTCTGTAATTTTCATTGTCTTATCTTTAATTTTGAAATCTGAGGAGAGGTCTAGTACTTTGCTCCCTGAACACATTCATTCTAAATAATATTTTTCTTTAACAGCTTTGAATTTGCTTTTGTCACTGTTGTCAATATTATTTGGCTCCCTTTCATTTTCATCCATGTTTTCATGTTGAAATGACTGTCAGTGGGTTATTGAACTTCCTGAATGATCCTTTATATCTCTTACCTGTATTTTTCATAGTTCATTTTTTGTTTTGTCTTCTTTGCTCTGAGATGAGAGATTAAAACAAAACAAAGCAAAAAGCTTATCTCCCAGGTCTTTGATTTTTTAAAAAACTGATTTCTGAAAGGTCTTTTTCCTCACTGTGCTTATATTTTATCAGTTCTGTCTCTTTTAGGACACATTACATTTTTCCCTTAAACTATATAAATTATATTTCCTCTGGGATTTATTGTTATGTTTATTTTTAATTTTATATTATTCCTCTGTGCTACTCCTTTTTCTCATATATTCTTTTGGTTCACAGATGTTCATTTTTAAGAATAAAGGACTTGTTTAAATATTCTCAGTAGCTAGCCTGTGTTTTTTTCTATTGCTGTATATGGAGATCAATTTTAACAATAGCCTTTTCTCCAAAATGGGAAAGTCTGCTGAAAGTGTTTTGTTTGTAGACAGGGTTATGGATAGGAAGGCTTACCAGTAGGGTGTGGGGATAGGTAGTTGGCCTCCAGTGCTAGCATCAGAGCTTTGTTCAGGTGTTTCAACTCAAGTCTTAGCTATCCCAGGGTGATTCTTCCTTCCCTCCCTTCCTTTCTTCTCTCCCTCCCTCTGTCCTTCCTTCCTCTCTCATTCTCTCCCCTTCATCTTTCTTTCCTTTTTCATAAAGCCCTCTGATTTCACTCAGACAGAAAATACCGGGTTGACAGTCCTTCATTTTAAAGCGTGGTTGATGGGAAGCAGGCAGAGTCCTGCCTACCACAGCAGTTTTGCTTGCAGAACTATAACAAATTCTTTAATATTTTCCCCTCACATCTCCTCTTATCTGCTGACTCCATGGTGCTCCATTCTCAACTTTGAACCTCCCCCATGTATTTATTCTGGACTGCAAGTACTTCAGCTGTCTTGTCAACCACTCCAACTACAATCCATTTTCCAGTAATTTGTTGAACTCTCTTATACTGTAGATCTTGACCTGTTGATGTCTCTGACATGACTTCTTATCTGTTATGAATGTATTACTTTTCAGCATTGTAGACTCTCATTACAATGAAGTCTTGAGAGGGAAAGAAGACAAATGCATGTGTTCTAAATATCATAATTTGTACCATAAGAACTATTGTTTCGATAAAAATGCATTATAATTACAAAAATTTCACACAATGCAAAAAAACAATGAATAAAAATATGCAAAATTCACACAGAATTCCATGAGCCAGAAATTGCCAATATTAATGTTGATCAAACCTGATTTCAGGTACTTCCTATATGTAAATTTAAAAATTAATGACTTAAAGATATACTGATAGAAAAATATAGAGAGAATCATACTGAAATATCCTTCACATTATAAAATTTCAGAATTTCATCTTGAATGAGATATGCCCCCATGCTCAAATTAATTTCAGTGTTGTCAACCAAATCAATCAATGTTTACAAAGTCACCAAACAGCCAATTCTCAAATCACCTTGGCTCCATATTTCAATTTATTCACAACCATGATTCTTCCTAGTTCTTCCTGAACATTTCTGGGAATTCCCAAAGGATTTTCATATTTTGTTTTTCTTCTACTCACCTCGGGGCCTAGCTGCCCAAAAACTCTTCTGTGATGTACTAAACAGGCTCTGAAGATCAGAGAACAAGTGTGATTTATAGTAATTCTTTGCAAATTAAGAACAATCCCATATCTGTTGTTATATCTTGGCTATTTAAAATGCTATTTTGTATTATTATTATTAGATATGTTTGATTTACATATTTTTACAACATTTAAGATTAAACCTTTACATTGTTGTTTTTACAACTTTGGAAAAACAAATTTCTGTCCTTATTGTCTTAACTAGACTTCATTGTCCTTACAACTTCCTGTAATATGAAAAGTTGAATGGTAGGCATTTGCTGAATAGTGAAGAGTTTCCCATGTATGGCCTAAGAAATACATATGATTTTCTTTACATTATTAAATATGCCTTAGTTTTCAGTTGTGTTTTCTTTATCCTTTTACAGCTATATTTATCCAGAATAGTATAACTTAAAATTTTTTTTTTGTTTTTAGACTTTTATTTTAAATTTTTGGTTTTATAATGGCATGACCAGGTAAATTATTCTGTAAAATTTCTGATTTTAGGTGAACAATTAAAATTTATTTGAATACTATTTTAGTTTATAATTTTTCTAAAAATAAATGTGATACATATATATTCATATGTGTATATTTTATTGTAGTAAAAAAAAAACATGAAGTTGACTCTCAACAAATTTGCATGTGTACAGTACAGCATTGTTAACTTTATGCAAATTATTATACAGTAGAGCTCTAAAACTTTTTCGTCTTTCATGTCTGAAATTCTGTGTCTATTGACCAGCAACTTTCATTTCCCCCTCCTTAGGGCCCCTGGCAACAACCATTCTACTTTCTTATGCTGTGAGTGTGACTACTTTAGATATCTCATAAAAGTGAAATCATGCAGTATTTGTCTTTCTGTGACTGACCTATTTTGCTTAGCATTTCTTCCAGGTTCATTCATGTGGTAGCATATGTCAGAGTTCCTTCTTTTTCAGGGCTGAATAGATGAAAATTACATTTTCTTTATTTATCTGTTGATGGACATTTATGTTATTTCTACCTCGACTCTTGTGAATAATAATAATAAACATAGGAGTGCAAATATCACTTCAGGATTCTGTTTTCAGTAGGTTTGGATAAATACCTAAAAATGGGATGACAAGCTCATATAGTAGACCTATTTTTTGAGGAAACTATATTACACTATTTTCCATAGCGGATGCATCATTTTTGGTTCCTACTAACAGTGCACAGGAGTTCAGTTTCACCACATCATCACCAACACTTATTATTTCCCTCTTTTTTTTTTTTTTTTTGCTAACAATCATTCTAACATTTGTGAGGTGATATGTCTTTACTTTGATTTCCCTGATGATTAGCAATGTTAAGCATTTTTTTAAATACTTGTTTTTATACTTTTTATAATTGTTTGTCTTCTTTGGTGAAATGTCAAATCAAGTCATTTGCTCATTTTTTAATCCATTTATTTATTTATGCTTATGTTTTATGAATATATATTCTTTGGAAATTAACTCCTTATAAAATACACAATTTGCAATTACTTTCATTCTGTAGATTGACTTTTCACTCTTATTTCCTTTGCTGTGTAGAAGCTTTTTAGTTTTTAGTTGAGGTAGTCCTACTTGTCTATTTTTGCTTTTGTTGCCCATGATTTTTGCATCATGTTCAAAAATTCATTTCTAAGCTCAGTTTATAAAGTTTTTTCCATTATGTTTCCTTCTAAGAGTTTTATGGTTTCAGGTCTTACATTTATGTCTTTCAGTTCATTTTGAGTGTATTTCAGTTTTTTTGCACATGCAGATATGTAGTTTACCCAACACTATTTTTTAAAGAAACTATCCTTTCCCCATTGGGAAGCATTTTCACTACTGTTTAAAACTTTACACTTAAAAATAGGGCGGGCAGTGGAGTCTTGGGATGAGAGACACCTGGGAACCAGAGTGTAGGGACCACCCCCTACCCACCCACCTCCTCCACCGCTGCTGCAGGGACTTCTGTATAGAGTTTAGCTCACATCACCTGGCATACAATCCCCAGGCTGCTGAACTCTGTGCCCCAACCCCCTTGCCACTCAGAGCCACTGGGCAGTAGTTCCTGGCCACAGAGGCCAGCCCCTGAACAAACCACATCGGCTCAAACACCCAGCAGCCGCAGGACAGTGGAAACCAGAATGAGCAAATTGCATATGCGTGAGATGCACAGCTCTAGCCCTTTCCAAAGGGACCCAAAGGACTTAAGTAGGGCTGCTAACACTAGCCTGTCACGGTCAAAGCTGCAGCAACTTGACCAACCTTTCTGCTGTTCCTGAGTCCAGCTGTTTATAGCAGGAGCTTGAGTGCCTGCTCAGTCACTTCAGTTGTGTCCAACTGTTTGCGACCCCCATGGACTTAGAGGTATCTAAACTTCTTCAGTTCAGTTCAGCTGCTCAGTCATGTCCGACTATTTGCTACCCCATGAATTGCAGCACGCCAGGCCTCCCTATCCATCACCAACTCCCGGAGTTCACCCAAACTCATGTCCATCGAGTCGGTGATGCCATTCAGCCATCTCATCCTCTGTCGTCCCAATCTCCTGCCCCCAATCCCTCCCAGCATCAAAGTCTTTTCCAATGAGTTAACTCTTTGCATGAGGTGGCCAAAATACTGAAGTTTCAGCTTTAGCATCATTCCTTCCAAAGAACACCCAAGATTGATCTCCTTTAGAATGGACTGGTTGGATCTCCTTGCAGTCCAAGGGACTCTCAAGAGTCTTCTTCAACACCACAGTTCAAAAGCATCAATTCTTTGGTGCTCAGCTTTCTTCACAGTCCAACTCTCACATCCATACATGACCACTGGAAAAACCATAGCCTTGACTAGACGGACCTTAGTCAGCAAAGTAATGTTTCTGCTTTTTAATATGTTATCTTGGTTGGTCATAACTTTCCTTCCAAGGAGTAAGCGTCTATTAATTTCATGGCTGAAGTCACCATCTGCAGTGATTTTGGAGCCCCAAAAAATAAAGTCTGTCACTGTTTCCACTGTTTCCCCATCTATTTCCCATGAAGTGATGGGACCAGATGCCATGATTTTCGCTTTCTGAATGTTGAGCTTTAAGCCAACTTTTTCACTCTCCTCTTTCACTTTCATCAAGAGGCTTTTTAGTTCCTCTTCACTTTCTGCCATAAGGGTGGTATCATCTGCATATCTGAGGTTATTGATATTTCCCCTGGCAATCTTGATTCCAGCTTGTGCTTCTTCCAGTCCAGCGTTTCTCATGATGTACTCTGCATAGAAGTTAAATAAGCAGGGTGACAATATACAGCTTTGATGTACTCCTTTTCCTATTTGGAACCAGTCTATTTTTCCATGTCCAGTTCTAACTGTTGTTTCCTGATCTGCATATAGGTTTTTCAAGAGGCAGGTCAGGTGGTCTGGTATTCCCTTCTTTTTTTTTTTTTTTCAAGTTTTTTTATTTTATTTTTTTTTAACTTTTTTATTTTATTTTATTTTTTTAATTTTTTATTTTTTTTAAATTTTAAAATCTTTAATTCTTACATGCGTTCCCAAACATGAACCCCCCCGTATTCCCTTCTCTTTCAGAATTTTCCACAGTTTATTGTGATCCACACAGTCAAAGGCTTTGGCAGTCAATAAAGCAGAAATAGACGTTTTTCGGAAACTCTCTTTCTTTCTCGATGATCCAGAGGATGTTGGCAATTTGATCTCTTGTTCCTCTGCCTTTTCTAAAACCAGCTTGAACATCTGGAAGGTCACGATTCATGTATTGCTAAACTTCTTAGAAGTATCTAAACTTCAGACTAGGAGACCAACTCTGCCTGTCTCTCAAACATCTGCCTTTAAGGGCAGCTTCAAAGCATTGCTTAATTTCTGACCCAGCCCAACTGGTAGCAGCCTGGAGAAGCTAGTTCCTCCACTCAGTGTCCTCCATCAGGAACTATTTTCTCCTTTAACATCATCAGAGAGGCTCGCGGCAGGGACTGGGGGCCTGGTTCAGGTGAGTGGTGTGTGAAATCTCTGAGGAAGGCAGGGACTCTGCAGGGTGTGTTCTGTGACTTCCGGCCCATGTGCTTTGTTCACCTTTCTGGGCTCTGTATTCTGTGCCATTGATCTATGTTGGGCGTGTGTGACAAGTCATGTCTGACTCTTGCAACCTCATGGACTGTTGCCACCAGAATTTACAATGTTACCTCTGTTGGGAGGATTTCCCAGTAAGAATACTAGAGTGGGTTGCCATTTCCTACTGCAGGGGATCTTCCCCACCCAGGGATCAAACCTATGTCTTCTGCAATGGCAGGCAGATTCTTGACCACTGAGCCACCTAGGTCTGTTTTATGTTAGGACTATATACAATTTTTCTTTCTTTTTTTTGCAATAGTTTTGCTGCTATTTTTTGAAGTCAGGAACATTGGATGCAAGCTCTACTCTTCGCTTTCCCCACTTTCCTCCAAGCTGTGCTAGTTCTGCCTGTTGTACCCCTGGTCCTCAGGAACAGCAGCAACATGCCCAGTTCCTTTTTGTTCTCTGTGGCCCTCAGGCATCTGGAGTACTCTGGGTTCCATTAGGGCACTGAGATAGGCATAACAAAAACCAGTCTCTGGGGCAGCCATTGGGAAAAGCTAGAACATTGCTGCATGTTCCAACTCTCCCTCCTCTGGGAGAAGCCATCAGCTGGGGATTTCTCCCTGCTCCTTCGTGCTGATCTGGTAGGAGGGGACTATGGGTGGGGGGAGGGATGATGGCGGTGAGTGTGTGCTAGTCCAAATTGTTGCCTTTGTTCTCAGCAGCAACCAACCTGACCTTTTAGATGCAGGCAAGATAGAAACTGGCCCCTTGGGTACCTGCCCGCAATGTCTGCATGCTAACCTGCATATTTCAATCTTTTCTCTTCCTCCCCAGGGAGAATCCAGGAAGTGGGAGTTTTCTCCTGACTGTGCCGCAGGGCCCCAAGGGCGAGTACTAGGTGAGTGAGTGCCATGGATCTTCTTACCAGCTTCCATACAGCTAGTTTCGCTCTTCCATGCAACTCCATGTGGGAACCTCTTAACCGGTTCATGGAGATTTCACAAAGGGAATTTGTTCCTGGATTGCTGTAGAGTAAATGGCTCCTTAGGGAAAAGAGGGTCTAGGTCTTCCTATTCTGCCATGTTGTTGATATCCTGTCATGTGTGTGTGTGTGTGTGTGTGTGTGTGTGTGTGTGTGTATTTTGCATTTTATCTTTTTCTTTCCATTTTTGAGATATAGTTGGTGTACCACACTGTGTAAGTTTAAGGTATACAGCATAATGCTTTGCATTCATTATGAAGTGATTATCAACCATAAGTTTAGTAAATATATATATATACACACACACACACACACACAATTAAAGAAATAGGAAAAAAGGCTTTTGTTTTGTGATGAGAATTCTTAGAATTTACTGTGTTAACAACTTCCATATCTAACATATAGCAGTGTTTGATCTCTTTTTTTGTGAGTTTGTTTGTTTTTGAGGTATAATTAATCTAGAACACTATGTTTCTGTTATACAACATGATTCTGTGTTCCTATACATTTCAAACTGATAACCACAATAGTGTTGTTATTGTATGTCACTGTACAAAGATATTACACAGTTGCAGACTATATTCCCACACTTACGTTTCATACCTGTGACTCATTTATTTTACAGCTGGAAATTTGTACCTCTTGATTTCCCTTACCTATTACTTTGCTCCCCTAACTCCTCCAGCAAACACTTGCTTGTCCTCTGTATCTATAACTCTGTTTCTGTTTAATTATATTTGTTCGTTTTTTTTTTTGGTTCCACTGGTTTAGATTGGTTTATGAATATCTCACAAAGGTATTTGTCCTTGTATTACTGGTCTCTCCTTAGGGTAAGGAGGGTCTGGGGCTTCCTGTTCTACCATCTTGGAACAAAATTCGATATATATGCTTTAATTTGATACCATCATTAATACTTTATTGTTAAATTCTTTGTGCCCTATTTATCTTTTCAAATATTTTCTTTGGCTACATATTAAAGAATTAAATTCTCTCAGATATTGAGAGCTATTATTATATCCCTGCATTTCAAGCTATTTTTAATGTACATACTTCAGTGTTATGGACTTTTGTTTAACCTTATTCAGACCAGGGATTTATCAATTATGTTTAAATTTGTCAAAGTCCACGAATTTATCAAAGTCCATGAATTTATTGATTTATGTTTAAAAATAGACTTGATCCTTGTAGAATTCTCCAGTTTACTTTTTGTCTTAGATTTTAAGGACTTTGCCTTAGATTCTTCTTATTTATTTGTATGTATTTTAACCCCTGCTTTACTTTATGTGTTTGCCTAAAACATATGTATTCATTCTTTTATTTTTAAACTTTTTTATTTCAGCTGTGCCTCTTAAGATTATTGATTTTTGACCTAATCAAAACCTTGTTCTTTTAAGAGAGTTTAAACCATTTGTATCTGACATGAAATTGTTAGTTGCTCAGTTATGTCTGACTCTTTGGGAATACATGGACTGTAGTCTGCCAGGCTCCTCTGTCTGTGAAATTCTCCAGGCAAGAATACTAGAATGGGTAGCCATTCTTGTCTCCAGATTAAAGTAATAAGTATATATTTTGATATATATTTTAAAATATTTTAAATATTCTTAGCGTTTTAGAAAGTATATCTTATAGTTGTAATTATCTAAGTGGTTTCCTTAGCTTTCAAAATATTTCCTAATCATTAAAGTCACAAGTTTAATGTTCTCTTTCTTCTCTGCAGAAAATACAGGATTTACTAGAACTTTGTTTTGTCTACATCTCATCTTTATAAATATAGCATTAGTTGTATTAGTTGTATCCTAGTATTATTGTAACTGATTTTTAAAATTACAGATGTTCTCTTCTAATCTTAATTTTATATTTGAATTTGGAGTTTCATATCTAGCATCAACTCAGATATTTATTTTTACTACTCATTTACGTTCTCTTCAGTTCAAATACTTCTGTTTTCGAATACTAAATTTTGATTACCCTGTGGGCCATCTCAAGTCTGTCTTCAGAAATGGTGAAGTGAAAGTCACTCAATCGTGTCCGACTCTCTGAGACCCCATGGACTGTAGCCTGCCAGGGTCCTCTGTCTATGGGATTCTCCAGGTCAGAATACTGGAGTGGGTTACCATGTCCTTCTCCAGGGGATCTTCCCAACCCAGGGGTCAAATTCAGGTCTTCCACATTGCAAGTGGATTATTTACTGTCTGAGCCACCAGAAAATGGGTCTGTAGTCTTTTTACTTGTATCCCTGATTGTGTCAGTCTTGTCTTGTTCTTGCCTTCTCATTTATTTAAGTCAAATTGACTGTTTCACTTTTATGTCTTCCAAAACTTTATCTTGAAATAGAGCTATGTAGCTTTATTTTTTCATATAATATTGCAAAACAATCTGAACAGTTCTGATGTTTATTTTTATCTAGACATCCTTTTTTTTTTCTTGTTTATTTTTTGAGGTTGGATTTTATTCAGTTTTTTTATATTTTGCTTTTACTAATTCTGTGTATATGAATTCAGTTATTTAACTTTTCATTTCCTTATTATTTTTCCTATTCTAGCTCTCTTTTTATCTTATTCTATGGTATTTCATTCTCAGCATCTTCTATTTTCATGACTTCCTGATGTTGTTTCAAAAGGTCATGTTTTTTTGCCTCACATTGTTAGATCTATCTAGATCAAATTTGAGTCAGCATCCAAGTATAGAGATTTGTATTGGTCCACCTTTTCCATTCAGGTGATGGGTGATCTCTTTCCAACAGATACAACTGGATGGAAACTTCTTTTGCAGTACTAGCCCACATGCTTTTTTCATGCCTCACAGTTTGGTTCTTTGAAACTCTGAGAGAGATGGTGCACGTGGAAAGAAAAGACTAGAATCCTAATTGTATGACAGTTCTCAGTGCTTCTCTTTCTGTATTTCCTCACATACTCCTTTATTTGTGGGTTCCACACTTCCCAGGGCATCATGCTCCAGAAAATACCTTTCTGTACCTTTCTTATGGGCTTCCTAGGTGGCGCTGGTGGTAAAGAACCCACTGCGAATGCAGGAAACATAAAAGATTTGGGTTCGATCCCTGGGTAGGGAAGATAACCTGGAGAAGGAGATGGCAACCCACTCGTGTGGTTTTGTCTGCAGAATCCCATGGACAGAGGAGCCTGGTGGGCAACAGTCCATAGGGTCACGGAGCCAGACATGACTGAAGCAACTGAGCCCGCACCTTTCTTATATTTGAAATCTTCAACTGAATGTAAAAAGTAAGATACTCTGACACATAGGATGTGCTAACCTTTCTGTATACACATCTTGGTTGTGGTTTTTTTTTTTTTTTTTTTTTTTTTAGCCATTGAAGAAGTAGATAAAGAAAGACAAACAATATGCTTGCCTACTTTTTACAGGATTAGTATACTACTGACTACCCTTTTCAGGAAAATTTTTCATTTTTATAATTTATAGAAAATTTCCTAGATCTTGACCAGGGTTGGATACCAGTAGTCTTATTTTGCCTTTATTTTGATTTTGATTTTACTGTCTCTCAGTATAATTTAGTGGGGAATTGATGGTGGCTCTGTCATGAAGAACTAGCCAGTTATTTCATACCTTTCTTATTATTTAATAATTGTGAATGTCAGGATCCTCCATAAACTGAACTCACTTCCCCTTATCACTTCCCCTTATCAAATGATGCTTTTCACTGTTCCCCAGCAAAAACTTAATGTACCAATGTACCAGTGTGCTTTCTCTGTTGCTTATATCTTCCTGTTTTTCTCATTCATGTATTGCTGATCATCAAGGGTCAAATAATATGTCATTATGAGGGTTTTTTAAATTGAACTCAAAATGTATTCTTTATATCATAAATCGAGTCTCTAAGTTACTATTTTTGTCCTCTGACTGTTCCATAGGTTTAGTCTTAATTCCATGATTTTAATTTTTTGGCACCAGGGCAGATGTATCCTGCCAGGTTTGCTTATTAAATATTCTTTAAAAATCCACAGTATGTTGTGATAGACTTTGTTAAGGATATTTAAGGTTAAAAAGTCCCAGTTCCAAAGAGTTTAATATCCAGTAAAGAAAATTATTTGTAGATTTCTCCATAAAGACTCAAGTTACTGTAGTTTGGATAACAGATTACACATTCCATATGATGTTATAAAATCAAAGGCGGGATAAATGACTTTCTCTAGTATCGATCTGACAGTGGCCTTAGTGATATATGAGGGAATGAAGGGTTCACAAGCATGGACTGATTAGTCTAGTGAGAAACCACCTTGATCAGTTGGTTGTAACCTCCTAGACATGTGCTTGGTGGGTGAAAATAAAAAAAATCTTGGAAAGTTACTAAAGAAAAGATGAAAAAAATGAGGTAGCATTTGGCAGTTTACTAGATTTATAAAGGGCAGAAATGATTATATTCCCTGGGCTAACATATTTTAGATGTAAAAACAACCAAGCTGCTAGCAGCAATTTATTTTCTCAACTCACTTTGCCTGCTAACTAAAAGTTTATGGTAATACTATTCAATTAGGGGAATAAAGTGATGCTAAGTCACGTTTGAAATCTGAATGTTGCTCAGCAGGTATCAGATTTTTGTTTGAACTGCAAATTTGTACCTGGATTCCATCTTTCCTTTCATTGCAATCTTATTCTTGCCAGTCTAAGTGACACATGATAATGTAATTAATTAGTCTAATTTGTCTTCACTGAAGCTTAATTTCATAGTTTCAGAATGTATAGGCTGTCATCTTCCAACAGATAATATTGAGTTAATAAGTACATGTGCTATGCTGCATTTACTATAATATAATGATCCATGTAATATAATCAGGGTGTCGCAAATTAAAGCACAAATGTTCAAATAACATTTGCAAAGACTAAAAATGGTATTTTCCTTTTAGTCTCCTTTGAATGGACAGCATTTGAATTTAAACATTAGATAAAATTTGATCATTCCATTTACGGTTAATTCCATGCCTATTTTTATTTAATTTGAAAGTTTTATCTCTGTAATCATTTTTAAAATTCAAAGGATCAGACTACATGTTGTTTAACATATTTGTTGATACCGATATAACCAGTATTTCTTTTTTCTGTTCTTGACAGAGCATTTAGCAACTTTGTAAGCTCTGAGGCATTGCTTCTTGGAATCTAAGAGCTGGCATTCACTGGACCCTTCTGCTATACCTCCTCCATTATTTTAAGTTCTGAGAAATGAAGCATAGATTTGTTAAAGGATTTGCCCTTCTTTGTATTGGTGTTTTATATAGAATCCATATTGAAACATACATATTTTTTGATGAAGCAATTCAGATTTTTGCCTAGGGTCAATGTTGAATTAACTGATAATGTAGATTTTAGTGCTCACTGTTATTAAAAACCAGAGAAAGATTTCCCTGATTCCAACCTTTTTCTTCTCATAGAGCTCTAATCCTGGCTTGGAATTGCTTCATTTCCAAATTTACCACTCTGGAGCATAATTTATTTGGGCCAGGACACTCAAATAACAGGACACTCAAGCTTATTTGGTTCCTTCTATCTTCTTAGTACTTTGGGGAACAATGTTCTTTTAAAGTTCCTTTCTGACGTGAGAAAGCAATGAGTGTTAATTAAAACTATAGAATTGTTGATACCTGTATTTAAATTGAATACTGTGAAAGGCTCTCCTTTTGAAAGTACATATAGCAGTGTTTGGGCTTCCCTGCTCACTCAGACAATAAAGAATCCACCTGCAATGCTGGAGACCAGGGTTCAATCCTTGGATCAGGATGATCCCCTGGAGAAGGGAATGGCTACCCACTCCTGTATTCTTGCCTGGAGAATCCCATATACAGAGAAGCCTGGTGGACTACAGTCCATGGGGTGGCAAAGAGTTGGATATGACTGAGTGACTAAGCACGATACCAGTGTTCAAGCACAAAGCCAGTTATTAGCTGTTATTGTTTTTTGAAATATTTCCATGCCTTCAGAGCTACCTCATATTGATAACTAAATATGAACAATTTGCTGTTTTAAGTCCTTTACATATAATAAATTATTTAATCTGTAATCATGACTACCATTATTCCTATTTAATAAATAAGGTGATCAAGACATAAAGAGGTGAAGTAATTTTCCACAAAGTAACTAGTAACTAGTCACAAAGTAACTAGTGGTAGAACTGGAAGAGAAGCTGTCTCAATTCAGTTTGGTCTTTTTACCTTTGTATTCTACCATAGCATCCCTAATTCTTTATCACTAAATTGCAGATGACAATAATTTAACCTTATTGAATTGTGATTATTATATAAAACAGGACATGTAAAACAGAAATAACTAAGGGCCTGGTATGAACACAGTCAACAAATGTTGTCTTCTCCTCCCCTCCCCCAACTTCTTCCTTCTCTTCCACTTTGCCTTCTTTAAAATATTAATCAGGACTAAGTAAAAGAATAAATAGCTTGCAGAAACATAGAGTTCTATACGTTTTTGTTGTTGTTCTTAATAGCTCACAAATTATGAATTTTGTCAAGATTTCTCTATGAATCTTTTCCCCTCCATTTGATTATTCTCTATCTTTTCTACTAATAGCCACTTCACATGTGGAATTGCGTCCTATACACAAAGGAATTTAGGAGACTGTAATGATAGAAAGTTGAAAGTGAAGGGACTTCCCTGGTGGGCCAGTGATTAAGACTTCGCCTCCCAATGTAGCAGGTGTGGGTG
This sequence comes from Capra hircus, assembly GCF_001704415.2. Taxonomy (NCBI): domain Eukaryota; kingdom Metazoa; phylum Chordata; class Mammalia; order Artiodactyla; family Bovidae; genus Capra; species Capra hircus. The sequence goes on along the minus strand of NC_030822.1, from coordinate 23,390,227 downwards.
TGTTTGCTGGTGGGGGACCTAAGATCCCACTTGCCTAGCCATCAAAAAAACATACATAAAACAGAAGCAATATTGTAACAAATTCAATAAATACTTTAAAAATGGTCCACATAAGTGAAACCATGTATTGTAATTTGTGTGTGTGTGTTTGTGTGTATGTTGACTACAGAGAGAATAAGTTATATTCGTACATTCCAGGTTGAAAAAATATGTCAATGAAATGGTCAGGGTTAGCACAACTTGGTTTCTCAGCAGAAATATCATTTTGAGTGTTTGTTTTGAAAATAATTAGGAAACTATCGTCAAGTGTTAGTAAGATGATTAGCATCATTGTAATATTTTAGTTAGATCCCTCCCTTTAAAAAGTATGGTTCATTTTCTCAGACTATTGGAAATTTTTCTGACGTACTTTGAAATATGGAGAGAAAGTGATTCAGATTGTATTGATTGATCCCTTCTGGTCATCTTGACCAGATTTGCGAATAGCCACATATTCTTGTTAATGCAATCAGCATCTGCCTAATGAAATGAGAAAAATCTATTATTTGGATCATGAAAACAGTTTCTGTGGGAAGAGACTGCTTTAAATGATTTCCTCCCTACTTTTTAACTAAATGCACTGGCAGCCTGAGCAGGCAGTGTCTCTTCTAGGTTGGAGGTAGGAGTAGTTATGTGGTTATCAAGAGTTTGCTCATCTCACTCCCAATATTTTGATAGGAAATGGGATCTTGGGTCTGAATGAGGTAAAGAATTAAGACTAAGATGCCTGAATAGGCTATCACCTCATCAAAAGATAGATTGATCATAATCTACCACATCACAAAGAACTGACAAGAAACTATATCTAAGCCTGGATTCTTGACTAGGATGGGAGAAGAGTCACCTGAAACGTTGAAGACTTGAATCTGTATTTACAGAAGTTTAAAATTTGAATTTATGCTATTAAAAGATTTTAAAACACTTCACACTCAGAAATGACCATAAAAGTAGACCTAACTGATGAAAATTGCTGCACATACGGTAGAGACAAAAGGAAAACCATCCGGGAAAGATGATTTCACAATGTAGACCATTGGGACTCTCACACATAATAAATACCCTCTGACGAAGATCAACTCTCAGTTAGAAAGTTTAAAATAAGCACTGTTTATAATAGCTAGGACATGGAAACAACCTAGATGTCCATTAGCAGATGAATGGATAAGAAAGCTGTGGTACATATACACAATGGAGTATTACTCAGCCGTTAAAAAGAATTCTTTTGAATCAGTTCTGATGAGATGGATGAAACTGGAGCCGATTATACAGAGTGAAGTAAGCCAGAAAGAAAAACACCAATACAGTATACTAACACATATATATGGAATTTAGGAAGATGGCAATGACGACCCTGTATGCAAGACAGGGAAAGAGACACAGATGTGTATAATGGACTTTTGGACTCAGAGGGAGAGGGAGAGGGTGGGATGATTTGCGAGAATGACATTCTAACATGTATACTATCATGTAAGAATTGAATCGCCAGTCTATGTCTGATGCAGGATACAGCATGCTTGGAGCTGGTGCATGGGGATGACCCAGAGAGATGTTATGGGGAGGGAGGTGGGAGGGGGGTAAAAAAAAAAAAAAAAAGAAAGTTTAAAATGTATGATCAGCAGTGCAACATCAATGAGACTTGGAATTCAAAACAAAATAGAAGATTGGAGCTCCACAAAATTAGATATAGAATAATACTCTGAAAAAGAATATAAAATAGTTATGCTTAAATGATTAAAAACATAAAAGAACTTAAAATGACTTGTAAAAGTAGCAAATATAATTTTGAGAAATGAAGGAAAAACTATTGATATTAAAAACTAAACAGATTAAGTAGATTGAAAGTGAAGATGGAAGGTTAGTTGCCCAGTTGTGTCCAACTCTGCAATAGATTTCTTTGTCCATGGAATTCTCCAGGCAAGAATGCTGGAGTGGGTTGCCATTCCCTTCTCCAGGGGGTCTTTTTGACCCAGGGACTGAACCTAATTCTCCCTCGTTGCAGGTAGATATTTTACCATCTAAGCCACAAGGGTAAGTGTTATGTAGATTAGGCATATCTAAAAAGAAAGTTAATGAATAAGAATGATACCAAGCAAATTACCTGAAAGTGAAAAAAGAAATCCAAAAATTAAAAAGAAAGAAAAATAGTGTATAGGCAAAACAAACAGAATGAAATGTTTAACATATGCACAGAAAAGATTATAAAAAAAGGAATGGGGGAATGGGCCATTGATGGTATATGAATAAAGAATACTTGTAGATTTTCCTTTATAAAATATATAAATGTTTCAATTAAGAAGTTGTAATTCATTTTAAGTCATTTTAAAAATTAAAGTGTAGTTAATTTATAATGTGTAGGTTGTACACATTATAAATTGTACAGCAAGGAGAATGAATTATGCATATATATATATATGTGTGTGTGTGTATTTTCCAGGTTCTTTTTCATTATAGGTTATTGAATATATTATAGTTCACTGTGTTATACAGTAAGTCCTTCTTTATTTTATAGATAGTAGTGTGTACATGTTAATCCCAAACTCCTAATTTATCTTTGCCCTCTTCTGCTCCAACTATCCCCTTTGGTAACCATAAGTTTGTTTTCTAGGTCTATGAATCTATATTTGCTTTGTAAATAAGTTCATTGGATCATTGTTTTAGATTCCACATATAGTGATACTATATGATATTTGTCTTTCTCTGATTTCCTTCATGTAGTATGACAATCTGTAAGTCCATCCGTGTTGCTGCAAATGGCATTATTTCATTCTTGTTTCATGGCTTAGTAATATTCCCTCCTGTGTGTGTCTATGTGTGTGTGAGTATATATGTACATATACAAATTTTTCTTTCTTTTAATTTTTATTTTTACTTTATTTTACTTTACAGTACTGTATTGGTTTTGCCATACATTGACATGAATCCACCATGGGTGTACATGCGTTCCTAATATCTTCCACATCTTATTTATCCACTCATCTGTTGGTGGACATTTAGGTTGCTTCTGTGTCTTGGCTATTATAACTAGTGCTACTGTGAACATTGGGGTGAATGTATCTTTTCAAATTAGAGTTTTTTATGATATATATGGGCTTCTCAGGGAGTGCTAGAGGTAAAGAACCTGCTTGCCAATGCAGGAAACGTAAGAGATCTGGGTTATATCCCTGGGTTGGGAAGATCTGGAGGAGGGCACAGCAACCCACTCCAGTGTTCTTGCCTGGGAAATCCCCATCGATAGAGGAGTCTGGTGGTCTACAGTTCATGGGATTGCGAAGAGTTGGACATGACCAAAGTGACTTATCATGCACACAAGCATGGATATATGACCAGGAATAGGATTGCGGGATCAGTTTTTAAGGAAACTCCATACTGTTTTCCACAGTAGCTAGGCAAGTTTATAATCAAAGCAACAGTGTAGGAAGGTTCCTTATTCTCCACATCCTCTCCAGCATTTATTATTTGTAGATATTTTAATGATGGCTCACACCAGTATTCTGACCAGTGTGAGGTGGTAGCTCATTGTAATTTTGATATGCTTTTTTCTAATAATTAGCAATATTGAACATCTTTTCATGTGCCTGTTGGCTTTCTGTACATCTTCTTTGGAGAAATGTCTGCTTAGGTCTTTGGCCCATTTCTTTGGTTGGGTTGTTTGTCTTTATAGTAAGCTATATGACCTGTTTCTATGTTTTGGAAATTAATCTGTTGTGGGTCACATCATTTGCAAATATTTTCTCCCAGTTCATTGGTTGTCTCTTCATTTTGTTTATGGTTTCCTTCACTGTGCCAAAGGTTTTAAGTTTAATTAGGTCCCATTTGTTTAGTTTTTTTCTTTTTTTATGTACATTACCCTAGGATGTGGATCCAAAAAAACATTGTTGTGATTTATGTCAAATAGTGTTCTGCCTGTGTTTTCCTCTAGGAGTTTTATAGTATCCAACCTTACATTTTGCATATGTGTATATGTGTGTTTGTGTGTATGTATATGATATTAGAGAATACTCTAATTTTATTCTCTTAAATGTAGCTCTCCAGTTTTCCGAGCACCACTTATTGAAGAGACTGTTTTTGCTCCATTGTATATTCCTGTCTCCACTGTACATTCTTTGTCATAGATTAATTGACCATAAGCGTCAGGGTTTATTTTTGGCCTTTCTGTCATGTTCTATTGATCTATATGTCTGTTTTTGTTCCATTGCCATACTGTTCAATCAGTGTTGCTTTGTAGTATAGTCTGAAGTCTGAGAACTTGATTTTTCCAATTCCATTTTTCTTTCTTAAGACTGTTTTGGCTATTCAGGTCTTTTGTGTTTCCACACAGACTTTAAAATTATTTGTTTTAGTTCTGTGAAAAATGCTGTTGGTAATTTGATAGTGATTGTGTTGAACCTATAGATTACCTTGGGTATTACGGTCATTTTAACAATACTGATTCTTCCAGTCCAAGAACATGGTGTATCTTTCCATCTTTTTGAGTTATCTTTAGTTTCTTTTAATCAGCATTTTATAGTTTTCAGAATACAGGTCTTTTGCCTTCTTACATAGGTTTATTCCTAGGTATTTTATTGTTTTTGATGTGATGGTAAACCAGATTGTTTCCTTAATTTCTCTTTCTGATATTTCATTGTTAGTATATAGAAATGAAACAGATTTCTATATATTAATTTTATACCCAGCAACTGTACTGAATTCGTTGATGAGCTCTCATAGTTATCTGGTAGCATCCTTAGGATTTTCTCTTTGCTATATAAAAACAGTGACCATTTTTCTTATTTTCCAATTTGGATTCTTTTATTTCTTTTTCTTATCTAATTATTGTGGCTAGGACTTCCAATACTATGTTGAATTAAAGATGATAGAATGGGCATTCTTACTTTGTTCCTGATTTTAGAGGAAACACTTTCCATTTTTCACCATTGAGTATGATGTTAGCTATGGGTTTTAAATATATGACCTTTATATGTTGTGAGGTATATTCCCTCTATACCCACTTTCTGGAGAGCTTTTATCATAAATGGATGTTCAATTATATCAAAAAGCTTTTCCTGCATCTATTAAGATGCAGAAAAAAGAAGCTATAATTCAGAACAAGAAATCAGACAAATAAATGAATAAAAATACTATGTGTAGTCTGTAGAATAAAAAGATAAATATGATGAGGTGAACATCTAAATGTAATTGAGGACAAGAAGTAACAATTAAACCAATTAAGCTAGATATCATTAGTAAAAAGCAGAGAACATATAAATGTTTGAAAATAAAGGGATAACTTGTATGTGTTACTTTTTTTCATAATAGCTTTACTGAGCTATATCTCACATACAACACAGTTCACACATTTAAAACATATAATTTAATGGTTTTTAATATAGTGATGGAGTAGTACAGCTGTCATCACAGTCAATTTTAGAACAATTTCATCATGTCTGAAAGACATCCCCAAACTTCTAGCTATTAACCCCAATTCCTTGTCCCATACTTCCAGCCTAAAGCAATTATCAATCTACCTTCTATCTCTATATATTTTCCTCTTTTGGCAATTTCATGTAAGTGAAGTCATGATAGGTGATATTTTGTAACTGGTTTCTTTTACTTAGCATAAAGTCTTCAAAGTTTATCCATGCTGTAGTATAATCAGTACATCACTTCATTCTTATGGCTGAATTATATTCTGTTGTATGGATATACCACTTTTGTTTATTCCTACATCAGCTGATAGACATTTGCATTGTTTCTGCCCTTTATCTAGTCTAAATAATGTGATACAAATTTTTGCATGGACATACATTTTCATTTCTCTTGGGTATATATGTAGAATTTGAATTGCTGGGTAAAAAGGTAATTTTATGTTTAATTTTTTGAGGGAGTACCAGACTATTTTTCATTGTGGTTGTACCATTTCACCTCTTTGAGTTTTTACTCTAATGTCACCTTTCAATTTCTAATTGCCCCCCTCCCAGCTCTGAATCTTCCTGACTTTGCTCCATTATTTCATTTTTCTAGAGCATTAGTCACTCACTCACTGAATATAAAATATACTTATTAATTATGATTGTTGATTATAATCTGTCTCACCCATCTAAATGAGCTGTGAAAGGTCAACAATCTTTATTTCTTTAGTTTGCTGATGTGTTCCAAATATCTGAAATAATGTCTAGCACATGGTAGGCATTCATCATATAGTTGTTAAATGTTTAAATAAATGAAATAACATCAGAATATTGGTTATTCTTGGGGAGGAAGAGAAGAAGGCAAAAGGGATGGAAAAGTGAGTCTTTAGCTGCACTATACTTCATGAAAGAGAGGTAGCAGATATGGTGAAATGTTAACATACATTCTCAGCAGTATGTACATACAGAGGTCTATTGAATATTTGTACTTTTAATATGCCTAATTGTATACTTAGGACTCAATATGGAAATAGCATTTAAATTTACAGTGAAGTCAAAGACCCAATAAAAACAGGTGTTCATAGTGTTGGCAAGAAATTAACCTGTGAATTATATACTTGAGTACTTTCTACATCAAGGGTATATCTTCGATATGATAGATATTTACACATATTAAAATCATGCAGAAATGTGTTTAGAAAGTCCTAAAACCATTGTTGATTCTTCATTATTGTTATATTTTTCTTTTATCTGTCATCATATTCTCAGGAGCCTATCCTGACAATAGTCATTCTTGCAGTAATATCACTTGAGATTCTTGGGATGGACCCACTACTAGCTGATGGCAGGAGCCATGACTCTTTCTTGTTATTCCATTCCTACTCATATAAAATGTTCTTGGTATATATAAAAAAGTAAATACTTACATGAATATATTGATAAACTTCAGCAAGATATTAATCATCTGTTGTAGTCTTAGGAAATAATATATAAAGTTGTAATAGGTAGACTTTGAGGCTTTCCTGGTGGCTCAGTGGTAAAAAATTCGCCTGCAGTGAAGGAGCCACAGGAGACATGGGTTTGATCCCTGGATTGGGGGGATCCAGTAGAGGAGGGCATGGCAACCCACTCCAGTATTCTTGCCTGGAAAATCCCTTGGACAGAGGAGCAAGGTGGGGTATAATCCATAGGGTCGCAAAGAGTCAGACACGACTGAAGTGACTTAGCGTGCATGCATGAGGACATATAATATATATTTGGTAAAATGATCAACTCATCAAATGCTGTTACTTTAGATGCAATGATGGGGCATATCATAAGTTACATGGAGATAAGGGACATTTTAAGTGACTGCACATCTTACTAATGAGATGGCTGTCAACTTTATTCACTTTACATGGCCAGCTAAAGGGAGGGATATAACTAGTTTATGCCTAGTTATTGTGAATTTTTCACAGGTAATTAACGTATTATAGACTGAAGGTTAGTTTTTTGCTAGATCATTTTCCCCCTGTAAATCTAAAGTAGATTTGTAACCCCTGAAATACTTCAGTGTAAGTGAATCTGGAATTGTTTCATCCCTATATTATTTTAAATAGAATTTAGGGTGTCTGTAAAATGCCTTTCCACTAGTGGCATCTGGTCATGACACTCATCTATATGAGAAGTGTGATAAAGCTTAAAGAAGAGGGCAATTCCAAACTCAGCTATTTTCCTATGTGTGATGACTCTAAACTTCTTTGATTTTTTTTTTTAACAGAAATTACAGAATTCTTCTGAGTAGAACAAATGCTACCATTGAGATTGGCAGACCTTATTTATATCACTCTTTCTCTTTGGAGAAGGGAATGGCAACCCACTCCCGTATTCTTGTCTGGAGAATCCCTTGGACAGACGCAACCCATGGGGTCACAAAGAGTTGGACGTGACTGGGTAACTAAGACACACTCTTCTTCTTCCTCCTCTTCTCTCTTCTCCTTTTTTCTTCTTGGCATGCTTATTGCTCACTTGTTTTTCCTTTTTGTGCACTTAAAGTACATTTTCTGAAGCACCAGGATCAAGGAACTTCATTTCCATTCTTAATGAAGTTATGCAGTCTGGTTTCTCAGGAAATCACTGGAGGCTTTACAAACTTTGCTTTTTAATTCAGATTTATATAACCTACTCCACTTAGTGTCTGACCCCAAAATTGAGATATGAGAATATCATTCTTTGAGCAAATATACTATAAATCAGGGTTAATTTCTTCCTCTTGCCTAAATTCCTTGGGGGAGGGGAACAAAGAATGACTTTGGAATTATAAATTTTGTGTGCTCCATTTTGTGTGCTCCAGGCTTACTTGGGACAAAAATTTCATTTTAGAGATGGCTTATGCTCTTGGCTGTTTTACTAACGCAACTGTGATAATGTAGAAAAGAATGTTGCAGTAGTGGAAAGGGTAAGGTAACACTAATGTTCCTACACAATTGATGCCTGAAAGAATTCTCTCCTTAAAGATGGCCATCTATTGGTTAATGAGCATTTGGTACCTACTAGGCATTGTACTTTGTGCTTTATATACATCATTTAAAAAACCCTTAAAGACAGAAAACATTTTAAGGATTGTTCATGTACTGTGATCTTAATTTCATAGAGGAAATTCAGGGAACTTAAGTAACTTGTCAAAGGTTTACAAATAATAAGTAACAAAGTCCTAACTCAAATCTATTTTTCATGGCTCCAAAGCCACACTCTTAGTACTTCAAGATACCGCCTTCTTTTATTTCCATCCACTTTCGTTGGCTTTACAATAGATTACAAAAAAACTGTATGTATTCTGTTTTATGAGCATAAAAGAGAAGATTTTGGTTCCCTTTTATAAAAATCTATGATGACCTACATTCTTCAGAAGGGAATTTGTCCTCAGTTGGCTGTATAATATAAGCAGAAAATAATAGAAAATTTGGAAAATTATTAGCTCATTAATTGATTATGTCAGAGTCCTTCCAAATATTGATTTCTTAGAGGAAAAAATGTTTTGAAAGTGAAGTTTTTGAGATACTGTTTTAAAAATCACTGTTGTTTTGGATTTTTAAAATGGTTCTTGGTGGTCAAATACTCTAGACAATGAAAGAATACCATTTTTAGATTCTCTCACTGCATATACGAAGTTTTGTCAAGAACAAAGGGAATGGACATAATTGGCATTTGAAAAGCTGTAGTTCTCAAGCACAAGCAAAAGTCTGCAGTTTGATGCATTTACCATAGGATCATATTGGACCACAGTGTTACTGAGGGGGAAAAAAAATCCCTTTAAACAAAAAACATATTAGACAAACTATGTATCATGACTCTGATATTCTTATCTTTAATAAATTCATTCCAGAAGGAGAATATAAGATGATTTCATCACATGGATAGAATTGATTTAAACCAAAGTAATCCCTAAATGGATTGTACTTTATCTTCGTAATATAAAAATGATGCTCTCAGGTAGCATCATTGGAAGGATGCCTAAAGTCTGAGCAACTAATACTGCTACTACTAAGGGTCTCATATGTTCCTACACCTATTAAAAGGCATAAAAGTCCTTTTTTTACACTATTAATTGGTATTGAAGAACAGAGGAGAATTATTTTGAAACTTCATTAAATCATATCAGAGTAAGGTCATTTATTGGGTTATTATTCATTAAGTGCCTATGTTAATTGATTATTTCATTGATTTTTTTAAAAAAATTCAGTAGTACTTTAAAATATTTTAGGCATCTCATAGGAAAAGGCATACAGATATCAAAAAGGCTTCTAATGGAAGTTATGTGTGTCAATAATAGTAGCATCTCTGACTAAAGAGTAGGAGGTGGCCAAACAGAAGTAGTCATGGAGGATACTTCATGTAGACAGAAAAGAGCAGATTTCAAATTCAGGTTTCCTCCGGAGAGAGGAAAGCCATAACACTCACCAAAACCCATCTTACCACCACACATGATAGAACACAGACATTGAGAAATGCAGAAAGTCATTGGACCGCCAACATAAAGACAGGGCATCCCCAATTAATAAACAATGACAGCAGATAATCCATGAATTAGACTGAAGGAAGTAACATGCTTACCGTTATCAGAGGTAAATACTTCAAGGCAGTTTAAGCCATGGCAGTTGCAGTGACAGATAATGCTTTGCAATTAAAATTCAGACACTTTTGGACTTTTGGACGCTGTGGGAGAGAGAGAGGGTGGGATGATTTGGGAGAATGGCATTGAAACATGTATACTATCAGGTAAGAAACGAATCGCCAGTCTATGTTCGATACAGGATACAGGATGCTTGGGGCTGGTGCACGGGGAAGATCCAGAGAGATGACATGGGGTGGGAGGTGGGAGGGAGGTTCATGATTGGGAACTCATGTACACCCGTGGCAGATTCATGTCAATGTATGGCAAAACCAATACAGTATTGTAAAGTAAAATAAAGTAAAAATTAAAATAAAAAAACCAACCAAAAAATAAAATTCAGACACATGTACAGATATTTCTAATGCAGTTACAAAATATAGTAAATTTTGCTTGGTCCTATGGTAGAAGAGAAACAGACATAAGGCAACCCAATGGAGGTGTGAGGTAATAGAGAAATCTTTTTGGAAGGAGCAATACCTGAGATAGACCTTGAGAACTGAACAGAATTTACAAATACAAAGAAAGAGCATCAGAGAAAAGAAAGTCTGAAATGTTTTTTTTAATATAAACTTATTTATATTAATTGGAGGTTAATTACTTTACAATATTATATTGGTTTTGCCATACATCAACATGAATCCGCCACAGGTATACACGTGTTCCCCATCCTGAACCCCCCTCCCTCCTCCCTCCCCATGTCATCTCTCTGGATCATCCCAGTGCACCAGCCCCAAGCATCCTCAGAGGGGATGAAATGTTTTTAAGACAAGGTGAATTTTGTCTGTAGAGGGAGTGAGAGAGCGTGGTGAGTTTAGAAAAGTGATACTTGTTTAGAATGGTTGGAGTCTTTCTTGGCTGGAGGGGATTGGAAAGATAAGAAGCTACAGAAGTAGAAAAGGATCAGATTTTTAAGGACCTTGAGTGTCATGTTAATGTTTTTGAGTTGTTTCCCCTATGTGTAAAAGTGAAGTGAAAGTGTTAGTCCCTCAGTGTGTCCAGCTCTTTGTGACCCCATAGGCTGTAGCCTGCCAGGCTCCTCTGTCTGTGCGGTTCTCCAAGCAAGAATACTGGAGTGGGTTGCCATTCCCTTCTCCAGGGGATCTTCCTGACCCTAGGATTGAACTCGGGTTATAGGCAAATTCTTTATGATCTAAGCCACTGAAGAATAGGGCTATTAAAGAATTTTAAGAAAGGAAATAGTATCATTTTATTTTCCATCTTAGCAAACCTTTCCAAGTACATTGAGAAGAATAGACTGAATAACGTATGTACAGGAATAGGGAGAAATCTTTTGAGTATCTGGTAAACATTTTGGAGTGAGATGATGAAACACTGGGGACAGTAAATGGCAGGAAAGAAGTGGAAGCAGAATAAAATGGCAGAATATAAAATCAATTGATTGGATATTGAGGATAGGAAAAATAATTATAGAGAACCAGGTTGCTGTTAGTGGTACTCATTAATATAATAATGGATGAAGGGAACCAGCTGGTTGTGATGCAAGGAATGATGGATTCAACTTTAAAGGCATTAATTTGGATTGCTGTGGCACATCCAAGTGGGAATGTCCAGTATGGAACCTGCAAATATTGCATTCATGAGTGAGAGTTACACAGAAAACATAGATTTCAGAGATGCTTCATGAGCATGAATTAGATAACTCAGAAGGATGAGAAGATACCAAGGTCTTTGGCAAAAATTGGGGAGTAAAGGGAGTGAGCTTGAGGAAGAAAAGAGCATCACTGAATATAAGACTATGGGAACATTGTTTTGCACCTAAAAAAAATTTGTTCTTGTCTCTAGAATTCACATGGGATGCATTTTTAATTTGTCATTTTTAAACCAAAGGAACAAGAGCTGAAAGTAAATTGATTGGTCATGAGTCACCAAGTTTTTGAATGTTAGAACTATATTAACATTCTGAGTATATTAGCCAGCAAGATTTTCAGGAGCAGCAGATGTTTCTGGGATTAAGGACATGGTGGGAGAGATGAGCACAAGGTGAAGGACCCATAAAAACACTTTTGAAAGATGAACAACGGGAGTTGGTAATAATTTAAGTATCAGGGGAAAGGAATGGAAGGCTTGGCGGCTTGAAATCACAGAAAAGTTGATTTCCCATTGCATTAACTCAGCAAAGACTGCATCATTACAGTCCAGCCCCACACTCTGGCCTCTTTGGTAGCAGACTTCATCCATTGGCATTTGAAATTCTTATTTGAATAAATATGGAGAGAAAGGCTATCATATTACTTTAAGAGGCAAATTAGGATAATATGCCTAATGTCTTCAATCTTTGAAATCTTGTGAAATTGATGGTGTCCAAATAATAGACAGATGGAAAGGTTTAGGATTACGGAAGCAAACCAGATCAGCAGCAATACATTATTCTAAATATTGGCACTCAGTAAATTATAAAGCATGTTTACAAATATAGAGTAGAAATTAAGAAGTATTAAAACAGGAAATGCTAAATGTAGAAATCCTAAAGCAACATTATTCTCTAGTTTTCTTGAATAATGTGATTTATGGGCAAAGAGTTAGCACCTCCACTAATCTCTGGCCATGAGTCAGCAATGGCTGACTTTCTTCCTGTAACAGGATCATGTCCTTAGTTTGGATTAGTGGGGAAACCAGCATGCTGCTATTCTTGATATTTTATAGAGATGAGCCTCAATCTACCTACTCAGGACAACTAGATCATAGAGTACTTTAGGGAGTTATATTTGGGAATTCTCCGATATTGCAAGTATGTTCAAGAAGATGTCATCAGTTTGGTTAGTTACCTTGTGGTGCTACTGATGGGCTCCACAAGTGGCACTGGTGGTAAAGAACCTGCCTGCCAGTTTAAGAGACTTAAGAGATGCAGTTTGGATCCCTAGGTAGGGAGGGTCCCCTGGAGGAGAGCACAGCAACCTTCTCCAGGATTCTTGCCTGGAGAATCCCAAGGAAAGAAGAGTTTGGTGGGCTGCCGTCCATATGGTTGCATACAGTCAGACACAACTGAAGTGGCTTAGCATGTATGCACACACTACTGATATTCCACTTGTCTCCTTCCTGAATCGCCATTGCTGTGTGTCTCCACACTTGCTGGGCATTGCCAGGAACCCTTGTGGCTTCTGTAGAGTTCTGCAGTTTGAGGCTGCAGGGCATGGCCAACACTTGCCAGTCTGATGCTCTGTTGGTATACAAAAACTGATCACTGGGATGCATGATTTTCTCTTGTGAAAGAGAAAGGAATGTCTCTCATTCTTTTATGACATACCCTATTATAAAGTCCTAAAGCAGCAATCCTTGGGCCCTAAGATCATGTGGAATGTTGACTCATTCTAGGCAAGTCACCTTGTGGCCAGTTTGAAATAATGGGCAAAAGCAGTCAAGTTAGTAGAGGAGCCAGAGGTACTCAAATTCCGATAACAACACATGCAAGTACAAAACTAAAATGGTGGAAAGGACTGTAAAAGGAAGTAAAAGGCTACTAAGTGATTCAAAAGATCAGTAAAAAACTAATAAAGTGCAATGGATAGAGTGGGAAAGAGGGGTAGATAATTGCAACAGAAAGTGAAAAGTGAAGTTGCTCAGTCATTTGTCTCTTTGTGACCTGCTGGACTGTGTTCAGGGGATTTTCCAGGCAAGAGTACTGGAGTGGGTTGCCATTTCCTTATCCAGGGGATCTTCCTGACCCAGGAATCGAATCCGGGTCTCCCACATTGTAGGCAGATGCTTTACCATCTGAGCCACCAGGGAAGTCTAGGCTGTGGTGATTGAAGCACAGATCTTCTCAGGATCTGAAGAAATCCAAGGTGGCTGAAGTTCAGAGAAGACGGGATAGAATGGTGCAGCCTGATGCTGAAGTCTGTAAGGACTGGAGCAGGCCTTGTTAAGGTCTGATGTCTTCATTCCAAGACTAAAGTGTTATAAGCTGTAAGTGAGAAGTGTGTTTTTGTTACAGTTTCAGGCTTCTGTGGAGAGCTGCTTAAAGAAAGGCAGGACTTATTTTAAATGAAACAAGATTTTCTGTGTTTTATACAAAGCCCACCTCCTTTCCTTCACTCACTCACATTCTCAATAGGACCGAGCAGTGAGTCTAAAAAGGAGGCTGTGCTTAGAGATAAATCTAAGGAGCAGCTGTGTTGTAGTCAGAATTGTTTTTATCCTCTGATAACTGTGGATGTCTGGTTGAGTCCACCTCTTTTTGTGGCTGGCCCTGTAGAAAGCATCTCATGAAAATTAACCTTGTTTAGGACTGTCTCAGCAATTTATCTAGGGATTCCTTGGTGGCTCAGACAGTAAAGAATCTGCCCGCAATGTGAAAGACCTGGATTTGACCCCTGGGTCAGAAAGATCCCCTAGAGAAGGGAATGGCAATCTACTCCAGTATTCTTGCCTGGAGAATTCCATGGACGGAGGAGCCTGGCAAGCTACAGTCCATGGGTTTGCAAAGAGTTGAACATGACTTGAGTGACTCACACATACACACACAGCAATGTACCTAAAATGCCCAGCTATCTCTGAGTCTCAACACATTTAATTCCAGCTAAGATCTCCACTCTATTAGCGTAGTGGTTGTTGTTGTTCAGTTACTAACTCTTTGTGATCCCATGGACTGTAGCACGGCAGGCTCCCCTGTTCTTCACTATCTCCCGAGTTTTGCTCAAATTCATGTCCATTGAATCGGTGATGCTATCTAACCATCTCATCTGCCATCCCCTTCTCCTTTTGCCTTTTCCCAGCATCAAGGTCTTTTCCAATAAGTTGGTTCTTTGCATCAGGTAGCCAGAGTACTAGAGCTTCAGTATCAGTTCTTCCAATGAATATTCAGAGTTGATTTCCTTTAGGATTAACTGGTTTGATCTCCTTGCTGTCCAAGGGATTATCAAGTGTCTTCAGTACCACAATTCAAAGGCATCAATTCTTTGGCACTCAGTCTTCTTTATGGTCCAACTCTCACATCTGTACATGACTACTAGAAAAACCATAGCTTGACTATACAGATCTTTGATGGCAAAGTGAAGTCTCTACTTTTTAATACACTGTCTAGGTTGGTCATAGCACTCCTTTCAAGGAGCAAGTGTCTTTTAATTTCATGATTGCAGTCACCATCTGCAGTGATTTTGGAGCCCAAGAAAAGAAAATGTGCCACTGCTTCTAGATTTTTCCCCTTCTATTTGGCATAAAGTGATGGGACTGGATGGCATGATCTTAGTCTTTTTAATGTTGAGTTTTAGGCCAGCTTTTTCCTCTCCTCTTTCACTCTCATCAAGAGGTTCTTCAGTTCCTCTTTACTTTTTGCCATTAGAGTAGTATCATTTGCGTTTCCGAGGTTGTTAATATTTCTGAGCTTGTTAATTCTTTGAATGTTAATCTGAGGTTGTTAGTTTTTTGACTGTTGAGTTTTAAGCCAGCTTTTCCACTCTCCCCTTTCCCTTTCATCAACAGACTCTTTGGTTACTCTTTGTTGTCTGTGGTATCATCTGCATATCTAAGGTTATAGATATTTCTCCCGGCAATCTTGATTTAAGCTTGTGCCTCATCCAGCCCAGTGTTTCGAATGATGTACTCTGCATGTAAGTTAAATAAGCAGGCTGTACAGTACTGTACATTGCATTGTATGGACAGTACAGTACATTGTCACAATATACAGTAATGCACTGCTTCCCCAATTTGGAACAAGTCTGTTTCATGTCCAGTTCTAACTGTTGCTTCTTTACCTAAATACAGATTTCTCAGGAGGCAGGTAAAGGGGTCTGGTATTCCCATCTCTCAGAGAATTTTCCACAGTTTGTTGTGACCCACACGTCAAAGACTTTAGCATAGTCAATGAAGCAGAAGTAGATGTCTTTCTGGAGTTCTCTTGCTTTTTCTGTGATCTAACGGTTGTTGGCAATTTGTTCTCTGGTTCTTCTTCCTTTTCTAAATCCAGCTTGAACATCTGGAATTTCTTGGTTCACCCACTGTTGAAGCTTAGCTTGGAGAATTTTGAGCATTACTTTGCTACCGTATGAGATGAGTGCAATTGTGTGGTAGTATGAACATTCTTTATCATTGCCTTTCTTTAGGATTGGAATAAAAACTGACCTTCTCCAGTCCTGTGGCCACTGATGAGTTGTCCAAAGTTGCTGGGGTATTGAAGGCAGCATGTTAACAGCATCATCCTTTAGGATTTGAAATAGTTCAACTGGAATCCTGTTCACCTCCACCAGGTTTTTTTTATAGTGATGTTTCCTAAGGTCCACTTGACTTTCCACTTCAAGATATTTGGCTTTAGGTGAGTGATCATACCATTGTGATTATCTAGGTCATTAAGATCTTTTTTTTTTTTGTAATAGTTCTGTGTATTCTTGCGACCTCTTCTTAATATCTTCTGCTTCTATTAGGACCATACCGTTTCTGTCCATTATTGTGTCCACATTTGCAGGAAATGTTCCCTTGGTTTCTCTAGTTTTCTTGAAGACATCTCTAATCTTCCCCATTCTATTGTTTTCCTCTATTTCTTTGCATTGATCACTGAAGAAGACTTTCTTATCTCTCCTTGCCATCCTTTGGAACTCTGTATTCAGGTGGGTATATCTTTCCTTTTCTCCTTTGCCTTTTGCTTCTCTTCTTTTCTCATCTATTTGTAAGGCCTTCTCAGATAGCTATTTTGCCTTTTTTAATTTCTTTTTCTTGGGGATGGTTTTAATCACTGCCTCCTGGACAATGTAGTGAACCTCTGTCCGTAGTTCTTCAGGCACTATGTCTATCAGATCTGATCCCTTGAATCTATTTGTCACTTCCACTGTATAATACTAAAGGATTTGATGTAGGCCATACCCGAATGGTCTAGTGGGTTTCCCTATTTTCTTCAATTTAAGGCTGAATTTTGCAAAAAGGAGTTCATGATCTGGGCCGCAGTCAGCTCCTGGTATTATATTTGCTGACTGTATAGAGCTTCTCCCATCTCCCACTGCAGAGTATAATCAGTCTGATTTTGCTATTGACCATCTGGTGATGTCCATGTCCATGTGTAAAGTCATCTCTTGTGTTGTTGGAAAAGGCTGTTTGCTCTTGACCAGTACATTTTCTTGGCAAAACTCTGTTAGCCTCTGCCCTGCTTCATTTTGTATTTCAAGGCCAAACTTGCCTGTTACTCCAGGTATCTCTTGACTTCCTACTTTTGCATTCCAGTCCTCTATGTTGAAAAGGATATCTTTTTTTTTTTTTTTTTTTGGTGTTAGTTCTAGAAAGCCTTATAGATCTTCATAAAACTGTTCAACTTCAGCTTCTTTGGCACTAGTGGTTGGGGTGTAGACTAGAATTACTGTGATTTTGAGTGTGATTTTCATTTCCCTTGGAAATGAACGAGATCATTCTGTCATTTTTGAGATTGCACCTAAGTACTGCATTTCATACTCTTGTTGACTGTGAGGGCTACTCCATTTCTTCTAATGGATTCTTGCCCACAGCAGTAGATATAATGGTCATCTGAATTAAATTTGCCCATTCCAGTCCATTTTAGTTTACCGATTCCTAAAATGTTGATGTTCACTCTTGCCATCTCCTGTTTGACCACTTCCAATTTACACCCACTCATGGCCCTAATGTTCCCAGGTTTCCATGCAATACTGTTCTTTACGCTTTGGACTTTACTTCCATCACCAGTCACACGCACAACTGGGCATTGTTTCATGATGGAGAACATGCATCTCCTTCCATGCTCTGTGTTCACTGTCTTTAAAATTGGCTGTATTAATCCATCAGTCTCCCTAGTCAGGGAAGATAGTTCTGATTTTATTACTATACTTTTTAATTTGACCCCATAAATTGGGATCCATGATTCAAATAATAGTCATTTTAATTGAATCTGCAACAGCCACATTAATATATATTTATCTTGTGGTTTCAAATATTTGTTTCAAAACAAATATATATGTTTTGTGGTTGAAAGTGAAAGTTGCTCAGTCATGTCCAACTCTTTGCGATCCCATGGACTGTGCAGTCCATGGAATTCTCCAGGCCAGAATAGTGGAGTGGGTAACGTTTTCCTTCTCCAGGGGATCTTCCCAACCCAGAGATAGAACCCCAGGTCTCCTGTACTGCAAGTGGATTCTTTACCAGCTTTACAAGGGAAGCCCTTGTGGTTAACTAACTATATAATTTAAAGGCAGAATAACATAAGGATTTCAACTGATGTTAGACAGATGTGGGTACAAATTCTAGCTTAGGTGCTTAAAGCTCTGAAATCTTCAGCAAATTTCTTTAATCACTGATACTCAGTCTCCTCATGTGAAAAATAATTGTATGGTAGTTGTGAGTATACATTAAAATAGTACTATATATAAAGTGCTTAGAAAAGCAGTTAGTGTTTCACATTCAACAATTATTATTATTGCTGTACCATCATTATTAATCAAGTTTAATGGTGAATAGTACAGCATGATAAAGATAAATGACCTTCCACCAAGTCTTTTTTCTCCCTTTTTTCTTGCTATTTAGTGAAAGCTTCATGCCTATAGATATTAGTAATATCTTGCCTTAATAAACAGCACATGAGATTATTTTTACAAAGCTTCATAAGAATGGAAAACTTAAGTTTTGTGTTCTACTCCAAAAGCATATGGGAAAAACAGTTTCAGAGGCTTTAAATATTAAAAGGAAGAATATGGCATAATGATACAGGGGAAAAGTGCGAGCATAAATGCTCAGAATTGCTTTTAGTGGGAAAAAGCAGCCAGCATTTGTTGAGAGCTAAAGATTTTTTTTTTTTTTAAATAGATCCGACTTTAATTGGCAGGGCTTGGCATCATTTACAGGAAAATATGTTTTATTTATTTCAGTTTAAATATATTTCAAACACTATTTTAAAATACAGTTCTGCCAAATGATAGGGCAGCTGTTAAGTGGTTCAGGATTTAATGCCCTCGTTAGCCTTTCACCTCTGAGGCCCTTGATCTATCTCCATGTAATTAAGCTCATACATTAAATGAGTTTTATGGAATAAGGGAGCCCCAAGTGGAATATGGACATTTCATACTAGGAAGCCATTTTGGATAATTGGCCTCTTCAACTTGAAAAGCACTTGGAGTGTGAATGAATGGGTGTTGAAGTTTACACTGGCCTCAGCAAAAATAGAGTGGTGAAATTGAACCCTTTTCTGTTTTTAAGCGGGGCCAACTTAAAGCAAAATTCTAAAGTAGATGAAAAGTATCTTCATTGGGATTGTATCTCAATCAGTACTTTTTCCCTCCCTCTTTCTTCTCTACCCTCAGGTGAGTGGACTTGCAACCTTCCGTGAGATGTAATTTCTTATCGGGGCTCTGTGACTGCAATATCATGTTGCAGACTTAACTACTTGCAGTTTTCTCTGCCATGCAGATTCATAGCTCATGCCTTTCCTTGTTCTGTTACTCCTGCTTATAATGACAGTCCCTAGCTCCCAAACTACTCAGGGCTCCCTGGCGAACAAAACAATTTATCTTTCAAAACTGAAGCAAGAGCACCCTCCAGGCAGATAATCAGGTAGAATCAGACAATCCAGGCAGAGCTTCATCATCTCTGCCCTCTCTGAATCCTGTACAAACTTCTTTTACAATACAACTACAGTTGTTGCTATTCAGTCACTAAATTGTGTCTCTTTGCAACCCCACGGACTGAGGCATGTCAGGCTCCTCTGTTCTCCACTGTCTCATGGAGTTTGCTCAAATTCATGTCCACAAAGTCAGTGATGCTATCTAACCATCTCATCTTCTGCTGTCTTCTCCTTCTGCCTTCAATCTTTCCCAGCAACAGAGTCTTTTCCAATGAGTTGGCTCTTCTCATCAGGTGGCCAGATTATCAGAGCTTCAGCTTCAGTGTCAATCCTTCCAATGAATATTCAGAGTTGATTTCCTTTAGATTGACTGGTTTTATCTCCTTGCAGTCCAACTACAGTAGTTCCAGGGTAATCGAGTGAGGATACAGTGAGTTATGGCATGTGGGCCCTAAATCTCAGTGACTTGGCATGACTAAGCTTATTTCTTATTCTCTTGCATATCTGGTGCACTGAGTGGAGGACATTCCTCACTGAGACAATCACTCAGGGGCCTGGGCAGAAAGAGGTGCCACAATCTTAATGATGCTGCCATATTAGCAGTGGGCATCTAAGATTACCTTGATAGGAAAAGGGAAAAGAGCAAGTATGGAAAATTCACACTAATTTCTAAATGCCCTGGACCAAAGTGACAAAGTCATTTCTGTTTTTGGCCTATTGGCCACAACCAATCCAATTGCAAGGCCTACAAGTTAGCACAAGGCATCAGCTGAACCAGGTGAGGCCAGGTGAACAGGACTTGCTCACACATAACTGGTAACAAGTTAGTATTCTTGCTTCCATGACTGCTCTCTCGATAACCCACATCTATGTTCTCCAGGACTGGAAATTTGCCCTCACATAGTGTTGAAATACTGTACATTGGCAGTGAATTCATGGTAGAGAATTAGTATGTTGGCCTGTAAAGAGAGAGGTAGAGAAAGGAATAAAATACCTCACACACACGAGATCATTAAATTCTCACCAAAATGGAAGACAGTGTTGCTCTCTTCATCTTACAGATAGGACTCTCAGGCTCAGATTAAGTGAATTATAACAAAGTCGGAATTCCAGCTTAGGCTGACTCTTGAATATATGTTACATTTCAAATTTTGAAATGTCTCATTTCCAAAGGAGATATCTGGAAAGACTAAAACAGAAAGGAAGGAATTTCTCATCTGAAGTTCTCATGGCTTAATTTACACCATAAGTAAGGGTAAGTTTGGTGTTTGTGACAAAGAATATTTGGGGAAGCTTTGAATTATAAAATCAATGCGACCCTGACCAGGGTTTGAATGCTGTATTAAATCCCATGTTTAATGCTCTGACAATCTGACCTTTTGGCCCATCTGATAGTGAATACAATCTCATGAGTATTTGGAGAGGTTGAAAGGAGATCTAAAGTTTATAAAGTGCCTGGAATCATCTGGTGGTGGTGGTTTATTTGCTAAGTCTTGTTCAACTCTTGTGACCCCATGGACTGTAGACTGCCAGGCTCCTCTGCCCAGGGGATTTCCCAGGCAAGAATACTGGAGTCGGGTGGCATTTCTTTCTCTGGGGATCTTCCTGACCCAGGGATCGAACCTGCATCTCCTGCTTGCAGGTGGTCTGCTGCATTGAAGGCAGATTCGTTACTGATTGAGCCACCAGGAAAGCCAAAGATCATCTCGCAGAAAGCATATCCTCCAAACCATTGGTCCTGTGCCCGCCTGACTTCTACCCCATCTTGGTTGAATAGAGCCTTCGTGCATTCCACAAAGCGGGTATTACTTTTCAAGTCATGCACGGAAATGACTGTTTTATTGGAATGGGGGCATGATAGGGCTTTAGATATGTGGGGGCTTTAGTTTATAGGGAAGAAAACTGGTTCAAAGAGGAAAAAGTGGCTTCTTCAAGTCACAAATGCGGCAGTAGTAGGAAGAGTCTCAGCTCCTAATTCAGCACATTTCCCCTCTCCGAGCAGTGAGAAGGTGCTCAGTGGTAAGTAATTTCAGTGGTTTCATGATTAAGAATATCAAATGCCTTCCATTTGACTGTGTGCATGACTTGTTTTCAGTCTCTACGTTGTATTCGACTCTTTTGTGACCCCCTGGACTGTAGTCCAACAGGCTCCATTGTCCATTGGATTTCCCAGGCAAAAGTACCTGAGTAGGTTGCCATTTCCTTCTCCAGGGGATTTTCTTGACCCAGGAATCAAACATGAGTCTCCTGCATTGGTAGGCGGATTCTTTACCACTAAAACCACCTGGAAAGCCCAAGGGGAAGTCTGAGTTGGGGGAGGAGGAATCTCACTGAAGATTTGGTTCCTATCTTTAGAAAAGTACTCTTCCAGCCAATGTTTTCAATAGAATGATTGCTTTGTATTCATAACCAATTCAAACTCTTCAGCAACTGTTTCTTTCCCATGTGAGAAGCCTGGTGAGCATTTCCATTCCATCTTGAAATAATATTTTCATTTTGGGGTCTAAACATAGTAGCTAGGGTAAAGACTTAGTCTAAACTTAGCTGCTAATAGCCCAGGCTGTTAAGTTTGCCATTACAATAATTCTTTATTTTTTCCTGAGTGCAGAACTGTCAGAGTCGGATGAAACAGTCTTTTGTTAGCCTCTGAAGCTATTGCTTTTAGCCATGTAATTTCCATAAAATAAAGAAGACAGTTTAGCATGTTTTACCTCTTATTAACAGATGACATCGTCACAATGTGTTGCATGAACCTTTCCAGTTAGAGGGATGGCGGGGGAAGAGTGGGCAGAAACCACATTAGGTGATGGAGTCTATAACCAGGAGCCTCTGCATTTATTTCCAAGGTGATTGATACCTTTCTGAGGAGGAGGGTGTGATAACGGTGCATATTCTATCACCCGCCATAACGTGGGAGGAAAAGAAAGGCTCTCTTGATATTATTTTCTGACTTACTCTGCCCTCTAAATGTGAGTTCAAATTCACAATTAAATCATCTTCAAACATAATATTTTATATAAAAAGTTGAAGTGCAAACATAAACATCAACAGAAAGGAAGATAATCTAAGAGGTTATCTAATTTATTCTGAGTGACATTTTCCTTAAACCTAAATAGCTCTTATTGCTTGTGATAACAAAGAATCTAAACAGTCATAGGTAACATTCCAGCATTCAGAATATCTGTTTGAGGGGCTGACTAACAAACCAAATGTGTGTGTGTGTGTGTGTGTGTGTGTGTGTGTGTGTGTGTGTGTGCGTGTGTGTGAAGGAAGGTTATATTTTGCAAAAGTGGGTCTGAGGGTTTAAGACTGCTTCTGGGTTGTAATTATTTTCAAACTAAAGCAGAGGATAATCTATCTCAGTTGGGATATCTCAGCTCTATTTGATGCCTTTGCACTTGCACACCAAACTCAATATCATGTGAAAAAGGAGTCATTCTTTCATAGTTGGGCTTCCCTTCTTGGTGTGTGCATGGGAGCCTAGTCATGCCGACTCTTTGCAACCCACCAGGCTCTTCTGTCCATGGAATTTTCCAGGCAAGAATACTAGAGTGGGGTGCCATTTCCTCCTCGGGGGATTTTCCCAATCCAGCGATCTTGAATTCCTTAGTCCATCATCATAGTTACTCTTTCTCTCACTCACAGACATTGAAATGGGCTGTCCACATTCCCCTTCATGGAAGAACTGGCTGACCAGTGTAGGGAGTGCAGTCACAGGCAGGATCCTGTTCTCAGCCCCCTTCTGAGTTAGCCCCAACCACAGAATCACCTTGCCTGAAGTCTCCCTGCCAGAGCAGTCCTTACATACTGATGGAGCAAGGCAGGGGTATCAACGACACCCAGTTTTTTTCTACCTGACATGGTCAGATGGGAAAAATCCTGATGGCAAATATTCACTCCAGAGCACCTCACAAGGTTGAGCAAATTTTTTGTGGTGTCTGCATTTCAGGTGAACTCCTTTGTCTACTGAACCCTGCATCCGTCCTCTTCCTTCCACAGGTACAGATTCCTGGATAACATCTTTCGCCCTGAACATCTCCTCAGCATCTGCATCTGGGGAACTTACCTTGTGACAGTGCTAACTTACTCATTCCTATATCCCCTCCATCCTGCATGTCTGATTAAGACTCACCCAGATAAACCCAACAGTTTTTCATCTGTCCCCAAGCAGATGAACAGGTCTGGAGAAAAAGAGATGACCATGTAGATAGACCTACTTTAAATGCATGATCCCTGGTCTCAAAAGAGTATTCAGGCCTGCCACCTTCTCCCATTGTGTTTCCATGGGTCGTAGTCTCTCGGATTCTCCGCATTTTCTATTTCTCCTCTAGTATCGTTACCTCAGCACTCTTTCCTCTTCACAGTTTAGCGAGAAAGATCTAGAAGATCTCACTTTACAGTTTGGTGATAAGAAAATACACATCTGGTAACGCCCTCATCTTCCCACCACCAAATGTGTAAAACTACTAGTAATACCTCCGCACGCATGCTCTCTCCCTTGCTTCCGGTGAGAGGTGTCCCCCTCCTCATCTATGACGCCATCTTCTTCTCGGTCTCCTTCAGTCTTGCCCTCGTAAGGACTTTGCTTCTGCACTGTTACTCTCTCTCTGGCACCATCAAATATTCTGTTTACTGGTTGATTCTTACGAGCATAACAATTCATGGAGTAGAGGCAGACTAACATAGCAAGGGACCCTTCTGAGTAGAAATTAAAACGAGAAACTCTGGAGTCAGGCTGTCTTGGTTGACACACTGTCTCAGTGTTCACTAAGTGAAGCACAGGACTCTGCCTCTCTCTGTCTTACTCCCCTCCTCTATAAACTGGGGATCATATTAGTACTTCCCTCATAGGAGTTTTGCGAAGTTTTTTTTTTTTTTAATAAAATCAGGGAATGCATTTAGAAGAGTGCACCTTGTACATAGTAATCATTAATTAAGTAGCAGGAACCAGTAGTAATTATATCTCCCATCTCAAGCAACATGCAAGCAATCCAAAAACTCTTTTGACAGATCTTCTAGATCCGACCCCATTTCTCTGTCCTCCTTCGACTCCGAATTGACAGGTTGTTAGTAGCTCCACTTTCTCTCATCCCATTCTCTCCTCAGTGCCCTCTGCTTGGGCTTTATTTCCTGCCTCTTTACTCGTTGCCAAGCCATATTTAAAAAGCCAACAATGATCCATCTCCAAATCCAGTAGCATTTTTCTGCTGCTTTGCAGGATCTCTCAGCATGTTTGGATGGTGATCATGCCATCTTCTTAGAAAACAGACTAACGTTTTTTGTTTTGTTTTGCTTTATTACTGTGATCCCACCACTTCCTGGTTTTCCGGATACCTTCCCAGTGGCAACTTTTCTGATTTCTTTGCAATCTCTTTTAACTATTGGTTTTCCTCTTGATTTAGCACTAGGTTCTTCTACTTTTCCTCAGTGATACTTTTTTTTTTTTTCCCTCTAGGTGATCTCAGCTATCCTGGTGATCTTAAATGTCATCATGTGGACTGTTGACTTTGCAAATAAAAAATTGTCTTTCCTGGCGTATCTATTTAGTTATACATATGTGTCTCCAGTGACTCCACTGGGTGGCCAAAATGAGCTCTACAGTTTCTTCTCTACTTAAACCTATTTCTCCTCCAGTCTCCTCCAGTTAGCAAATGGTAGCATCTGGTCCTGGTTGAAAATGGTAGCATCAAATCCCAATTGAAAGAATCTTATTATTTCTGTTCTATTACACTTATAACTAATTTGTCCATAAGTTCTGTGTTTCTAAGATATAACCTCTTACAGTCCACTTCTTTGCATCTCTACCACTTTTGGCTAAGATATTAACTTGCTTTCTTAGAATCCTGGAAGAGTCTCCTACTGGGCATTCTTATTTCCACACTTGCCCCATTAAAATCTATTGCCACCTAAGCAGTCCATACAGGTTTTTTTTTTTTTTTTTTTTTCTTTTCCAGCTTGGATTCCTTTTCTTTTTCTTGTTTTATTGTTGGGGCTAGTACTTCCAATACTGTGTTGAATAAAACTGGTGAGAATGGGCATCTTGTCTTATTCCAGATCTTCGAGGAAATCTTTCAGTTTTTCACTGTTGAGTATGATGTTAGCTGTGAGTTTGTCGTAAATGGCTTTTATTATGTTGAAGTATGTTCCATCTATAATCATGGATTCTGTTTCTAATGTTCACGACTCCTTTTGTGAGTTTCTTGCTAATTGTAAATAGCAATAGAACTTAGAACTTGTATGTATTTATTCAGTGCCTATTCCTGATATTGCCCTTGTTTTCCACACTTAATACCCAGGCAGCACACTACTCCTTTAGTTCAATTCAATTCAGTTCAGTCCTTGCTTCTTCAGCTTTGGTGCTGTCCAGCCACAGTGGTTTTTTTTTTTCAGTGGGAGATCATCTCACCTCCCTGTGGAAAACAACCATTTTCCCTGTTATGAGGATAGATAATTCATTTGCCCTGTACATTTCTGGCATGAAAGGTTAGCTCTTGGGGAAAAAACATGAAATCAGGTCCTCTAGGGAAAAATCAAACAGATGCTTTCCCAGTTATCATTTTAACTATTGGCTCAAGCAGACCCTTATTCATAACCCAGTTGTACTGACAATGGTAATAATTATCATAAAAAATAAAGCAATAATTGATAATTCACAGTATGCCAGGAAATATGCTAATATATATTACATATATGACTTAATTTCAATTTCAAACAACACTATGAGGAGATTCCATTATTATCAGCTCTGTTTTCCAGAATATGATAATAAATATGGAGGCGTTAAGTGACTTGGCTCTACACAACTGATGATGTTAGAACCAGGATTTTCATACAGATGGTGACTCCACAGTCCACACACCTAATAACTCCCAAATTCTCTTTTGCAGTGCCATTCGTTCTAGTGATGCTGTAGACCTTCTCTTGCAGGCCTGTGGCTGATATGTCTTCAACTGTTGTATTTAACCTGTTTCTGTATGTTCATCCTAGGTTGATTTTTCTTTGTAAATGGAGAATCCAGATGCTGTTTACAAGGCAGTGGCGATTAGAATAATAGAGAAGGTTGGATTTTTTAGATCACAATATTAATCACAAGACATTTATTGACCACGTGCCAAGCATTATACTAGGAATAACACATAAATTTGCACAAATTCAGTGATTCTTAGAGGTAAATGGTAGTATACTCACTTTAAAAATCAGGAAATTAGTCTTAGGTTCAGTGATTTACCCAAGCTCACAGAAATAGTGAGAGGATGAAAATAAAATTTGTACATAGATCTGTCTACATACTAAATCCATCATATTTCTACTGTATTAAATAGGAGTGTTTTGAAAAGATGGCACTGAAGAAGTTTGAAATTGTGAAAAATTCAGTAGATGGTTTCTGAGAAATAGCTCTAATAATGGCAATATCAATAACTTGTTCCATGGATATCATTGGAAGAAGAACAGGTATTACTGCTTTTCTGAGAAAGCTGATCTTATCACTTTGCAGCCTGCTATCCAACCAGGCAGTGATGGTTAGTGAGGATTCTTTACCACATGTGTTTGCTATGCATTTTCATCTTACTTTTTATCTGCCTACTATAATGCATCTTACTGGATCTTCTTAAAGATATCTATCAGAAGTAGACAATAGTCCTAAGTTCAAGGGATGGTTATGTGCTAGCCATGTGTAGTGAGATTTTCACAAGACTCAAAGCATGACACAGAAATAAACATATGTGTTTGGCTCCAGGAGTATCTAAATGAAAATTCTGCTTCCAGAAGTTAATACACAACTCCAGGCAAGACCCTCAGTGCCTTGAGTCTCAGCTTTCTCATGTGTACAACAGGATGATGTCTACCTCATAGGGCTGTGGTGAGGATTAAATAAGGGATCTTAGTATGGCACCTAGACTATAGCAGGAATGAAATAAATGTCATTTTTCCTTGTTTTTTACAGAGAGTATAATACAGGTAGGAAATAAGACAATTCAAAAATCATTGTAATGATTCATAAGAAAGGTCAAAATCGTAGCATGCCTCAATTTTTAGTGGACTGAGGTAGTGAAGATCTGGGACAGCCAAAATTAAAGAAATGAACAAATACATATATTTCTGAAAAGCAAAAGCAGTAGAAAGGGCATTCCAAGTGAGGACTTCCAGGAGCAAGAGTATGAGGAGAGGAAAAGATGGAAGGAATTGTTGAGGTGATGGCAGGAGCCAGATTGTAAAAGGCCTTACATTCCCCTCTGAGTTGTACTTAATTCACCAGGTAAAAGAAGGGTGTCTAGAGAGTTTCAGTGAAGAAGATTAGTACGCTTGAAACACTACTTTAAGAATATTACTCTGCTGACTGACTTTGTAGACAGAGAAGGGAAAATGAAAGGAAGCCTTGATTTCTCCTGCCCCACATTAAAGACTGCACCATTCACAGGACCAGGGACAGTTTATAATAGTTGCAAGTGGACATGGCAACTCACTCCGGTATTCTTGCCTGGGAAATCCCACGGACAGAGGAGCCTGCCGGGCTACAGTCCATGGGGTCACAAAAGAGTTGGACATGACTTAGCCATTAAACAGCAACAACAGCAAGGGGAAGTGCAGGAGTTCTAGAAAGAGACAGACTTATGCCTGTTGTGTGACCATGGGTAAGTTACAAGATCTCTTTGAGTTTCGTTTTCCCGGATGTAAACCAAGAAGTATGTTACTCATCTTGGAGTTTTGTTATAAGGACCTAACTAGAACTCAAACACACGACAGATACATAGTAGACATTTAATAAATGAGAGTGAAATGCCTTGTATATTTTCCTGATTTGGGGAAAGAGACAATAAGCTGGATGTGAAAATGAACAAAATTAAAGCAGCCTGTTGGAAATGGTAAAAAAAAAAAAGAAAAAAGAATATGACTCTGGCACTTGCCTGTTGACTAAGCAAAAGGCAAAGGAAACAGAGACATTGGGCCCCTTGGAGGAGACAAATGGAAGAAAGTCTATGGAGGGGAACCTATATTATGCCTTTGAGGAGGGAATAAGGTTCTACCCGTGGCCTACAGGTAATTTTTCCAGTAGGCAAAGCTATCCAGTGTTTCCTTTACGGCTTTTAACCCCTCTCCAGTTTGTGTCATACCAAGGATGTCAATGGCTCTAGCTGGTTTCATTCAATGGCACTGACATCTGCCTATTTTGAAGTCTGAAAATGAAAAACATTTCCCAGCATGCTGTAAGCACAGGGATTGCTTATGTCCAGGTGGATGGCTGCCAAGAGATCTTAGAAGGCAGAGTTTTCCCTGATCAAGTTGCTGTACATCAGAGTTTGGGTGTTACATACTTCTAAACTCAGGTTTTTGTTTTGTTTTGTTTTGTTGATTGTTGTTGCTATTAATGTTGTTTTGGGTTTTTTGGATATCAAAGAAATTATTCAATTTGGATGTCTTGACTCATGCTAACTAATTCCACAGGAAATTGATGTATAAATATCTCTTTAATTGACAAGAAGAATATAGCTGAGAGCAGAGCCCCAGACTGGTCAATATAGATTGGGTAGGAGGACATTGTAGAATTTAGGTCGGGAAGTTTTAGAATTCTCCAGGCAATGAGAGCCCCTGTGGGAACTGAAGATACCATCCTTCTTGCAGCTCACACACAGATACTTTATTATGACCCCACCTACACACCCTTAGGTCCATCTTTGAGTCAGAAACCAGTGATTCAGAAACAGGAATTGCGCATGTACTTCATGCTGGAGTGTCACATGGTGACGCTTTGGTGGCAGCCACATCCAGTGTCGAAAGGCAGCGATTTTTAGGTTACTGTCCATGCCCTGTATCAGCGCTGTGGGCACTGAGAGCTGAGGGCTTGCCATGAGGCAGTGGCAGCAGTACTGTCTTAACTTGATTAACTTGCAGTATAACTTTGTTTGTTCACCCGGCCCGCAGAGCCACCACCCAGCCATAAGGCTGTTTGTCTGTATATAGTTATTCCTCCACATATGCTTATATGGGAAATGTAAGTAAATAAAGGATTAAAGAGTTACTCTGTAACATCCAGATTTTTTACCTCCAGAGAAATCAGGAATTCATGCAGTTCTGGAGTTTGAATAAACTTCTAGAAACAATCGCTTACAATAATGTCATACCTTCTAGAAAGTGAATTCCAGCAGGATAAAGGGCTATACCTTATTTAATCTGTCTTTATCCTTACCTGATGCAGTCAGTAACAGGCATTTGGCACATACTCAATAAATGCATTTTAAATGAATAGACCACCTAGTTCTTGCAAGGTAAGTACCTGGCAAAATACTTTTCCAGGCTCTATTTCCTCCCACATGTCCAGTAGACCTCAGTAACTCATCAGGTTAGTCTTAGTTTTCCATTGATTTTATATATGACTGCAGAGCTCTTCTCGACATAAGGAGTTGGCATGAAGATGGAACATTTGGCCATTTCTGAAATGTGCCAAATTCAATGTTTTCCATAGAGATGAGAAAACTGAAGTAGAAAATGTTAACTATTTTAAGAAAGATCATTAATAGCTGGTTGGTGTCAGAATCAGGAATAAAATTCCAACTTTAGAGTATAAAACTAGCATTTTCCCACTTTTTCACACTGCCTATTCATTTTTAATACATCTGACTAATCAAGAATGTTTTGTTTTCGAGGAAACTAAAGAATTAATGTATTAATTAATAACTAAGTGAAATAGGGGTTGAAGAAGCCATGTATCTTAATTAAAATAATGTAGAGTCAGACACAACTGAGCGACTTCCCTTTCACTTTTCCCTTTCATGCACTGGAGAAGGAAATGGCAACCCACTCCCGTGTTCTTGCCTGGAGAATCCCAGGGACGGGGGAGCCTGGTGGGCTGCCGTCTATGGGGTCACACAGAGTCGGACACGACTGAAGCGACTTAGCAGCAGCAGCAGCAGCAGCATGGCACTACAATGCTACATGGTTGTGTTGATATGAAAATTGTCATGAAGCAGTCATTAGAGGGGACTCTCATTAAACAAAAACTCTGAATTGTTTGTCCTTGGACCAGTAATGGGGAAGTTTATTTAAAATCTGTATAAAATTTGCTAATGAATTTAAATATCTAAGCCAACATTGGATGTTAAAGAAACTACAGTATTTTCCAGTGATTTTACAATTAATTTTTTACCAAGTGTACAGTTCCCTTTCTCTAGTATCTGACAGCACTTTTCTGATAACCATACTTGTACCATATGTATGTACTTGTACCAACGTGGCCTTGGCTGTTATTGATTGGAGAAATGATAGACACTTGAGGGAATTTGGGCCAATCACATGTTAGAGTCTTGGGACTTTGATCTCTGAATAAAAGTTGGGAGTTGAGTTGAACAACTGGTAGAGTTTTAGAAAGAATGTCCTTAAAACCTTCTAGTGGATTCTCTCAAGGTATCTAGTTCTCCATCGTTTCTGAGACCCATTTGCTCTACTTTTTTTAATTACCTGATATCCCTAACAATAAATTCCATTTCCCCCCTTAAACTGCCTTAAATAATTTCATCCCTTATTCTTCTCTCAAAATAAGTAAAAATAGCTCATACATTAAAAATAGTTTACCTGCTTGATTTTTATCCCATTCGTCTTGTGTTTCCTACTAATCAAGTTTACTTTTTTTCCTCCTATCTTCTTAATGTGGACTTTTCTGGGATCAGTCATTGGACCCCTTCTCTTTTATATCCAAACTTGCTTTTTTAGTAGTATTATCTAGTCTCATGATTTTAAATACCATCTATATGCAGATGATTCCAAAATTTAAATCTACACTCCAGACCTCTTCCCTCACCACCAGACTTATAAATCCAAATCTCAGTTCATCCACTCAGATGTCCAACAGGAATGTCAAGCTTAGCATGTCCAAAACCAAACCCTTAGCCTACTTTCCACTGTTCTTTTAGTCCAGTTGATAGTAACTCCACCTGCTTGAAGACATCCTTGATGCCACCCTTCCAAAACCCCACATGTCAACACTCTTTGCACCTAAACCTTCAAAATATGCCCCAAATATGATGACTTCTCACCAATTTCACTGTCTTTACCCTTAGTCCATTCTAGCATGGTTTCTTAGTTTTGCCAACAGTCTTTTTCCATCCTTGTTTCTCTTTGGGCTCTGCTCATCAAAATAGCTGGGATGATGTTCTGTTAAAAATACAGTGACATCATGTGAGAGCAATAAAGCCAAATTCTTCATGCTGTTTTGTCCAGCTCAGTACCTGACCAACATTGGCTCTTTGACCCTATCTTTTCCCAGAACCTCCTTCCTACCTCTATTCCAGATTTGCTAGCTTCTTTGCTCCTGAACGTGGCTGGGCATTCTTCTGTTCAGAAAAGGTGTAAATGCTGTTTCCTCTGCCTAAATACTCTTTTTCCAGCTGAATAATTTGCTTCTCTCTTTCTCAGTAAAGTTTTGTGACTATCCGATTTATATTGCAACCTTCCTCTATAGCCCAGGAATTCCCTATGTTACTTCCTTGCTTCATGTTTCTCTGTAGCATTTACCAGCTTTTACCATATTATATATTTTAGGTATTATCAGACTTCCCACAAGAATATAAGCTCCAAAGAGGCAGGAATTTTGTTTACTCTTCTTCCATTGCTATATTTCCATTTCTTACAACTGGATTACTAACTGATATATTCTGTTATCAAAAGTTATGACATTTCTTATTTTGGTCCCACTATATTTGCAGTGACCACAGGCAAGTAGAGGTCAAGATTTCTATAAAGAATTTAAAAGCTCAGTTTTATCTCACTAGCCCACCCTGACATTGCCTCAGTTTAGCCGAGGAAAGGTAAGCTTATTTTATTTTTAAGTGTTACAGGATATGGGCAGAACAGGGGCTTAAGATGAACAGACCCAGATTCCTGTTTTTGATTCCATATCAAGTTATTGGCCATCAACTTTGTGATTTAGCCTCTTTAAGCTTCAGATTTCTATTCTATAAAATAGAATTTAAATCACCCCCTTTTAAAAATTTCAGGCTTAGTGATTATTTTTAAGGTCTGGTCCATTGTCTGATACATAATAGATATTCACTTAGTAAATGGTGGCAATATTGGTAGAAGTATTGGAATTTTACTTCCTGGTAATAAGTCAGAATTTTAAAAAATATGTGTCTAAGGTTTCAGTTTTTGTACTAGGGCCCAGGGAGAGAAGAGTGACTGTGGAATCTCATGTGACCAAGGGCATTCTCTGGACCTAACTTCATTCAGTTCTTAGGTTTGCATTTCCTAGATGAGTAATTTTGGGTAAACTATTCATTCTAGGCCTCAGTTTCCTCATTTTAAAAAGAAGTAAAAATAGACTTCTGCCTCTTTGAGTTGCTATAAGGATAAAATGAATTATTATTTATAAAATACAGTAAGTCCCCTATATGTGACCCTCCAAGTTGAGCAGTTTCAAAGATGTGAACGTGCATTCACATGTCCCATCATGTTAGTTCACAGGTCCAGTGTACCTTGTCATGTGCGTGCAGCCTCTATAAGTTGTTGTGCTTTTGTGTAGTTTGCCGTGCAGTACTGGGCTTCCCAGGTGGCTCAGTGGTAAAGAATCTGCCTGCCGATGCAGGAGACATGAGAAATGCAGGTTTTATCCCTGGGTCAGGAAGATCCCCTGGAAAAGAGCATGACAACTCACTCCAGTATTCTTGCCTGGAGAATCGCATGGACAAAGGAGCCTAGTGGGCTACAGTCCATAGGGGTCACACAGAGTCAGACATGACTGAAGGGACTTAGGATGCACGTCACTGTATACAGTACAGTAATATAGTACCTTTATTTCAAGCCCAGGATATTCAGAAGCAAACGTAAAAGCAGCAGTGATGTAGCAGGTACTGAATGTCAGGACTGAGTGAAATAGAAGTTGCCCCCCACCTCCTGTTGCTGACGATCCTTCAGCTCTACCATCTCCCACCTCCTTTTCTGCTTCCAGTCAGTAAGTCTTGCCTGTTCACTCGATGCCAGCTCCTGTATGCCAGCTGCTGTGCTGTATTGCTGTACTTTTCAGAGTCCTGTACTATAAGACTAAACACATTTATTTTCTGTGTTTGTTTACTTTTTATGTATTATTTGTGTGAAAAGTATTATAAACAAAGTTATTACAATACAGTACTATATAGTTGATTGTGTTAGTTGGGTACCTAGGCAATGGCACGCCACTCCAGTACCCTTGCCTGGAAAATCCCATGGACAGAGGAGGCTGGTGGGCTGCAGTCCATGGGGTTGCTAAGAGTCGGACAAGACTGAGTGACTACTTTCACTCTTCACTTTCATGCATTGGAGAAGGAAATGGCAACCCACTCCAGTGTTCTTGCCTGGAGAATCCCAGGGACGGTGGAGCCTGATGGGCTGCCATCTATGGGGTCACACAGAGTCGGACACGACTGAAGCAACTTAGCAGCAGCAGC
The DNA here is from genome assembly GCF_001704415.2 of Capra hircus. NCBI lineage: Eukaryota > Metazoa > Chordata > Mammalia > Artiodactyla > Bovidae > Capra > Capra hircus. Next base: position 23,356,225 of record NC_030822.1, on the reverse strand, counting down.
AGCAGGCTAACTTTGTTGGACTTACGAACGTGCCCTCAGAATGGAACTTGTTCATATGTAGAGGACTTACTTCATTTAGAATGGTGCAGGAGATATTGTAAGCATTCAGGAGACATCAACTATTATTAATAACAGAATGCCTGAAATATGTTGGTTTTGCACCTGATAGTAAAACTAGCCACTTAGCCCATCATAGGTCCTTAATAAATATCAATAAGGTAAAGCTATTAATTAATCCTTATGCTTTAAAGCATCCCATATTTATAAATGTACAAGCTTGCATTCTTTTGCCAAATTAAACCTATACTCAAGAGTATATACTGGGTAGTGACTTGGGGGGCCTACAAGTAGATGACTTGCTTTTTTCTTAGCAGGTTCACAGAGACCATGATTTAAATGCACATCTCTGGAAAAATGATCACAGATTACCTGTCAGGGCTCTTTGGGGTTGCACGAGAAGAGTCAACTCATGAAGTAGTCAAGTGTGCTCATGCCAAGGGTTCACTGTACATCATCACCACTTTGTGTGGCCTGATGCATGCTTGATTACTGGCTTTTTCTCCCTCTGCTTTTCCAGCCTTATCATTCCACTAGAAATAATCTGTTTTGAAAAGATGACAAACAACAGGCCATAGAATAAATTGTCATAAATAAATGAAATCAACAAAACATGATGAGCGTTAATAATAAGGCCCCAGTTAGCTTTGATATTAGATGAAGCAGCATCCAGAATATGAAGGCAATGGACTAGAGCATCTTTCTTGTTTCTCAGAAATGAAGGCAGCTCATGGCAGGCGTTTACTGGCATTAGATACCTTCTTGCAGGAAAAAAGTATCAGATGTAGCCAGTGTATTCACACTTGTACTACTTCCTTATGAAAAAAATCCATAGCCCTCTTAAGAAATAAAATTAATATTAAATATTCCATTGGCTGAATCCCATGCAGACACTAATGGGAATCTGAAAAGAGCGTAGCTTTTGGTAAGCAGTCTTCAATGATTTTTTTCTTTTCATAATATTAACAAAAATATGGATCTAGTTCTCACTTCTTTTGCCTCTATGAATCTATCCTAAACTCTTTGAATATAAACTGGCATATTTAGATGTTTAATGAAAAAAATGGATAATATAGCTCAGTTCTCCTAAAAGCTTCCTTGTCCAGCTTCATAGGCAGCCATAATATAAATGAAAGCAAGTGTCAATATCAAATAAGAAGGCCAATGTAATGGTATTGTTTGCCAACTTCATCTCTAATCTCTTCTGGTCTGCAAGTCTGCTTATTTATTTGACGTTCTTCTCTGTATTTATTTCATCAATATTATTGCATATTATCATTAGCTATCCATTATAATAAATTAATAATTAATAATAATGAAGATACAACCAAATAGCACTGGTTCTCTCTGAGCTTGTTACCACTTTGATACCCCATTCTTTATGTTGTTCTTGTACCTAACCAGACTTTCTGACTTTTCTTCCTCAATGGTTTTAAGCCCTTCAGTACAAATCTAGCAATGATCCCTAGTGCATTTCATCCTTGCTCTGATGGATATTTCTCGAATTAATCAAATATTCATTTGAATTATCCTTCTGTTATCTTGTGTTACAGGCAGCCATACTCAAGTTAATGTCATCTACTGATTGCATGAACATAATTTTCATGCTATTAATGAGGTCATTGGTAAGGATAAAATAATTATCTCCGTTCTAAAAGAGCTTCCTTCTAAAGAAGATTCATAGAATAATCCTTTAGACTCAATTGTCGTGTATGCAACACCCACTTTTCACCATCAAAACCAAATTGAACCAACCTTCATCAATTTCCTCATGAACTGATTATCTTGCTCATGTGCACCTATCAAAACTGTAGCATGCTCCTATTGGAAAAACAAATTATTTTATCAGGCTGGGTAATTAACTCTCTCATGATAGTAAATTTGGCAATACCCTAAAGGTCAAATCAGGAAAGTAAATACACTCAATATTATATTGTGTAAGAAAGAGCCAACAGCCAGCAGAGACATTACTTTGCCAACAAAGTCCATGTAGTCAAGGCTATAGAGTTAGGCAGAAAGTGAGCTGTTTTGACAAGGTACATAGTCAAACTTAAGTCAGAGGCAGAGAAATATATTCCGCTTTAGTGATGGAAACTGCAAAAATCACACATGAAAGGATATAGCTACTGGGTAGGTGAAGAAACAGGACCATGGATGTAATCTAGTAAGAGAGATAAACTGAGTGATAATAAGCACATTAGATTGCAAGACAGTGAGGAGTAAATGGGAGGGACTTAGAGATGCTGAATGTAGATGACATACTTCATAAAACGACGGATTACCAGAGTTAGAAGGAAACATGGGTCAGGTAGTAGAGCCTCCAACTTTAGGCTTCTTTCTGCAGGAGCCTCAGAAAGTAATCTTTATGTCACTTCTTGGATGCCTGGATTGACAAGAAATTTCCCACCTTTCCTGTTTACTACACCTTACATTCTTAGAAATCTACATTCCTCATATCTCTTTTACAATTCTTCATGAAATAAGTCTGACATATGTTTCTGGCACTGCTTGGTGTTAGTTCTGATCTTCAAGTCAATGCAGAATAAGACCTTTTTTTTTTTCATTTGAAAGATCATATGCTAACTGTTTAAAATCAACTACCATGCTTTGTATTTGCCAAAATAGCTCACTTTCTACCCTCTTAACTCAGTTGGTAAATCATCTGCCCGCAATGCAGCAGACCTGGGTTCGATTCCTGGGTGGGGAAGATCCCCTGGAGAAGGAAATGGCAATGCACCCCAGTATTCTTGCCTGGAGAATCTCATGGACAGAGGAGCCTGGAAGGCTACAGTCCATGGGATCACAAAAGTCGGACACAACTTAGTGACTAAACCACCACCATCACCTTTTAGACTTCATTAGTTGAGCAAAGAGCTTTTAGGAAAGTTAAGGCTAGCAATACACAGCATCCTAATATGCTCCAATACATAATTAAGTAAGCTAGTTTGTCCTACATGATAGGTATTAGCCACTGTGCCTATTAAAATTAACTGCAATTAAGTTTTGGTTCATCAATTATAGTATCAACATTTAAACATTTTTTAAATTTAATTTTATTTATTCTTCTGTGCCAGGTCTTAGTCATGATACATGGGGTCTTCCATCTTCATTGAGTCCTATGGGATAATTTAGTTGTAGCATGTGGGATCAGGAATTGAACCTGGGCCCCTTACACTGAGAACTCAGAGTCTTAGTCAGTGGGTCAACAGAGAAGTTCCCACAGTGTCTACATTTTAACTGCTCAGTTAGCTACATGTGGCTAATGGGTACCTTTTTGGACAGTACAGAGTGTATTTTCATTGGTGCAGAAAGTGCTATCAGACATTATGGCAGAGCAATCTAATAAAATCCCACTAAATGTTTTAGAGAACTCAATTGCACTATTTGCTACCATCCTGGACTAAAACATACTGAGACTGTTCAAAATGTAAGAAGACCATCAGATCCCTAACTTCTTCGAAGCAGGAAGTTGCTCAGCCTCAGAAATGTCCGGTCTGTCAAGGCTCTCTTCACAAGTAGCGCAGGAAGTGTGATAGAAAAGAAGGGTGCTTCAGAGGTCAGAGCCATGGAGAACAAACTGCAGGGGACTCACTCCCAGAGAGAGAAGTAGTGGCTAATAAGCCTCCCCTACCCAAGAGAACCTACCCTTATGGCAGAAAGTGAAGAGGAGCTAAAAAGCCTCTTGATGAAAGTGAAAGAGGAGGGTAAAAAGGTTGGCTTAAAGCTCAACATTCAGAAAACTAAGATCATGGCATCCAGTCCCATCACTTCATGGGAAATAGATGGGGAAACAGTGGAAACAGTGTCAGACTTCATTTTTGGGGGGCTCCAAAATCACTGCAGATGGTGACTGCAGCCATGAAATGAAAAGACGCTTACTCATTGGAAGGAAAGTGATGACCAACCTAGATAGCATATTCAAAAGCAGAGATATTACTTTGCCAACTAAGGTCCGTCTAGTCAAGGCTATGGTTTTTCCAGTGGTCATGTATGGATGTGAGAGTTGGACTGTGAAGAAAACTGAGCGCTGAAGAATTGATGCTTTTGAACTGCGGTGTTGGAGAAGACTCTTGAGAGTCCCTTGGACTGCAAGGAGATGCAACCAGTCCATTCTGAAGGAGATCAGCCCTGGGATTCCTTTGGAAGGAATGATGCTAAAGCTGAAACTCCAGTACTTTGGCCACCTCATGCGAAGTGTTGACTCATTGGAAAACACTCTGATGCTAGGAGGGATTGAGGGCAGGAGGAGAAGGGGACGACTGAGGATGAGATGGCTGGATGGCATCACGGACTCGATGAACGTGAGTCTGAGTGAACTCTGGGAGTTGGTGATGGACAGGGAGGCCTGGCGTGCTGCGACTCATGGGGTCGCAAAGAGTCAGACACAACTGAGTGACTGAACTGAACTGAACCCAAGAGAAGGAGACAGTTCTGCACAGGGTGATTTTAGAATTGCAGTGTTCACCAAGCTGCCATCTCATTTCTCCTTTTGTTCGGGAGTGTTCATGCTCTTACCTTGCCCTGGTTTCACCATTGTGTACTGATCTGTGTAGGGTAGATAACTTGTCTTTTTAGATAGTGTCTTTAGATCATGGGAAGTCACATTTGAACATGATATATCAGAGCACAATATCCTACATGGTTAGATGAATATTTTGTGGTTTCTGAGATGAGGCTCAGGGTATTTTGCACGTGAGAGTGATATGAATAATTTTAATGGGGAAGGCAGATGGCAACAGATTACTTTATTGGCTCTGATAATTCTTCCCTCTCTGTGCCCAGGTCTTTGCTCTGTGACTCTAGTTTTTATAACTAAGAAAGCAGAGTACCTTTCCTTTTTCTTTGACTTAGGATTCAACTATGGCTTTGGGAAGTGAAATGTTACTGAGTATGATAGGACCAAATACTTGAACAAGCTTATGTGACTGAGTTTATCTTCTTGATCCCTAAGAGTTCCATTAAAATAATGTTTCTGGACTAGCTTGGTAGTTCCAGGAAGTGTATGAGCAGATATGAATGGCTCCAGCTGAATTCAGACTAGATGAGCTAATGTTCTAGCAATATCCAGAAAAGTGAGAATAAATGATTGTGGTTTTAAACCTCCTGTTTGGGAATTGTCTTGTTGCATGTATGTGTCAATTGCAGACTGATGAAAGTCACAAGTTATCTCTTGTCTATTAAACTCAACAGCACTTCTAAATTTTGTCACTCTGACCACTTCCTCTTCTTGTAACTTAATTTCCATAACCCACTTGTTTTTCACCTGCCTGCTGTTATGGTTGCTCTTTCTTAACTTTCTTTTGTGGGAATTATTTTCTCTGTTTCTTCTTCAAATCCAGGTTTTGTCCACCCTTAGCTTTGTTCTCTTTGTTCTCCATATACTGTTCTTGGTGATGCATCTGTCTTCTTGATGTAATTCTCTTCTTCCAACTTATAACGCCCAGATCTCTGCGTCCCACTATGATCTCTTTGTGCTCTAGAATTTTTAACCATTGATGGGCTACTTAAGCATGCTTGCATCACTGGATTTGTCTAAACACATGTTCCTTGTTTTCATCCTTAAGTAGATACCACTTCCTGTGTATCTGAGTGACTTGAATCCTCCTTTCCCTCATTTCCCACGTCTGATGAATTGCAAAGTCCTGTCAGTTCTATCTTTTTATATATTTTATTTGCATTCACTTCATTTAAATCCTCTAGCCTCTATGTTCTTCTAGGGCCCTATTATCTCTTGCCTAGATTTTCACAGCTGCCTTTTAATTGTTTTTTATTCTTCCAGTTTTGTATTTATTCAAGTCATTCATTTCACCACTATCAAGGCTGTTTATATTAATTAGGGTTCTTTTGTGGAAAGCAAGAGAAAGCATCTCTGACTAACTTAATAAAAAAGATGATGTATTGGAACGAATTAGAAAGATATGTGAATATTTAAAGATAGGTATTTTTAAAGAATAATTTTCTGAACAGATATAAACTAATTACGATCAGTGGGAATTGCTCTGTAGGTTTGCCTAGGCACACTTGTTGGAAATGAAAAATATGGGTATATTTTCACTTGATTGACTGGGATTAGGTGGTGCTTTTGTTTTGAATGATTATCAGACAGTAGTGACAGAAAGTATGTGATGGTTGGAAACTCCAGTGACTCAGTTGCTGAAGACAGAAGAAATTGGAATTACAATCTCTAAAGTTGTACACAGTGAGACAGAGGTCATCCCCAAGAGGGACATTGGAGTGTTGTTAGGAAGGGGAGATAAATGCTGGGTGGCCCTAAATGGTAAATGATTATTATTCTATTTTCCTTGCTTTGCTCAAAAACATTTTAGTATGTCTTCTTGTCCTTCAAAGTAAATCCCATGGTCCCTACCTTGACAGGTGACGCTTTTTCTGAGCTCTTATGTCTTCAAAGTTATAGAACATCTAAATTATCAAAATCAGCAGAAGAATCAGAGAGACTGCTTATACTTCTTCTAATGTAAGTCCTCATCTGGTTCAGGGACCACGGCTCTTGCTACCTCCTGGGCCTGCTCCCAGTTCTGCCCAGCTAACTCCATCTAATCCTTCAGAACTCACTTACAGTTCATCTCTTCCAAACAATGAGATGGCATAGCCTGTCTCTCATGAGCTCATGTAGGCCCCCAGGCTTGCTTCTAACATAAAGGACTTATGCCGAGGTTTTAATTGTCTTTTAAAGAAGCTGGAGTGATTCCCACTCACATCTGAACTCTCAGTGGCTCATACTGTCATAGGCACATAGTAAACACTCAATAAATTTAAGAAAAGGTCAACAATATGTTTCTGATTTCACTGGTAGATTGCTTGCAAGCACCATTAAAATGGTAGTAACATTAACCACATGGCAAAGATGCAAGATAGCAAGTCTTTGAATTAATGAAATCCACCCACTCTGGCCTCATAAATCACACTGCAACATTTTGTTCTAGGTTCCACAAGTGCAATGGTTACACTTAATTGCACTGATCAAACTCTCCTTATGCTAAATTCCTGTATATATCATCCTCTGGGTAGGATCAACTGAACAGTTTCAAATCCATTTGTTTCAAAATCCCAGGAGGACTCCGTGTTCTTGTGTGACTTTGTGTTACTTCCTGATGACTCATGGAGTATAAGAGAAATGAAAGTAGATGCTGCGTAAATAGATTCTCCTGGGGAGAAAATTCCTCTTTAAATCAATTTAATTTTCCAAGTTTTTTGAAATGTGAGCTAAGCATGTTGCATCTTTCTTTTAAGGAGCTCAAGCTCCTTTGCAAATATTTGGTCCCATATTTTTGAAGCATTCTTAAAGCCTAAAATGACCGGCTTCAGCTTCCTGGTTTCCTAGTTACCTGTAGTTTGGTAGGTATATCAAAGGCTAGAATCCACTCACTCTATTTTCATAGACAGATCAGTGGTATATTCAAAGAATAATAATAAAGAAAATGATACAAAAATATGGATTTCTACAGAGCATGTTTTTGTTACAGAACTGAAAATTCTTTCCCATATATTATATTATCATATTATTTGTATTGTCTTAGTGCATGCTTGCTAAGTTGCTTCAGTCATGTCTGACTCTTTGTGACCCTATGGACTGTAGCCCACCAGGTTCCTCTGTCCATAGGATTCTCCAGGTCAGAATACTGGAGTGGGTTGCCATGCCCTTCTTCAGGGGATTTTCCCAACCCAGGGATTGAACCTGTGTCTCTTATGTCTTCTGCATTGGCAGGCAGGCTCTTTACCACTAGTGCTACCTGGGAAGCCTATAAAACATAAATGTGGAAATGAAATGGTTGGGGATGCAAAGGCATAAGAAATTGCTTTTAATCAGGTTTCCAGGCTTATTCTCCTGCTGCTATCTCCAAAACATGCTGTTGCCCACCCACATTTACAATGCTGGCTTATGATCATTTGAATATCACAATGGGTATATTGGCAAATTCCTCTCAATTTTTCTCTGGTTAGTATGCTTGAGAATAAGAATGACTCCCAATTGACCAGTGCAATGTTTTGAATACATACTATAATGAATCAATTTGCACAGGCAAACATTGGTTTCCCTTACTGATTTGATTTTCTGAAACCTACTGAATGAAAGTCAGAATTCATTAGCTCAACTCTAAGTCTTCTGACATCAGATCCCCTAAGCATTCCCTATCTCTATTCTGAACAAGCACTTTACAATGTTATATTGACTAAACATTAGTCCTCTAAACTATTTTCAGAAGGAAGTGAATTTCATAGTAAAATAAGTTTATTAATGGCTGTATATTTAAAATGCAAATTAGTATCTCAAAAGTTCTGAGAAATCTTTTAATAAAGAACCAGTTTCCATTTTGTTTAACCCAGTGTTTTCCTAGGGTTAACCAAGGGATCATAGATTACTATTTCACATACCTCTAACTACCTTAGAAAAGAGTTTCTGAGTTTGGGAAAGCCGTGTTTTGTGTGTGCATGCTCAGTCACTCAGTCGTGTCCAACTCTTTGTGACTGTAACCTGCCAGGCTCCTCTGTCCATGGGATTTTCCAGGCAAGAATACTGGAGTGGGTTGCCATTTCCTCCTTCAGGGGATTTTCTGGACCCAGGAATTGAATCTGAGCCTTGCTTTAGCCACACTGAATTGTTGCCCAGGAGTTTCCTATGTTCATTCAGTTCTCTCATCTTGGAATATTTCATCCACCATTTTCAAATATCTTTCAAAGCTAAGTCTGTGTTCTGTCCATCATCTTACCAGGTATTCTCAGGAATCTGTGTCCCTTCCCACTTCTGAACTGTTAGTGTGTTTTAGCTCTCTCAGATGACACTGCTTGTACTTGGCATTGATCAGTTTAACCACTTTCACTGGACTTTGGGTTCCTTGAGAGTAGAGCCTAGCTTTAATCATTATTCTATCATCATCTGTACTTTTTATACATCATTAATCAAATGTCACTGTAGTGTTAAGGCTAGGTTCAACTCTGTAGAAAAAATTTTGTTCATGATATGCAAAATGACCAAATATATAACTTAATGACATTGATACCTGATTGACAGTTGAATTTATGCAGGGATAAGATGTCAATAATCAGCCCCTCCCAAGTCAGGCCTACTATTGTTACCTATCTCTTTCATAAACACAAACCATTAAGAATCAAACATCTTAGCCCAATTTTCAGGGGTCTCTTGTATTAGGGTCCTGTTACTTCAGTCTTTGACTGTCTTCAATAGTGAAAATCTGTTCTAAAAAAATGTCTCCTCATCAAATAAATAAATTGTCCCTTCTTGCCTTCATGCTAACTTTCATGCTATAGACTGTTCCCTTGAATGCTTTTCATTCTCCTAATCACTTAGCCATGCCTACTCATTCTTCCGGGCCTCATTTGAGTCCCAAGTTCAAAATGAAGCCTTGATCACTTCAGGCACCTTATTTCCTTTGACATGTAGCAAAGTAGATCTTGTAGTATTGATTAGTTACCTTTTGGTCAACCTTTCTACACCAGGCCTCGAACGTCTCAAGACAGGTACTTTATGTTTGTCCATTTGTTGCCTCAGAGAACAGTAATCATAACATTAATACATGGTATTTAGTGGACTCTTACTGTGTCTCAATCATGACTCAGCACTTTGCATGGATTGATTTGGTAAATCTTCAGTAATCTGGGGCACAGAGAAGTTAAATGCTTTATCTAAAGTAACACAACTTGCTTTTGATTAAAACTCAAGTGATTTGGCTATGGGACTCATATGCTTAACCACTAAATGGTTAGTTAAAACAGGTAATTTCCATTTTCTTAGGCACTTTGAACTGTGAATATCCATAAACATATTTGGACTTCCCTGGTGGTTCAGTTGGTAAAGAATCCACTTGCATCGCAGGAGACCTGGGTTCCATCCCTGGATTGGGAAGATCCCCTGAAGAAGGAAAAGGCTACCCACTCCAGTATTCTGGCCTGGAGAATTTCATGGACTGCATAGTCCATGGGCCACAAAGAGTCGGACACAACTGAGCAACTTTCACCTCACATACACATATTTATTGCATGGATTATATTGATAAAATATATATGTTCTCATATATTATTGTAACAAAATTCTATAGAAGAAGAATTTCTTTTTAATTGGCAAGGACTAAATAAATATCTCCAAAAGAGAACTAGAACTCAGGTTAGTTATACTTTTTTTAGTCAAGAGAAAAAACTTTTATCCAAGCCCAAACATGAAATACATAATACAAAGACATAATTACAGAATTTTATTTTATTTGAGATAAAACTCTGTATGTATACTTTTAGGGAAAAAAGCTCACTTTACTGTGATAGCTTATGGAACATAAAAGACATTTTAAAATCTCAGGGAAGGTAATATGTTTTAGATTTTAAAAGAGGAAAATGACAGTTTTTAGACAAACTAGAAATATCAGCTATAAGCTAATATTGTTGTTTGGTCACTAAGTCATGTCCATCTCTTTGCCACCCCATGGACTGCAACACACCAAGCTTCCCTGTCCTTCCCTATCTCCCAGAATTTGCTTAAACTCTTGCCAATTGAGTTGGTGATGCTATTCAACCATTTCCTCCTCTGTTGCCACCATCTCCATCTGTCCTCAGTCTTTCACAGTGTCAAGGTCTTTTCTGACAAGTTGGCTCTTCACATCAGATAGCCAGAGTATTAGAGTTTCATCATCAGTCCTTCCAATGAATATTCAGGGTTAATTTCCTTTAGGATTGACTGGTTTGATCTCCTTGCTTTCCAAGGGATGCTCAAGAGTCTTCTCCAGCACCACAATTCGAAAGCATCAGTTCTTTGGCACTCAGTCTTCTTTATGGTTCAACTCTCACATCTGTATGATTAATCATGAGCAAATTTTGCCTCAGTTTTTGATGCAGAAGTTTTGTGCAGTAGAATCAGTGAACGGGTTAATCAAGGATCTGCTGAGTGTTTATTCTTCTCCACTTGCAAGGATCATTTGGCAGGACTTCTTGGTGTAGTAAGATTGACCTTTGCTGAACTCATAGGTGATTTTTATAGACATTTGAATCATAAACAATTTTCAAAAATTCAATATTCAGTACTTATGGAAAAATTCAGGAAGTATTTAATTTTTTTTATTTTTATTTTTACTTTATTTTACTTTACAATACTGTATTGGTTTTGCCATACATTGACATGAATCCACCACGGGTGTACTCAGGAAGTATTTAAAAAGAATTGAAATGAATAAAGATAACACTAGGCATTAGACACATACATACAAAAAGTATTGATAGCACTTGCATTAGACAGATACATAAAAAAGTATTGATAGGACTTCCTTCCTTCAGTGGTTAAGAATCTGCTTGCCAATATAGGGGACATGGGTTCGATCCCCAGTCCAGGAAGCTTCCACAGTCTGAGGAGTGACTAAACCCACGCACCACAACTACTGAACCTGGACTCTAGAACCCGGGAGCCACAACAAAAGAATCCACTTCAGTGAAAATCCTGAGCACTGCAACAAAGAGTAGCCCACACTTGCTGCAATAAAATAAAGCCCACATGTAGCAATGAAGACCCAGAGCAGTCAAACATAAATTAAATAAATAGTGATAAATAATTGATTTGCTTTGTGATGTTTTAATTCTAAGGAACCCTACTTGTATGTCAGTGATCAGGAGTGTCTCCCATAGTGCCTTCCTCCCCAAGAAGCTAAGAATACCTGATGCCTTGTTATAATCTATGATAAAATGTAATCTGCAAAAAACGGAATCACTGTGTTGTACCCTTAAAGCTAACACAATATTACAAATCAACTATATTTCAATCAAAAATAAATATGATAATTTTAGCTCTTTTAGGGGTTTCTGTATTGTTAGGGCCTTCTTCTGACTTTTTCACACTGACATTTCTGATAACTGGTTATCTGTTAAAGAATCCTACTAAAATTTTTATGTTGTACAATACCTTAGTGTGTCATCTCTCTCCAAAGTAATTACATGTAAAGGCTGGACTACCTAAGGATACATTGCGTGAAGTAAAGTGAAGTGAAGTGGCTCAATTGTGTCCGACTCTTTGTGACCCTGTGGACTGTAGCCCACCAGGCTCCTCTGTCCATGGGGGTTTTCCAGGCAAGAATACTGGAGTGGGTTGCCATTTCCTTCTCCAGAGGATTTTCCTGACCCAGGGATTGAACCCAGGTCTCCCACATTGCAGGCAGATGCTTTAACCTCTGAGCCACCAGGGAAGTCCACATTGTGAGTCTCAAATATCAACATTTTAAGATTGTAATTCTTTCATCAGGGTAGACCAAAAGGGGATAAAATATTGGTCCTAGAATTAGTATTAGTATTTTTGGCCAAATTTTTAATGGGTTTGTGTGTGTGTGTGTGCACATGAGCGCATGTAATATTTCTAGAATTCTGTTGGGTGCTCTTTAGCCTTTCATTCCCTCTCTACCATCCTCTGTAAAATTTGCCTTCTGGAAAGACTCTAATGCCAGTCATTTTCAGCTTAATGCAAATTTAAGCAGAGTATTTCTCTTGAGTGGCTTCTGAATTTTAAGTCTAATTTAAAAACAAGAGATTCTCAGAGAAATGCAAATTAAACCATAATGATGCACCATCTCACAGAGGTCAGAATAAAGTGAAAGTGAAAGTGAAAATGAAGCTGCTCAGTCGTGTCCGACCCTTTGCGACCCTGTGGACTGTAGCTCACCAGGTTCCTCTGCCCATGGGATTCTCCAGGCAAGAATACTGGAGCGAGTTGCCATTTTCTTCTCCAGGGGATCTTCCCCACCCGGGGATTGAACCCAGGTCTCCTGTATTGAAAGGCAGATGCTTTAACCTCTGAGGGTATGGAGAAAAGGGAACACTCTTACACTGTTGGTGGGAATGCAAACTAGTACAGCCACTATGGAGAATAGTGTAGAGATTCCTTAAAAAACTGGAAATAGAACTCCCATATGACCTAGTAATCCCATTGCTGGGCATACACACTGAGGAAACCAGACTTGAAAGAGACATGTGTATCCCACTGTTCATTTCAGCACTGTTTACAACAGCTATGACATGGAAGCAACCTAGATGTCCACTGGCAGATGAATGGATAAGAAAACTGTGATACATATACACAATGGAATATTACTTAGCTATTAAAAAGAATGCATTTGTATCAGTTCTAATGAGGTGGATGGAATTGGAGCCTATTATACTGAGTGAAGTAAGTCTGAAAGAAAAACACCAATGCAGTATATTAACACATATATATGGAATTTAGAAAGATGGTAACAATGTTCAAGCTGGTTTTAGAAAAGGCAGAGGAATCAGAAATCAAATTGTCAACATCTGCTGGACCATCAAAAAAACAAGAGAGTTCCAGAAAAATGTCTATTTCTGCTTATTTGACTATGCCAAAACCTTTGACTGTGTGGATCACAATAAACTGTGGAAAATTCTGAAAGAGATGGGAATACCAGACCACCTGACCTGCCTCTTGGAAAACTACATGCAAGTCAGGAAGCAACAGTTAGAACTGGACATGGAACAACAGACTGGTTCCAAATAGGAAAAGGAGTACGTCAAGGCTGTATATTGTCACCCTGCTTATTTAACTTCTATGCAGAGTACATCATGAGAAACGCTGGGCTGGAAGACGCACAAGCTGGAATCAAGATTGCCGGGAGAAATATCAATAACATATGACACCACCCTTATGGCAGAAAGTGAAGAAGAACTAAAGAGCCTCTTGATGAAAGTGAAAGAGGAGAGTGAAAAAGTTGGCTTAAAGCTCAACATTCAGAAAACGAAGATCATAGCATCCGGTCCCATCACTTCATGGGAAATAGATGGGGAAACAGTGGCTGACTTTATTTTATTGGGCTCCAAAATCACTGGAGATGGTGATTGCAGCCATGAAATTAAAAGATGCTTACTCCTTGGAAGGAAAGTTATGACCAATTTAGACAGCATAATAAAAGGCAGAGATATTACTTTGTCAACAAAGGTCCATTTAGTTAAGGCTATGGTTTTTCCAGTAGTCGTGTATGGATGTTAGAGCTGGACTATAAAGAAAGTTGAGTGCCGAAGAATTGATGCTTTTGAACTGTGGTGTTGGAGGAGACTCTTGAGAGTCCCTTGGACTACAAGGAGATCCAACCAGTCCATCCTAAAGAAGACCAGTCCTGGGGGTTCATTGGAAGGTCTGATGCTGAAGCTGAAACTCCAATACTTTGGCCACCTGATGCGAAGAGCTGACTCATTGGAAAAGATCCTGATGCTGGGAAAGGAGGAGAAGGGGACGACAGAGGATGAGATGGTTGGATGGCATCACTGACTTGATGGACATGGGTTTGGGTGGACTCTGGGAGTTGGTGATGGACAGGGAGGCCTGGTGTGCTGCGGCTCATGGGGTCGCAAAGAGTCAGACACGACAGAGTGACTGAACTGAACAGAACAATGACCGTATATGTGAGACAGCAAAAGAGACAGAGATTTAAAGAACAAACTTTTGGACTCTGTGGGAGAAGATGAGGGTGGGATGATTTGAAAGAATAGCATTGAAACATGTGTATTACCATATGTGAAATAGATCACCAGTCCAGGTTCAATGCATGAGACAGGGTGCTCAGGGCCAGTGCACTGGGATGACCCTGAGGGATGCGATGGGGAGGGAGGAGAGGGGCATTCAGGATGGGGGACACATGTACACCCATGGCTGATTCATGTCAATGTATGGCAAAAACTACTACAATATTGTAAAGTAATTAGCTTCCAATTAAAATAGATAAATTAATTTTAAAAATTAAAAGAAAACCAAGAGATTCTATCAACAGCAAGAGATGTTTTAATCATTCTAATATGAAGAGAGAAGTAAAATTCTGGCTCTACAAAACATCTGCACTGGTTGAGTAGTGTTCTCTCCCAAATTCACTCACATTCACACTAAACTTGTGGTTATAACCTTATTTATAAATAGAGTCTTTGCAAATGTAATCCAGTTTAGATGAAGTCATATTGGACTGGATTTCCCAGGTAGCACTAGCGGTAAGGAACCTAGCTTCTAATGCAGGAGACATAAGAAACACAGGTTCAGTCCCTAGGTGAGGAAGATCCCTTGGAGGAGGGCATGGTAATCCACTCCTGTGTTCTTGCCTGGAGAATCCCGTGGACAGAGGAGCCAGGTGGGCTCCAGTCCATAGGATTGCAACGAGTTGGACATGACTGAAGTGACTTAGCACTCACTCTTATATTGGGTTAGGCTATAATATCATTATAACAGGAGAGAAATTGGACAAAGATACAAAGGGAAGATGCTATGTGAAGACAGAAACACGGATTGAAGTTGTTGCCACAAGCCAAAGAGTGTCAGGAATTGTTGGCAACTACCAGGAGCTAGGAATAGTCAAAAAAGAAATTCTTTCAGAGTTTTCAGAAAGCGCATGACCCTGCCAACACCTTGATAGGAGATTTCTTGCACCCAGAGTTGTGAGACAATGAATTTCTGTTCTTTTAAGCCACCCAGTTTGTGGTAATTTGTTACAGAAGCCTCAGGATACCAATAGATCATCCGGACAACTCATTGAGAAGACAAAGTTGAGTTTATTAGTTACTGTAGAAAGGAGGACCTTGTTACCCTGCCAGAGTTTTAGTAGCTTCTTAGATGGGGGAGGGGAACATTGTCAGGATATTTATTGACATTTTTGAAGATGGATCTTTCACTGAAGAGACTTGATTGCCGGTGTATAAAGACCACACTCTTAACTACTTAGGATTGGTAGATAGCAAGTGAGAAAGTTGAGTTGAAGGGTCATAAAACCCTGAAGGGTGAATTGTCATTTCAGCTTTCTAATAAAGAGTTGATGTACTGCTCAGAAAGTTCCTAGCATGAACAATACAGTTTTTTGCAATTATTATCTTCTTGTCAAGAGATTCCTGGAGTAGTAAATTGTGCTGATGAAGTCCATAGAATAGTTGCATCATGTTACTATGGATGGTAAAAGGTGTGAGTGCAAATCGTGTCTCTTCTCCGGTAACAAAAGTCTCAACCTACAGCCAGTGAACTACTCTCACCGTCTCACATAAGCACTCACTTGCCTCAGCAAGGGGCATGCCATCTTGAGAGCCATGACCTCAGCAATTTTTCTCTTAATGTAAGCAGCTCACTAGATCATGCCTCTGATTGGCTTACGTTTTTACGTGTAAGTACACAATTCTGCAGTGTCCAGGTCTAGAAAGAGCAAAGCAGAACCATACCTCATTTTAGGTAAGACTTAAAAGGATGGATAAGGCTATCCCTTTCCAGTAGTCATGTATGGATGTGAGAGTTGGACTGTGAAGAAGGCTGAGCGCCGAAGAATTGATGCTTTTGAAGTGTGGTGTTGGAGAAGACTCTTGAGAGTCCCTTGGACTGCAAGGAGATCCAACCAGTCCATTCTGAAGGAGATCAGCCCTGGGATTTCTTTGGAAGGAATGATGCTAAAGCTGAAACTCCAGTACTTTGGGCACCTCACGTGAAGAGTTGACTCATTGGAAAAGACTTTGATGCTGGGAGGGATTGGGGGCAGGAGGAGAAGGGGCCGACAGAGGATGAGATGACTCGATGGACATGAGTCTGAGTGAACTCCGGGAGTTGGTGATGGACAGGGAGGCCTGGAGTGCTGCGATTCATGGGGTCGCAGAGTCGGACATGACTGAGAGACTGAACTAAACTGAACTGAAGCATTTTTAAAGGACTATTAATGTGGGATCATTTTAAAAGTCTTTATTGAGTTTTGTTACACTATTGTTTCATGTTTTATGTCTTGCTTTTGTGGCCGTGAAGCAAGTGGGATCTTAGTTCCCTGATCAGGGATCAAACCCACACCCCCTGCATTGAAAAGCCAAGTCTTAAACCCTGGACCACCATGGAAGTCCCTCCCTGAGCACTTTTAACTTGTCCATTATAGAGAGAAGGTGGCCCTAAAGGTCCAGTTTGTGTTTTCCCTCTAGACTGTGATCCAGGTAGATGTAGCTCCTTCCTCTTTTGTATATCTTGGGCACATGCAATCATCTTTTCTGTAGAGAATATGTAATAGAAAGAGTAGGCTAATTGCCATAACAAACAACCCCTAGATATCAACGGTTTTAGGCAATAAATATTATTTCCTACTCAGGTAAGTATTCAGTGTGAGTACTCTGCAGACAGCCTGGTGAGCAGAGTTTCTGACATGAACGTTTCTTCCATCCTGTGGCTCTGCCAGCCATGAAGTTCTCAGAGTTCTATTTATCAGCAGGTGAGGACATGAGAGAGAATAAAACCTGTGCATGGTTTCTATGGGACAGAAGTGTCAAAATTTCTATCCAGATTCCATTGGCAAGAACTCATTCCCTTGACCATACTTATCTACAAGGGTGTCTGGGAAATGTGCTCTAGCTGTGTTCCCAGAAGAAAAATGAAATGGCTTTTGTGCACCTACAGCAGTCTGTGTCAGATAGAACTTTTAACATCATGTTATAATTAAAATATTATTTATCTGCTCATCTCTCTCACTCTTCTGTGAGCTTCTTGAGGATAAGAACTACATTGACTTACAATTTGGTATCCTCAGAGCCTAGCAGCAAAGTTCCTGGTACAAAATAGTAGGTGTCCAGTACATATTGATTGAAAATGATTGATTACAGTAGCATTTGGATTGAAAAACTATCATTTGATAGTTTTAGGTTGTATAAGACTTACTTATTATTGTATTTTCAAAATTACCGCTAAGTAATAAAATTGACTAAACAATAACTCACTTTCAGTGTCTGCAATTCACCCACCCAATATATTCTAAAGCACAAATTAAAGCCTCTTTTCTTCATGCTATCACACTGCTATTACTTGAGCCTAACCTGCATGCATGCTGTTATTATGGGATTAATTTCCTCGCTTAAGTTTTACTGGAAACTGTTTTACTGACTACTATTAAGGGTAACGCCAAACACTTAGGACTTGCTCCATTAAGCAAAGCAACCATTGCTTTTAGCACTTTCCTTATGGTTCTTGATACATTATGTTTTTTTCAAAAGGCTCATTCCAGTAATACGGAGGTTTGCTCAGATCTTCACTTTGAATCCGTGGTTTTGCTCCATATATACCATCTAGGAATATTTATGTGGTAAACATTCTATACTTAAGAAAACCTATATTAAACCTCTGAGTAAGAATCTTATTTACAGTAATTTTTAAGATATTAAAAATACCAAAATAGTATATATTTGTTGTGTATTGTTCAATATTATAATAAGTAAACACAGCTTAAATAATAATCATCAATAAACACTTGTTATACATTTGATGTATTCAGTGCAGTTATATAAAGAGAAGGCAGGGGGATATTATAGAGGTGTTAAGAGAGTAAGTCTTTGAAGTTTAACATTAATGGGTTTAACCCTTACTTTTGCACCAGAGATATGTGATATTGAATCTACACATTCCTAAGCCCCAGTTTCCTTCTCTGTAATATGAGATGACAATAATAAGGAGAGAACTGGGGCTTTAGTAAATGGTGCGTTCATGTTCTAGGACTTGTCACACTACATCTGCTACTGTCCTTATCCCACAGGACTTACAACCCAATTGGAGAGACAAATAAACACTCAGTGGAATAATACCCTCTGTAGCATGACAGTTAACAACTGTATTCTTTCTATGCATGTGTGCATGCTAAGTTGCTTCAGTCATGTCCAACTTGTTGCGACCCAACTGGCTGCAGCCCGTCAGGCTCCTCTGTCCATGGGATTATCCAAGCAGGAATACTGGAGTGGTTTGCCATGCCCTCCTCCAGGGGATCGTCCCAACTCTGGGATAGAAACTGAGACTCTCATGTCTCCTGCATTGGCAAGTAGATTCTTTACTACTAGTGCTACCCGGGAAGCCCCCATTTTTTTGTATGTCAGGCATTTAAAAATTCTTTATATATTTTGAGGTAAATGCTACCATTATCCCTATCTACAGATGAGGAAACCAAGGCAAAGAAAATGTTAGTAATTTGCCCAAATAGATATATCTAGTCAGTGTCCTTCAGAATCCCGATATTAACCCAGGCCAGCATGGCTTAAGACACTATATTCTAATTGTCAAGATACAGCCGCTACAGCACAGATATGTCAGTATATATGGTATGTGCTATGTGGGACAGAGAAAGAAAGAACAGTCAGAATGGTAGCAGTTTAAGTGGGGAAAAGAGGCAGGACTTGTGTTTAGACCTTGAAGACAAAAGAAAATGTGGGAAATGGAATGGAGAAAAAACAAGATGAGCAATTCAGGAAGATAAACTAATATGATTAAATGGTGAGATTAGCAGTCTAAACACTCCCAACATATTACAGTAAGAAGAGCTGTACATTTGCTGATGAAAGCATCTGGACATTGTAGCACCAACCTGGAAAGACAGAACTGTTGAGCAAAGGATTCCAAGAGCCTTCAAGTTGGAAGTGGAATGAGTGGGCAGCTATTGAAAAACACATGGGTGATTGACAGGTAGAGATGACTCAATCTATTCCTTGCCCTGAACTCCTTTCAAGAGTCATCATTAAGTGACAAGCTCCTTGAACTTCACATGAGAATCTACAGGATTTTTTAAAAAATGAACTCATATCAAAAATTATATTGAAAATAGCCAAAGGAATCTGATAATTAAAATGGCCATGCTCTTTAACATAATTAAGGTTTTGAAATGGTTGTGCCAAGTCATGAAACTAATTTATTAGTCCAGTGATCATCTTATGTCCCGAGCAGTTGAATGAATAGTTAACTTTCATTTTTAATTTTAGTTTATTTGCCTTCAAGACTCCACTGAAGCTCTATTTTCTATTTCCACTTAATTTCTATATTAGAAAGAAATTGACCATAGCAGTGAATTTACCTCAGCAGTATTCTTTGGTAAAATCATTTCCCATTGGAAATATCAGATGCTGAGTCTTGGGTTCTGTTTGCATTTACTCTTTGATGTATTCTCACAGCTCTTTTTTCTGTCCACAGAATTCTTACTGCTCCTTGGTGATCATTCTCTTGAGTAATGAGTTAATTCTCTTTATATTCCTACACTAACGAATAGAATAAATTCGTTCTGAGACATTAAAAACTAGAAGCCTTGTCATCTCTACTTCTGATGGTCTGCAGTCTATATTGGTGTGAAGGTTAGGGCATGATAAGCCACGGTGAAAATCAACACTGCCATCATCACCAATGATATCATCAGTGGCATCGTCAGCACCTCCATCATCATTGTTATCATCACCATCATCACTACTGATTGCGGGCTCACTGGCTGTATGAGACTGACACACCGCCTACTCTACTGAGAGGGTAGTTCATGCTCACTAGCTAGAGTTGCAACTGTATTTGTAAGACTCTTTATATCCTTGTTTTTTTTTTTTTTCCCACAAGACTCATTATGAGAAAATTGTAATTATTTTTCTCACTGAACAGGTGTGGAAATAAGGCTCAGGGAACTCCTGCAAAGTCACATTTCTGGTTTGTAGAGGAGAAAATCTGGCTATACCAAAATTTACCTTTCTGAGTCTTGTTTCCTTCCTCTTTCTACTCTGGGTTTATCTCTATTTCACCAGTTTCCATCTAAAACCCTGGTCTGTGGTGTCCCAGGGTAGAATATGTCTTTCTTCTCATAGCTGACACTTTAACTCACAGTTATTTAATATCTGCACATTTCATGTTTGGGTGGGATAATGCTTTTTTAGGGAAATGGGGGTGGGGCTATCTTCTGTATTGTAGCTTGGTTAGCAGTAGTACCCCTCTGCAGTCGAGACAGTCGCTGATGTCACCACCTGACTCTGCCAGCTGTTCCTTGGGGGCAAAATCACCCTGGCTGAGAACCACCGAGTCAACATCTTGGAAACTATAAGCATTTCAGGAGAAGAAGAGTTATTTTTCCCAGGGACATTGCCATAGAACTGATTACAAAATGATGACAATTCTGGGCATTTCCACAGATAAGCAAAAGCTAATTTGGGGGGTGGGGTAGATGCAAGAAGTTCTTCCTGATGTTCTTGAAAGTATATGTGTTTCATCCAAGCGATCACAAGGCAAATATTGTAACAGATATTAATATAATGTAAAAGGAGCCAAAAACCCAATATAATGGTTGTTCAAATATTATAATCTTGCTTACTTTGGACTTCTTCCACACCACACAAAATTTTAAAGAGACTGTTGCGTCTCATTTCATGAATTCAGTTTTAAAGATAGGAAAAATTTTAATGAATCTTAAAAAGTGAATAACTATATTATAGAAAATTTAGAAAATCATAGCACACAGTAAAAAATAACCACCTATCCTTAAAGTAAATACTGTTCACAATTTGGCGCTTTTCTTTTTATTCAAGGTTTTTATTTGTGTGTGTCTGTGCGTGTGTGTGTATGTGTGTGATAATAACACCACCTTTCTCACAGGACTGTTATAATTCTCATTTATTGTTTGGCATAGTGCCTGGCAAACAGTATGGACTCTATTGTGGTTGCTATTTTTGTAGTTTTTATTATCTTATAACTTAATTATAAGGTAATATATTTTGCAATTTTTATCATTTTTATCGGAATATAATTGTTTTACAGTTTATGTTTCTGCTGTAAAACGAAGTGAATCAGCTATTCACTCTGTCTTGAACTCCCCTCCCATCCCTTCCACCCTGATCCATCACAAAGCATCCGGCTGAGCTCCCTATGTTATATAGCAGCTTCCCACAAGCTCTGTTTTACACACGATAGTGTATATATGTCAATCCTGCTCTCCAGTGCATCTCACTCTCCCCTTTCCCGCATGTCGACATGTCCTTTCTCCATGTCTGTCTCTATTCCTGACCTGCAAATGGTCTTATCTGAACCATCTTTTTATTTTTATTTTTTTTAATTAAAAAACTTTTTTTACTTTACAATATTGTATCGGTTTTTCGAAACATTGACATGAATCCACCACGGGGATGAACCATCTTTTTAGATATTTAGTTTTCTCTGTCTGACTTACTTCACTTTATATGACAGATTGTAAGTCCATTTTATATTTTATAGTTTAATTATATATGATATACAGATTATACTTTAATTATATAATTTAGTGAAAACTCTGTATCATGTGAATGTATCATAATTTACTTGATTTCCCCCCTATTTTGTGGCATTTAAATTTGTTCAAAAAATGAGAAATGACTTTTGAACTCCAAACATACTATTGGATTAAATTTCTAAAGCAATAGCTTCTTTATGGATACTCCAGATTAAAAGAGAAAATGGCCTTTTTTTCAAGGCCAAGCAATTAATCAGTGAAACAATATCTTCATGCTAATATTTCCATCTGTCCACCTGGCTTCCAGTTTGATGTATGGCAAAGATAAACACTGAGACAGAGAGGTATTGGTTAAGTTCAAGTAGGATGTGTTGTGCATTCAAACCTTCCTTTTGGGATGACCAGATCACCTGTCAAGTATTTAGATGTTTTATATGTTTATTTTTGTTTCATCAAAAATCATAGGGAAACAAATTTAATGGCTGTTGCTGTTGCTAACCAATTTCTACACAAGGTAAAACATGAAAACAGCTCCAGGAGGTTATTGCTTTAGACTCAATCAGCAGCTTGGACAGTCAGCAAATGAGATGTAGTAGCCTTCCCAACCAGCAGGCTCTCAGCAATCAGCTTACTGGTCTTTGCTTTCTAATGGATATGGTTCTGCAAAAGTGTCTGTTGGCCCATGTTAATGGTGGCAAAACATTTGCTTTAAATTGTCTTTTGAGATGATTTATGATTAAGCTTTGCAGAATAAGAAGCCACTGGGTGGAGGTGGTCCTTCCCCGGGTGTGAGAAAATTAGGGTGTTTGACAAACCTTCAGCAAAGTTATTCTAGGACCTGGGCTTTGTTTCCTCCTCTTCAACAGTTAAGAATGGAATTAGATCTCTTTTAAGTCCTCTTACCATTTTCTCACTTGATATTTAAGTTATATTTAACAAGTGTATTCAATTCCTTGCATGTAGGTTGATAGAAGTCGGTTATTAGTATGCAGTATATTAAATGTGTCAGAAAAGAGATCAGACAAAACCCCTGGTAAAGATCACTCAGCTTTTAAAGAAAGATTCAAGTGAGTCAAAGGATTTCAATCTATGAGACTGAATGAAGGGACAGGACAGCAATAGTGGTCTACTTTGAGACACAGACACCAAATCCAAAAGTTACTTAATACAAAGACTAAAAAGAATATCTACTGGATAGTTGGTTTGAAGTCTCAAAAGCTTCTTCCCATATGGATTATATATTCAGTTAGATCACTTAAAAGAATTGGAAATAGTGGAGCCTAATGAGGCCACATTGTATCAGCTTCTCAATCTCTTCCATGGATTGTCAGAGAGCATACCCTGCTAGCAACTACAGACCTTACATCTTTAACTCTTGATCATGGTATCACAAACACAGACCTCAATTTCTTTAAATTGAGAAATAATTAACACACAAAATTGTATTAGTTTCAGGTGTACAACATAATGATTTGATATTTGTATATATCTCAAAATAATCACCGTGAGCTGTGCTGTGCTTAGTCGCTCAGTCGTGTCTGACTGTTTGTGACCCCATGGACTATAGCCTGCCAGACTCCTCTGTCCATGGGATTCTCTAGGCAAGAATATTGGAATGGGTGCCATGCCCTCCTCCAGGGGAACTTAACAACCCAGGGATTGAACCCAGGTCTTGCACATTGCACGCAGGTTCTTTACCATATGAGCCACCAGGGAAGCCCAAAATTCTAGTTAATGTCTGACACCATACATAGTTACCAAAAAATTTTTTTCTTATGCTGAGGACTTTCAAGATATATGCTACAGTGTGAATGAACCTTGAAAATATTGTGCTAAATAAAGAAGCCAAAGAAAAAATGACAAGTGTATGCTTCCACTTATTTGAAACATCTAGAATAGGCAAACATCATGCTGCCGCTAAGTCACTTCAGTCATGTCCGACTCTGTGCGACCCCAGAGATGGCAGCCCACCAGGCTCCTCTGTCCCTGGGATTCTCCAGGCAAGAACACTGGAGTGGGTTGCCATTTCCTTCTCCAATGCATGGAAGTGAAAAGTGAAAGTGAAGTCGCTCAATGGTGTCTGACTGTTTGTGACACCATGGACTGCAGCCTAGCAGGCTCCCCCGTCCATGGGATTTTCCAGGCAAGAGTACTGGAGTAGGGTGCCATTGCCTTCTCCGAGGCAAACATCATAGAGATAGAATATAGATGAGCGATTAGAAGCTAAGGAGGGGAGGGAATAGAGAGTTACTATTTCATGGTTATAGAGTTTCTGTTCAGAGTGACAAAGAGGTTTATGAAATAGTGGTAATGATTGCACAGCACTGTGAATTCAGTTAACACCAATGAATTGTAAATTTGAAACGATTAAAATGCAAATTTTGTTTTACACATGTAAATTTGCCATTTTAGATATAGATATATATATATATATATACATATAAAATGAATTATGCCCAAACTCACTGAATCGAATAGTTTAACTGGGAGAATTATATGATATGTGAACTGTATCTCACAAAGCTGCTTTTTTCTTCTTTTAAGAAAAATACTATGCTAGTCACATACCTAATTGTAAATTTTCTAGTCATTTTTTTGGGTGTGGTTAGTACTCTGTCTTCCACTGCAGGGAACATGAGTTCAGTCCCTGGTCAGGGAAGTGAGGTTCTATACGCCACTTGGTGCAGCCAAGAATTTTATAAAAAAGTGAATCAGACACCTAAATATAAAGCTAAAACTATAAAACTCTTACAAGAA
The DNA here is from genome assembly GCF_001704415.2 of Capra hircus. Classification (NCBI taxonomy): domain Eukaryota; kingdom Metazoa; phylum Chordata; class Mammalia; order Artiodactyla; family Bovidae; genus Capra; species Capra hircus. The sequence goes on along the minus strand of NC_030822.1, from coordinate 23,331,419 downwards.
AACATAGAAGTGAATCTTTGGGACCTTGGACTAAGCAGCAGTTTCTTAGATAATAGCACCAAAAGTATAAACAAGGGGAAAAATAAATTAGACTTAATCTAATCATATTTTAAAAAATAAAAAGGGTGAAATTAACCTTAACAGAATATTTTATTTTACCCAGTATATCCCAAACATTATAATTTCAATATTTAACAATTCTGCATGTTCTGTAATAAATTACATCACATTCTTTTCTTTTCTTTCTCCCAAGTCTTTGAATTTGGTATAGGTTTTACACTGAAAGCACATCTCAGTCTAGCCTCACCTCATTTCAAGTGTTCAGTAGTCACAATAGTGGTGAGTGCCCATCACTGGACAGCAGATGTTCAAAGTGTGGTCCATGGGTCAGTAGCATTAGCATCCCCTTGGAGTTTGTTGAAAATGCAAGATATTTGGCTCCATCAAGACAAACAAGGAGAACCTCAATTCCTGTGCCCATGGCAGACATGACTAATCTATCACAGCATATTTGCCATCACTCAGTGGTTCTTATCAACAGTTATTTACAATCAGTGCATGAGGGCCTTCTGTAGCCATTCCAAGCTCTGTCTTTTATCTGTGTAGAAACTGTGGCCTAGAGACCTTCAGCAACTCACCCTCATCTGCATGGGGTGCTGGTGACAAAGCTGGGAACACAGGTCAGGCTCCAACTCCCTTGTCCAGAGTTTGCTTTCCCCATAACATCAGTCCCTATAGACTCTTCACTCACACTCCTCCAGCATTGAGATGGTCACTATGGTGGTGTGGTCCTTTCAGAAACCATTATTTGGTTCAGCAGTGAATTGGGGGAGGGTTTGGCAACAGGCTCAAGATCTGAGTCCTGTCTGTGGCTTTGTAATCTACAGAGGGGACCAAGTGGTCTCAGCTGCAACTGGCATGTTCCAAGGAGTTGAGCAGCTAACTTGAAGCTCACTTCGGGGGCCTTGAGTTTGCCTCTCCAGTGACTCCCCTCAGAGGAACTGGCTTTTCCAGAATCCCAGTGTGGCTTAGCACATTGACGAGTTAGAGATGAGTCTGGGGCAAGCCTGTGTTCTAGAGTAGTGCATCTCAAAATTCAGTATGCATTCATATCACCTAGGGACTTTGTTAAAGTGCAGATTCTCATTCCTCCCCCTTCTCTTCACTCAAGCGTCAGAGATTTTAGTGGGATAAGGTCTGCACAAGCATATATAATTCACTGATGCTTTCTGCATGATTTGATATAGCACTTTACTCTTTGGTATTCCCCCAAAGTCAAAGGAATACAAATTGATAAGAGCTGTAATATTGATTCTCATGCCAGCATACAGTTCATTTTATCATATAGTGGATAGTTTTAAATTTAATCATAATTTAAAGACAGACATTTATGTAGCTGAATAAATCTGGGCCATATGCTGACTAAATCCCATATTTAGTCTGCTTCAGACTTATTGATCAGTATCTGCCCTCCTTAAGAGAAGAAGAGAAAGCCCCTCTAGCTTGCCTACCTCTTCATCCATTTGTTTGACCAACATTTGTGAAGTGCTTGCTTTTGCTAAGATGTCAAGAGGTCTAACATTGCAGAGATTCATACTGTACCCATATTTGAGGGACTTAAAGTCACAATGCTGTCAAAGTGTTGTGGCAGATTTCTCCAGTGATTAATAAACAGATATTTGGCCAAAATTATGATTTTTTTCAATACATTATCTTGCCCATAAGATTCTATATTTATGCACAATGTTATTAATTGTCAATTCCCCCATCCATGAAGGTGCTCATAAAACTACTGGCAACTGAATATTGAATTTTGATTGGGAAATTAAACTATTATTATCACATGAGCTCTTCTGTTCCTCAAGCAGGTTGCCATTTTTTTTTTTCACCCAACTGCTATTAGCATATTTGGGTAAGATGTTAACTTTTTTTACTTAATAGTGTCCTCACATATCACTTCATTAAGACTGCCACAAAATGCCAGTTACTCTAGAATTTTGCAGTAAAGGCTGGGTATTAGACCAGTATCAGCCGGGCAACTACAGTAATAATAATAATAATAACAATGATAGCAATAGTACCAATAGCAATGATACCAGCAATAATATTAACAATAATGGCACAGATGTCATAACAATGGTTATAATATGTATTATTACGTGACTAAATATGCCTGATTCTACTTTAAATATTTTTTCTACGTTTTTAACCTTCATAGGAAGTAACATAGGAAGCCCAATTAACATCCCCAATATTATACAGCTTATAAATTGTGAAGCTGGATTCAAGCTAAGGTATGTCAGATTTACATATCCATTCTAATTGCATTAGGCAAACTATGACCAACAGGTAAGGGTGTTGAGATGAATTTTGAAGTTGCCATCTGTCTCTGTGACGAAGGTGAGGGCTGGCAATCCTGCCACCTCTGCGTGTGTTTTGTTGCCTTTCACGAGGGATGAAGAAACATTTCCAAAAACCTAGGCATTCTTTTAGCTGGCTTTTCAAATATTTACTCTTATTAGGATGATATCTGGGTATATAAGCATAAATTTGTCCATTTAAAAACTGATGTTTCTACAGGTGGTAAATATTATTACCAAACTCAAAACATCATTTTTTTCAAAACTCTTATTGTCATTGTCAAAACATCTCATTGTCTCATTTTTAAAAGCTGTCACTGTCATCTGTATTTTAAATTCATTCTTTTTAATGGTTGTTAATATTGCACATTGTAGAGCACCACAGTCAAGCCAGTGATAACCTCTAGCTTGTTTGGGCAGTCCCTTTGTTTCCAGTTCTTGGTCACTGAATAAGGTTGAATAAACATCCTTATTTATATTTTTTATTATCTTTATGAGTTGGTATTTTAATTTTTCTGGGGTGGATTACCATGAGTCATTTTTTGGGTGAAAGTGAAAGTGAAGTTGCTCAGTAGTATCCGACTCTTTGAGACCCATGGACTGTAGCACACCAGGCTCCTCCATCCATGGAATTTTGGGGGCAAATATCACTAAATTGCCTTCTAAAGAGATGTAGCATTTTACATTCTCAAAAATAATATGAGATTATTTGCCATCAGAAAGACCTATAGACTCTAGAACTTAGATATTATTGTCACTCAAATCTGCAATTCCCTGCTAGTGATATTGGGCATATTTTTCCATATTTATTATTAATTTGAATTTGTTCTTCTGTGAATATTCTACTCTGATAATTTGTATATTTTTATACTATCAGTAATTTGTTTTGTTCTTTTCAGCTTGTAATAGCTGTTGTGTATTACACACATTAGCCCATGATCTGTCATCTACATAATACGTGTTTTAGGACAAAATTTTTCTTTTAATTTTTAATGATATCTTTTTCAATGCAATAGTTTTAATCTATTTATTCTCTTTTCTTTCATATTATCTAGGTTTCAGTTAGAAAAATCTCCCTGACTCTAAGATCATATAGTTTCTTAGAGTTCTTTGCAAGTCTTTTGGCTTTTGTTGTTGCTAACCATTTAATCTATCTTACTTTAGGATACTAGGAGTTATTTTTCTTTTCTTCCAAATTTTTAGCCAGTCTTGCCAGAACTATCCATTAAACAGTCTACATTTGCCCACTAAAATAATCTTTATAGACTCCTCCCAATGTCTTATTAGGTATCAAATTCTGAATTTATAATTTATTTCAGAAATTCTGTGGTTTCACTGAAAAGAAATATATTAATTTTATTGCATCGGTCTTATAAAAGAGTTTCTTGGTTAAGGTTCTACAAAATGTTGCTAGAGGTTCTGTGAGAGATCAGGATTAGTGAAATAGTTTTTATTTAAATTTTGAATGCTTTGCAATTCTAACTCTGCCAGTAGTGAATACTGACTGAGCACAGCACCAATAGAATTTTTATTATAATCGTGTCAGCCTTGTATGGCAGCACACAGTAGGAAGGGCCATTTCATTTGGTTCAGTCTATTCTCAGTTTCCAACATAAGATAAGGAAAATTGCTGATTACTGGTGACTGCTCTATTAGAGGGAGATGGCAACCCACTCCAGTGCTCTTGCCTGGAGAATCCCATAGACGGAGGAGCCTGGTAGGCTGCAATCCATGGGGTCGTGGAGTCGGAAACGACTGAGCAACTTCACTTTCACTTTTCACTTTCGTGCATTGGAGAAGGAAACGGCAACCCACTCCGGTGCTCTTGCCTGGAGAATCCCAGGGATGGGGGAGCCTGGTGGGCTGCCGTCTATGGGGTCGCACAGAGTCGGACACGACTGAAGCGGCTTAGCAGCAGCAGCAGCAGGGCAATATGATGATGATGCTCTCTTCTCCCCATAAATTATTTCCCTCACCCTTTCTTTTCTTCCGCTGAATGATTCACAGGATTAAACAAACTCTTCCAGGGCAACAATAAAATTGAGGAAGTTTTTCAACATAAAAAAGAAACTTTTACATACCACAACGTAGCTTCCTTCCTCTCCAGATTTTCTCCAGAGCAACTGAACTAACCGACTGACTGAAGCAAAGTGAGGACTGTATTAGAATTGGATTATATTGTGAAATTTCTTTTATTATTTTATAATTTTATCATTTAGCTATTTATTCTACTCTTGTATACCTTATTAGCCTCCATGTGTTAAAAACATGTCTGGCTATCCAACACTGTGCTGATTAAAGATGAGATTAAGACATAGAAGAGGATTTTAGGCTTGATGACAATTCTGATACAATGAATAATGAATAATCACTACTTAGGTGCAACAAAGATTACAACAAAATTTAAAGTCACTTGTGTACAACTCACAGTTCAGTTTAGTCGCTCAGTCATGTCAGACTCTGCAACCCCATGGACTGCAGCACACCAGGCTTCCCTGTCCATCACCAACTCCCAGAGCTTACTCACACTCACATCCATTGAGTCTGTGATGCCATCCAACCATCTCATCCTCTATCATCCCCTTCTCCTCCCACCTTCAATTTTTCCCAGCATCAGGGTCTTTTCAAATGAGTCAGTTCTTCACATCAGGTGGCCACAGTATTGTAGTTTTAGCTTTAGCATCAGTCCTTCCAATGAATATTCTGGACTGATTTCCTTTAGGATGGACTGGTTGGATCTCCTTGCAGTCCAAGGGACTCTAAGAGTCTTCTCCAACACCACAGTTCAAAAGCATCAATTATTCGGTGCTCAACTTTCTTTATAGTCCAACTCTCACATCCATACATGACACCACTAGCTTTGACTAGACGATCTTTGTTGGCAGCTCACAGCCATTTGAGAAATAAAGCTACTGGTTATTTTAAGTAGCTATTATGTTTTCAAAGCACAGTAAACTTTTGTTTTAAAAAAGTCATATTCAGTCCAAAGCCTCAAGAATCAAGTTATGCTAACTGAACCTATTGTGCAGAAAAGGTCATACATCAGATGAGACACTAATAATGTCAGCACGTAAAATTGTAGTAAGTATGCTGTTTAGCCAAGATGCAGTATGAGAAATTGAAGCCTCCAGTCTCAAGCAGTACAGTAAGTTGACATATTGATGACATGCCATGTCGACCAAAGAGGTTTTGTGTAATATACTGAAGAACAAGTTTCTCTGCAGATTGATGAGTCAACAGATTTCACCAATAAATGTTATGATGTAGCCCTGTAAGATTTGTAAATGATGGTGACATTTAAGAAAAAGGTTTTTCTGCAGCAAAGATTGCCTACAATAAGCAAATGCCAGGGTAAATTTAGTACTTTGTCTTCATATCTAGAAACGCAAGTGTTATCTTGGAAGAACTGAGTTGGTGTCTATACAGATGCTGCCCTATCAGTGGTTGACTCTGTAAGTTTTGCCTCTCTTTAAGAAAAGAAAAACCTAATGCTGTTATAATACACTGCTTTCTTGAGAGAGAGGCTTACACCAATACCTGTAACAGATGAAATAACTCTGTATAATGTCACAAAAGGTCTCCTGAAAATTAACCCTAAAATCATAGTCAAGAGTAGCTTCAGTGATACTCTAAATACCTATACCTAGAATGAACTCATCACATTTGTCAAATTAAAATAAGTATGGAAGATTGGAAAGCATGTGTGCATGCTAAGTTGTTTCAATCATGTCTGACTTTTTGTAACCCTATGAACCATAGCCCACCAGGTTCCTCTGTCCATGGGATTCTCCAGGCAAGAATACTGGAATGGGTTGCATGCCCTCCTCCAGGGGATCTTCTCGACCCAGGGATCAAACTCATGTCTCTTATGTTTCCTACATTGGCTGGGAGCTTCTTTACCACTGACACCACCTGGAAGCTCAGAAGATTGGAATAGGTTTCAATATTGCCTTACCCAATTGAAGGCAAATGGTGATTCCAAGTTCTTCAGACATTCAGATTTTGAAGTATTGGAGATCAGTTCTGGATATGGATGATATGAAAATTTAATTCCTATATGAATCGCTAGTCTAGGCTCGTTGCAGGATACAGGATGCTTGGGGCTGGTGCACTGGGATGACCCAGAGAGATGGTATGGGGAGGGAGTTGGGAGGGGGGTTCAGGATTGGGAACATGGGTACACCCGTGCAGATTCATGTTGATGTATGGCAAAACCAATACAGTATTGTAAAGTAAAATAAAGTTAAAAAAAATCATTTTCTTTTAAACTGTGGTATTGGAGAAGACTCTTGAGAGTCCCTTGGACTGCAAGGAGGTCCAACCTAAAGGAAATCAGTCAATCCTAAAGGAAATCAGTCCTGGGTGTTCATTGGAAAGACTGATGTTGAAGCCGAAACTCCAGTATTTTGGCCACCTGATGAGAAGAGCTGACTCATTTGAAAAGACCCTGATGTTGGAAAAGATTGAGGGCAGGAGAAGGGGATGACAGAGGATGAGATGGTTGGACGGCATCACCGACTCAATGGACATGAGTTTGGGTAAACTCCAGGAGTTGGTGATGGACAGGGAGGCCTGGCGTGCTGCTATTCATGGGGTTGCAAAGAGTCAGACACGACTGAGCGACTGAACTGAACTGAATCATTTTCTCATAGAAAGTTTATTATTTGTCTCATTATAGCATGATCTTTGAACTCTGGGATAAGACTTAATCAGAGATACTTTGAGGTACGGGTCACTTTTGTATAGAGAGGTGTCATGTGGCTTTCGTTTATACTCACCTGCATTGTGAGCCTAAGCTCTGTGCTGTTTGAGGATGCCACTCATTGCCAACTTCCTAACCCTAGCCCTCTTGTGTTTCCTTAGCACAAATGTTGAATCATTCTCCTGAGAGATTTCTTGGAATAGACTTTGTTGTTTCTTTTTAAGTTTGTTATTTTATATTTTCAATAAACTTTTCCTTGTTATATCCATTTGGAAAATATAAAGGCCAAAAATAGCCAAAGTTTTTCTAACTGTTCAGCCTTAATTTTGCATTGGAGTTCATGAAAATGGAGAGGTGAAACCTGTATTTTTTTCCTTGCCTTTGTTGTTGTTTAATTGCTCAGTCATGTCCAACTCTTTTGCAACCCCATGGACCATGGCCTGCTAGGCTCTTCTGTCCATGGGATTTCCCGGGCAAGAATACTGGAGTGGGTTGCTGTCTCCTTCTCCAGGGAATCTTCCCCACCCAGAGATTAAACTTGCCTCTCCTGCAAGTCTCCTGCATTTCAGATTGATTCTTTATTACTGAGTCCCAGGGAAGCCCTTAAAGTCATCAAAATATGTGATAAGACTAGGTATAGAACTTTTAAAAGAGATATTTTTTTAAAAAAATCAAATATTTATTGAGGTATAATTTATATAAAATATTTATCCAGTGTGTGTGTGTGTATAACACACAATATATATAACTATATGTGTGTATATATATATAAGTTTTGAGTTTGGCACACACATACTGCCATTAATCACTGCTTTACCAAGCTATCAAATATACCTATTATAGTGAAAATTTTCCTATGGCCCACTGGTGTCAGTCTTTTCCCTCAGCTCTATTTTCTGTCAGTCTGTGATTTGATTTCTGCACTTACAGTTTTGCCTGTTCTAGAATGTGATGTACACTGAATCAGCTATGTAGCTTTCTGACTCTGCCTTTGTTGAATATATCTGTGGCCTATTCCATGGCATTGTGTCGGTAGTATTTCTTTACAAGGGGGATCATGATTTGTTAATCCATTCGTCAGTTGAAGAATATTTGACTATTCCTAGTGCTTTTTCTTATGAATAAATCTATACATATTCAGTGTGCAGTCCTTGGTGAAGCATATGTTTTCATTTATCTTATGTAAATACTGGGAGCTGTGTTGATGGGTTGTATGGAAATTGTATGTTTAACTTTTAAGAGGCTACCAAGCTGTGCCTCAAAGTGGCTGTATCATTTTGCATTCCCTCCAGCCATGTATCAGAGTGCTGGTTGCTCCATGTCCACTTCAGTATTGTCAGTATTCTCTTGTGTTTATTCACACTTTGTTACAAATATTTTGTTTTTTTCTTGGTTAATTACATTGGGTTTTTTCCTTATCTGTAATACTTTCTTCCTTTTGCTTCAATTCAGTTCAGTTCAATCGCTCAGTCATGTTCGACTCTTTGCGACCCCATGAATCACAGCACGCCAGGCCTCCCTGTCCATCACCATCTCCCGGAGTTCACTCAGACTCACGTCCATTGAGTCGGTGATGCCATCCAGCCATCTCATCCTCTGTTGTCCCCTTCTCCTCCTGCCCCCAATCCCTCCCAGCATCAGAGTCTTTTCCAATGAGTCAACTCTTCGCATGAGTTGGCCAAAGTGCTGGAGTTTCAGCTTTAGCATCATTCCTTCCAAAGAAATCCCAGGGCTGATCTCCTTCAGAATGGGCTGGTTGGATCTCCTTGCAGTCCAAGGGACTCTCAAGAGTCTTCTCCAACACCACAGTTCAAAAGCATCTGGTTTACTTTCTTAATTCTAGTTTTTTAACCTGGGAACTTGTATTGTTGAAGGTAAACCTCTTTTATTTTCCAATATATGCATGTAAAAGAACACATTTTCTCTTAAACCCTATTATAGCTAGATTCACCAGTGTTTGACATGCGACTTCATGACAAATGTTTTCTAGTTTATTATTTGATTTCCTCTCTATCCTGTGTCCTTTGCTTATTTGTGGTTTAACTGGGTTGGTTGGTGTGGGGCCAAGGTGGCATGCACGTTCAGGCCTCTCATTGTACTCTCATGACTTCGCACCCCATGATCTGTGAACAGTGACTCTGCATGGTTGTGCGAAGGCTGAGATCACTTGTAGTGCTGCACTTGCACGTGCACATCATGAAGGGCTCACTTGGTTATGAGCTACTTTGTGCGATAGGGACATGTGAGCTCCACATGGAAAGGGGGTGGCATTTACTGCTGAGTCACAGCTGTGTCTGTTGTATCAGCCAGGAGAGAATAAACATGTCTGTGGTTCCTATGGCTCCTCGAGTCTTCTTCCAGCTTCTTAGCTTGCACCTTGCCTCCCCTGGGTTCAGTGAACAGAGTGGACAGTGTGAACAGCAAGACACTTGGCGTCAGGAGCAGGCTGAGACTCAAGACAGTTGGATTTGCATTTTAGGCCATTTCGGTCATTTCAGTTCTCTTACATTTGTTGATATTTGCTTCATGGCACAGAATGTGGTCCATTTCAGTGACTGTTTCCTGTGCAGTTGAAAATTGTATCTTACATTGTTGTTGAGTGTCAGTTCAGTTCAGTTGCTCAGTCATGTCCAACTCTTTGCGACCCCGTGAATTGCAGCACGCCAGGCCTCCCTGTCCATCACCAACTCCCGGAGTTCACTCAGACTCACATCGATCAAGTCAGTGATGCCATCCAGTCATCTCATCCTCTGTCGTCCCCTACTTCTCCTGCCCTCAATCCTTCCCAGCATCAAAGTCTTTTCCAATGAGTCAACTCTTCACATGAGGTGGCCGAAGCACTGGAGTTTCAGCTTTAGCATCATTCCTTCCAAAGAAATCCCAGGGCTAATCTCCTGCAGAATGCACTGGTTGGATCTCCTTGCAGTCCAAGGGACTCTCAAGAGTCTTCTCCAACACCACAGTTCAAAAGCATCAATTCTTCGATGCTCAGCTTTCTTCACAGTCCAACTCTCACATCCATACATGACTACTGGAAAAACCATAGCCTTGACTAGAGGGACCTTAGTCGGCAAAGTAATGTCTCTGCTTTTGAATATGCTATCTAGATTGGTCATAACTTTTCTTCCAAGTAGTAAGCGTCCTTTAATTTCATGGCTGCAGTCACCATCTGCAGTGATTTTGGAGCTTAATAAAATAAAGTCTGTCACTGTTTCCACTGTTTCCCCATCTATTTCCCATGAAGTGATGGGACCAGATGCCATGATCTTCATTTTCTGAATGTTGAGCTTTAAGCCAACTTTTTCACTCCTCTTTCACTTTCATCAGGAGGCTTTTTAGTTCCTCTTCACTTTCTGCCATAAGGGTGGTATCATCTGCATATTTGAGGTGTTTGATATTTCTCCTGGCAATCTTGATTCCCGCTTGTGCTTCTTCCAGTCCAGCATTTCTCATTATGTACTCTACATATAAGTTAAATAAGCAGGGTGACAAAATACAGCCTTGACATACTCTTTTTCCTATTTGGAACCAGTCTGTTGTTCCATGTCCAGTTCTAACTGTTGCTTCCTGACCTGCATACAGATTTCTCAAGAGGCAGGTCAGGTGGTCTGGTATTCCCATCTCTTTCAGAATTTTCCACAGTTTATTTTGATCCACACAGTCAAAGGTTTTGGCATAGTCAGTAAAGCAGAAATAGATGTTTTTTCTGGAACTCTCTTGCTTTTTCAATGATCCAGCGGATGTTGGCAATTTGATCTCTGGTTCCTCTGCCTATTCTAAAACAGCTTGAACATCAGGAAGTTCACGGTTCACGTATTGCTGAAGCCTGGCTTGGAGAATTTTGAGCATTACTTTACTAGCATGTGAGATGAGTGCAATTGTGCGGTAGTTTGAGCATTCTTTGGCATTGCCTTTCTTTGGGACTGTTGTTGAGTGTAGCATTCTATAACTGGTTGAAGTTGGTTGATAGTGTTGTTCCATCATTTTATATCCTTATTGATTTTATGTCTTCTTTTTCTGTCAGTTATACAGAGAAGAGTTTTGAAGTCTCCAACTGTAATTTTTGTGTTTTATATTTTTTCCTGTCAGTTTGAAGTTCTTTTTAAAAAATTTTTTTTTAAACACATGATGGTTTTTAGGTTATCTTGATTAATTGACCCCTCTACCGTTGGGCAGTATGCCTCTATATATCACAAAGTATTTATTCTTTTAAACTCTGTTTTTTATTAATCTAAATTTCTAATTTTTTAATTACTGATATCCTTTTCAGTCATTTTACTGTTAACTCATCTATATCTTTATGTTTAAAGTGTTTTTCTTTAATGGCAGAGAGTATATTTCAATTTTGCTTTGTTTTGATTTTCTTCCTTTTAATGAGGATTTTTCAAAATTCTCCAAGCCAGGCTTCAGCAATACGTGAACTGTGAACTCCCTGACGTTCAAGCTGGTTTTAGAAAAGGCAGAGGAACCAGACATCAAATTGCCAACATCCGCTGGATCATTGAAAAAGCAAGAGAGTTCCCGAAAAACATCTATTTCTGCTTTGTTGACTATGTCAAAGCCTTTGACTGTGTGGATCAAAATAAACTGTGGAAAATTCTGAAAGAGATGGGAATACCAGACCACCTGACCTGCCTCTTGAGAAATCTGTATGCAGGTCAGGAAGCAACAGTTAGAATTGGACATGGAACAACAGACTGGTTCCAAATAGGACAAGGAGTACGTCAAGGCTGTATTTTGTCACCCTGCTTATTTAACTTCTATGCAGAGTACATCATGAGAAACGCTGGACTGAAAGAAGCACAAGCTGGAATCAAGATTGCTGGGAGAAATATCAAACACCTCAAATATGCAGATGACACCACCCTTATGGCAGAAAGTGAAGAGGAGCTAAAAAGCTTCATGATGAAAGTGAAAGAAGAGAGTGAAAAAGTTGGCCTAAAGCTCAACATTCAGAAAATTAAGATCATGGCATCCGGTCCATCACTTCATGGAAATAGATGGGGAAACAGCGGAAACAGTGTCAGACTTTATTTTTTTGGGCTCCAAAATCACTGCAGACGGTGACTGCAGCCATGAAATTAAAAGACGCTTACTCTTGGAAGAAAAGTTATGACTAATCTAGATAGCATATTCAAAAGCAGAGACATTACTTTGCCGACTAAGGTCCCTCTAGTCAAGGCTATGGTTTTTCCAGTAGTCATGTATGGATGAGAGAATTGGACTGTGAAGAAGGCTGAGCACCGAAGAACTGATGCTTTTGAACTGTGGTGTTGGAGAAGACTCTTGAGAGTCCCTTGGACTGCAAGGAGATCCAACCAGTGCATTCTGCAGATTAGCCCTGGGATTTCTTTGGAAGGAATGATGCTAAAGCTGAAACTCCAGTGCTTCGGCCACCTCATGCGAAGAGTTGACTCATTGGAAAAGACTCCGATGCCGGAAGGGATTGAGGGCAGGAGGAGAAGGGGACGACCGAGGATGAGATGGCTGGATGGCCTCACGGACTCAATGGACGTGAGTCTGAGTGAACTCCAGGAGATGGTTATGGACAGGGAGGCCTGGCGTGCTGCTATTCATGGGGTTGCAAAGAGTGGGACACGACTGAGCGACTGAACTGAACTGAACTGAACTGAATGAGGATTTTTATCTGTTGTTCCTTTTAATATAATCACAGATATGGACGGATAAATTACCATGTTGAAAGCTATTTTCTATTTGCTCTACCCTTTGTTCCATTTTCCCTCCTTTTCTGCTTCTTCAGTTTCAATTGTTGTTTATAATTTGATCTCCATTATTAGGTTTTAGTGATATGTGTTTTTCAGTTTTTAGCTCTTGTTATCAAGTTCATATTATCCATTTTTAACTTTATATCTAACTTTTCGCAATCTATCTGCAAATAATATTATACAACTTTGTATATAATGTACGAAACTTATTACAGTGCTTTCAACTTCTACTTTTGAACTGTTTTCATATATTTTACCTTAAATGTGTTATAGTTTTCATAGATAATGAAACAAGAATGATAATATATGAAAGTCATTGAAAATATATAAAATTTGTCTCTTAAGTTTTCTTTTATTTTTGCCATTTTAATGCATCCTACTTCTTTGTTTAGATTGGGTATTTTCTATCTAGTATCATATTTCTTTTTCCTGAAGAACTTCTTTAATATCTTTTATAGCATAGTTCTGCTCATTAGAGAAGTTAAATGACTTTCACTCAGATTTTCTTTGCCTACTAAAGACTTTATTTTACCTCCATTTGAAAACAAAATATTTTTCACAGTATAAAACTATGGCTTAAGTATGTGTGTGTGTGTGCTCAATTGTATCTGACTCTTTGCAACCCCATGGGCTGTAGCCCACCATGCTGTAGGATTTTCCAGGCAAGAATACTAGAGTGGGTTGTCATTTCCTACTTCAGGGGATCTTCCTGACTCAGGGATCAAACTTGTGTCTCTTGCATCTCCTGCATTGGCAGGCAGGTTCTTTACCACTAACACCACTTGGGAAGCCCAAACTATGACTTAGTTTTTTTCTTTTGATATTTTAAAAGTAATACTTTATTTTCTTCTAGCTTACACGAGTTCTAACAATTCTGCTGTGATTCTTGTTTTCCTCCATGTAAGGTGTCTTTACAGCTTTCTTATCTTTATCTTCCAGACTTTTTCTTTGTCTTTGGTGTTAATAAAATTACTAAGACATGACTTTTTTATTGTATTTATCTTGATTAGAGAATCTGTATTTTTATGAATCTGTGGTTTGATGGCTTTATTTTTCTAATTTCTAAAAATTTTTTAAAATTGAAGTATAATTGACTTACAATAGTATATTACTTTCAGGTGAACAACATAGTAATTCAATATTTTTATGATTGCTGCTGCTGCTGCTGCTAAGTTGCTTCAGTCGTGTCTGACCCTGTGCGACCCCATAGACGGCAGCCCACCAGGCTCCCCCGTCCCTGGGATTCTCCAGGCAAGAACACTGGAGTGGGTTGTCATTTCCTTCTCCATTGCATGAAAGTGAAAAGCGAAAGTGAAGTCACTCAGTCATGTCCTACTCCATATAATGTGAAGTGAAATTTGCTCTGATTCTTTGTGACCCCATGGAGCATACAGTCCAAGGAATTCTCCAAGCCAGAATACTGGAGTGGGTAACTTTCCCTTCTCCAGGGGGTCTTTCCAACCCAAGGGATCGAATGCAAGTCTCCCGCATTGCAGGTAGATTCTTTTACCAGCTGAGCCACAAGGGAAGCCCAAGAATACTCAAATGGGTAGCCTATCCCTTCTCCAGCAGATCTTCCCGACCCAGGAATTTAACTGGGGTCTCCTGCATTACAGGGAGATTCTTTACCAACTTAGGCTTCCTGGTAGCTCAGTCCGTAAAGAATCCGCCTGCAGTGCAGGAGACCTGGGTTTGATTCCAGGGTTGGTAAGATTCCCTGGAGAAGGAAATGGCTACTCACTCAAGTATCCTTAGCTGGAAAAGCTCATGGACAGAGGAGCCTGGTGGGCTACAGTCCATGGATTCACAAAGAGTCAAGCACAGACTGAGCGACTAACACTTTCACTTTTGGTTACCAACTGAGTTATCAGGGAAGCCCATACTCCATATAGGTCATTATAAAATATTGGCTATATTCTCTGTGCTGTATATTATATCCTGTAGCTTATTTTATACTTAGTAGTTTGTACTTAATCCCCTTCATCTAGTTTGCATTTTCCCAAAGCTTTTCCTTATGGTTACCACGAGTTTGTTCTCTGTATCCGAGTCTGTTTTGGGTTTGTTGAAAATGAAAGTGAAGTCTCTCAGTCCTGTCCGACTCTTTTCAACCCCATGGACTATAGCCTACCAGGCTCTTCAGTCCATGGAATTTTCCAGGCAAGAGTACTGGAGTGGGTTGCCATTCCCTTCTCCATATATAGGAGTTTTTATGGTTTCTGGTCTCAAGTTTAAGCCTTTAATCCATTTGGAATTTGTTTTTTCCTGTAAATTGGGAGGAAATGTTCTAATCCCATTCTTTTATATGGAGCTATCCACTTTCTCAACATCTGCCATGGAAGAGATTGTCTTTTATTCATTGCATATTCTTGCCTACTTTGTTGTGGATTAATGGACCATATGTGTGTGGGTATATGTCTGGGCTCTCTATTTCATTCCGTTGATCTATGTGTAGGTTTTGTGCCTGTAAAATACTGTTTTTGTTTTGTTTTTGGCTGCGTTGGGTCTTTGTTGCTGCTCATGGACTTTCTCCAGGTGAGGAGAGAGGCTATTCTCTAGTTGTGGTACTCATGCTTCTCTTTGTGGTGTCTTTACTTTTTGTGGAGTGTGGACTCTAGGTGTGTGGGCTTCAGTAGTTGTGACACACATGCTTAGTCACTGAGGCGTGTGGAATCTTCTCATACCAGGGATCGAGCCCGAGTGCCCTGCACTGTCAGGCAGCTCTCAACCACTGGACCGCCAGGAAAACCTTGTACCATACTGTTTGGATTATTGTAACTTTGTATGAATATACAAACATAGTATGCAGTTAGGGAGCTTTGTTCTTTTTATTAAGATTGCTTTGACTATTCAGGGTATTTTGGGGTTCCATACAAATTTTAGAATTATGTGTTCTAGTTCTGTGAAAAAAAGTCATGGGTGTTTTGATAGGGATCACATTAAATCTGTGGATTACTTTTGATAACATGGATATCTTAATAATATTAACTTGTCGAATCCATGAATGTAAGATATCTTTTCATTTATTTGTACCATCTTCAGTTTCCTTAATTAGTGTCTTATAGCTTTCAAAGTATAGGTATTTACCTCCTTGGTTAAATTTATTTTTAGGTATTTTGTTCTATTTTATATTATTATAAATGGGGTTGTTTGCTTGAGTTTTCTTTATGATAGTTTATTATTAGTGTACGTAAATACAACAGATTTCTGTGTATTAATCTGTATTCTACAACTTTACTAAATTCCTTTATTAGTTCTAATAGTTTTGAACTAAAGTCTTTAGAGTTTTCTATATTTAGTACATGTCATCTGCAAATAGTGACCGTTTTACTTCATCCCTTCTAATTTGAATACCTTTTATTTCTTTTTTTTGTCTGTTTACTGTGGCTGGAACTTCCAATACTATGTTAAATAGAATGGCAAAAGTGAGTATCTTTGTCTTATTCCAGATCTTAGAGAAAAAACTTTCAGCTCTTCATCACTGAATATCAGCTGTGGATTTCTCATAAATGTCCTTTATTATATTGAGATGTGTTCCCTCATTATCAACTTTGTTGAGAACTTTTGTCATGAATGAATGTTGAATTTTGTCAGATGCTTTTTCTGCATCTATTGAGATGATCAGCTGCTTTTCATGCTTCATATTGTTAATGCAGTGTTTCACATGGACTGATTTTCAGAGATTGATCCTACTTGACCATGATGTATGATCCTTTTAATGTATTGTTGAGTTTGGTTGTCAAATATTTTGTTGAAGCTTTTTACACGAATTCATCAGAGATACTGACCTATAATTATCTTTCTTTTTTTTTTTTTTAGTGTTTTTATCTGATTTTGATATCAAGGTAATGCTAACCTTATAGAATGAATTTGGAAGTGCTTGCTCCTCTTCAATTTTTTGTAGTTTGAGAATTACAGGTATTAAGTCTTCTTTAAATGTATCATAAAACTTCCCTGTAAAGCTATCTGGTCCTAGATTCCCTGTAAAGCTATCTGGTCCTAGACTTTAGTTTTTTGGGAGTTTTTTGATTATTGGTTCAATTTGAATACTAATGATTGGTCTGTTTAGATTTTCTGTTTATTTTTGATTCAGTCTTCGAAGACTTTCTGTTTTTAGTATGTATAAGTGTTCAAAGTATTCCCCTGTGAATGTTTGTATTTCTGTAATATTGGTTAGAACTTCTCTTTCATTTCTATCTTTCTTTATATAGGCCCTCCCTCTTTTTTCTTAATGAGTCTAGATAAAGATTAATCAATTTTGTTTATCTTTCCAAATAACCATCTCTTAGTTTCACTGATTTTTTTCTATTGTTTATTTCAACTCTGACCTTTATAATCTTCTTCCATTTACTGACTTTGGGCTTTGTTTATTATTCTTTGTCTGAATGATTTAGATAGAAAATTAGCTTGTTTACTGAAAGTTTTCTTGTTTTTGAGATTGTCCTGTATTACTATAAACTGAGAACAACTTTTGTTGCATTCTGGAAAGTTGTGTTTTTATTTTCATTTCTGAAGGTATTTTGTGATTTCCTCTTTGATTTCTTCTCTGACCTATTGGTTTTTTAGTAGCAGTTGTTTACTCATAGACTGTGTTTTTTCCATTTTTCTTCCTGTAATTGATTTCTAATTTCATATCTATGTGGTTGGTAAAGATGCTTGATATAACCTTTGTAAGTTTATTGAGACTTGTTTTGTGGCTTAGCACATGATCCATCATGGAGAAAGTTCCATGTGCACTTGAAAAGATTATATATTCTGCTGTTTTTGAATGGAATATCCTATAGATATCTATAAAGTCCATATGGTTCAATATATAATTTAAGGACAGTGTTTGATTACTGATTTTCAATCTGGATGATCTATCCACTGATATAAGTGGAGTCTTAAAGTCTCCCAATATTATTATATTGGGATCAATATATTGGTATCAATTCCTCCCTTTGTTAATATTCACTTATATTTAGGCCCTCCTACATTAGATGCATATATATTTATATATGTTATATTGTCTTCTTGTAGTGACTTCTTTATCATTATATAATGCCATTCTTTGTTTTTATTACAGACTTGGTTTTAAAGTCTGCTTTGTCTGATACAAGCATTGCCACCTCAGCTTTCTTTTGTCTTTATATGCATGCACTATCACTATCTTTTTTATTTCCTCACTTTCAGTCTGTGAATGTCTTTAGCTCTCAAGTGAATCTCTTATAGGTAACATATAGTTGAATCTTTTTTTTTTTTTTTCCTTTGGTACCATCAGCCACCCTGTGTCTTTTGAGTAGTCAGTTCATTGACATTTTTTAAAAAATTTATTAATTTTAATTGGAAGCTAATTACTTTACAATATTGTATTGGTTCTGCCACACATCAACATGAATCCACCACAGGCGTACACGTGTTCCCCGTCCTGACCTCCTCTCCCACCTCCCTCCTCGTATCATCCCTCTGAGTCATTCCAGTGCACCAGCCCCAAGGATCCTGTATCGAACCTAGACTGGTAATTTGTTTCTTATATGATATTACATGTTTCCATGCCATTCCCCCAAATCATCCCACCCTCTCCCTCTCCCACAGAGTCCAAAAGACTGTTCTATACATCTGTGTCTCTTTTGCTGTCTTGCATACAGGGTTATCGTTACCATCTTTCTAAATTCCATATTTATTGCTTAGTATATTGTATTGGTGTTTTTCTTTCTGGCTCACTTCACTCTGTATAATCGGCTCCAGTTTCATCCACCTCATTAGAACTGATTCAAATGTTTTCTTTTCAATGGCTGAGTTTAATGTGATTATTGATATGTATATACTTATTTTGCTACTTGTTTTCTGGTTATTTTTATGTTTCTTCTTCTTTTAGGTTCTTTGTTGTTTGATGATTTTTCTTTAGTGTTGTGTTTGGGTTCCTTTCTGTTTGTTTTTTGTGTGTCTATTGTAGATTTTTGATTTGTGATTACCATGAAGCTTATATTTATCAACCTATAGCTATACCTACTTGTTTAAATTGATAGGAAAGCCAGGTCTGGCTGGAACATGGGTTTTATCTTCTTCCAGCATGCACTGCCAGCTGCTGCCTTGATGGGATGTAGGGCTGGAGTCAGAGGGTCTAGAGCAGGAGCGAGATGCAAGCCAAGGTTTCTACCAGGCTGCTGCTGCTAAGTCACTTCAGTCGTGTCCAACTCTGTGGGACCCCACAGACGGCTGCCCACCAGGCTCCCCTGTCCCTGGGATTCTCCAGGCAAGAATACTGGAGTGGGTTGCCATTTCTTTCTCCAGTGCATGAAAGTGAAAAGTGAAAGTGAAGTCACTCAATCGTCTCCCACTCTTTGCGACCCCATGGACTGTAGCCTACCAGCCTCCTCTGTCCATGGGATTTTTCAGGCAAGGGTACTGGAGTGGGTTGCCATTTCCTTCTACCAGGCTGAGTGGTGGTAAGTCACTACTCTATCTGTGGGCAGGGCTGAGTACCCTCTTACTCTCCAGTAAGCCTCACTGGTTTGCAGACAAGTTCAGGAGGTTTATTTATCATCCCAGTGTCCTGGTCCCAGGGCCAAGGTGATTAATATGTGGCTCAAACCCTTTATTCTTTAGGGAGGATCCTCGAGCCTGTGATATTGCCCTCTCTTGTGCCTCACCCACGAGGTTTGGTTCCCAACTAGATCACTTCTCTCTTCTTACAAGACTCTGTGCGGTTCTTTCTTTGCAGCCTTGGATGTGGTAGAGCTATTCTGCTCGTCTTCAGACTGTTCTCAGTGAGACTTGCTTATATATAGTTGAATTTTTCATGTGTTCCTGGGGAGATTTGACTTCAGGGTCTTAGTACTCTGCCATCTTGATCATGCCTCCCAGTTTCTTCATTTTTATGTAATTTCCCACATTATTTCTTCAAACATTTTCTGGCCTATTCACATTCTTTTATCTCCCTGGGACTAAATATTACAAGTATCTTAATGCTCTAATATTATTCCACGGTTTTGGGGATTTACTCTTTTTTTTTTTTTCCTTTTCCTTTTCTGTTTCTCTTCCAGTTGGATAATTTGTATTGACCTAACTTAAAATCATTGTTTCTTCCCTCTCTTGTGTTGAAGTCTGTTAATGATGCCATTAAAGGAATTCTTCATTCCTAATATCACACTTATTTCTAGTATTTTTATTTAACTGTTTCTTATAGTTCCAATCTCTTGACGTTCACCACATGTTCAAGATTTTGTCAACTATCTCTGCTCTACCCCTTAATGTACTAATTGCATCTATTTTAAAGTTCCTGTCTGTCTGATAGTTTCAACATCTGTGTCATCTTTTGAGTCTGGTAATATTAATTGCTTTATCCCTTGCCAGTGGATATTTCTTCCCTTTCTTTTGTGTATCATTTTTGATTGAATGCCTATGTTCATGTCCAGAACAGCTGATAAAACAGCAAATGGTAAGTAGCCATTGAAATTGGTACAACTCTGCAGTTAAACTCAGGATGGGGATTCGAGTCTGCCCATCGGCAGGGAACTAGCTTTGATTTGTTGTTTTCATCGTCACTCTCAGGACTCTACAGGCTTCAAATTCCTCAGGTGGCGGGCTACGTTTGCTTTGTATTTAGAATGTGAACTGCAGTACCTATCAGTATTCCTATTTCTTTTCTGCTTTCAGAAGTCCTTAGATCTCTATGATCTTGCTCCTCCCCTGACTCAGTCTAAGCAAACTCTGTGGATGTAGGTCTTGGCAATGAGTCTTGTTCAATGTTCCTGGTCCTCCTCACCTTGGCAACCAAAATTCCTTGCAGCTGTTCTTAGTCTTGGGCAGGAAATTCTTATTCTTCCCTTAGCAGTTACACACTTCTGCTTGATATAGTCCCAAGATAAATCACTGCTTCTTCCACAGCAGTAGAGGATTTTTTTCTGCTACTATTCTCCTAGTCCTAATAGACCTTTGTCTGGGTCCTGAGAGTAACAGATTTGCTCTTCTTCCCCAAGTTGTTTTAAATTTTGCTTTGTAGGAGAGGAGGGTCTGTGTAGTGGGCAGGGGTTCATGTCTGCCGACTAACGGCTGCCAGTCAACTTCCACATGCCTAGGCCACTGAACACAGCTATTTTCTATTCTTTCCTCCTCTCAGTCTACTTCCTAAGTACTTAATGGAGGCCCATGGTAAAATCTTGTAAATGAATATGAATTTCACTTATATTTTGCACTTCCATCTGTTCTAAAATAACATTAGCCCACATTTGGCCTTTTACTCTCTGTTACTTTTTAAATTGACTCCTTCTTATCCACCTGTGTGGTGCCACCTAAGTCTCCCACACTCTGCCAAAGGTATAGTTCTTTTTGTGTTTTGTCTGTCCTTGGACGAACTTGTTCTTTTTGATATTTTGATATATTTGGTTGCTTGGCAAACTTCTCTCTGATGGGCTGAAGAAAAAAGTTATGATTTTTTTTTTTAGATTTTCAGCTTTTTATCATTGTTAGGATATGAATGATATTCTTTGGAGATTTTTATCTAAAATAAAGCTTCTGCTATAGTTACTTTGACTGTCCTTAGTGACACTGACTGTCATAGAAATAAGTTATACATTTATTTTATCTGGACAAGAACCTGGAGAGCTGAGATGCTCTTAATAAATGAAGACTTGTATTTTCCCCATTCATTGGGTGTTTAAGATTGAGAGAGAATAAAGTTCCCTCTATCTGTTTTCATGTGTAATGTCCACAGATATAGGAGGTTCCTAAATTGTGTTTCAAGAATATAGAGCATGTCTGATAGATGCTGCTTTAGAGAGGATTGTCTCTGGATATATACCCAAATTTATTACAAAGATATCAGTTGCTGAAGTCAGGGAGAAAGGCAGTAGGAGGATTGTTGGCTGTGATGCAATGCAGGTAATTTAGGACTTCCTCCTGACCTCACCATCTTGACTTCACAAGTTTGCTTAAAGAAATACTGTTGTATAGGGAAGGAGCCAAACCACCAAAGAATTTCAACCCTGAGAATCCAAACAGTTATGCTATAGGGCATTCTTTACTGAGTTTTGGGTAAAGAGGGGAAAATATGCATTCTTGTTGTAAGAAAGTTACTTGGATTAACTGACAGAAGCTTAGAATGAAACAGCAGGAATAGAGGTCCCATGAGTGATGTGCAGCAGTAATGAGAACAGTAAGTTCAGTCAGAGTGACATCACTGTAGAACTTCTACGGCTCCTGGCACAGTTAGTAGCCAATGTGACCACCTGGCTCTTCTGTCAGTAGCACCGGAGACGTCCAGCAAAGACTATCAGAGTTATTCAGAAATCTACATTTATAGACTGTGGCCCTAAGAAGAAGGTTTCAGAATCTGCTCTTCTATCAAGTAATTGAAGATGAGCTGTAATAGTGACTAATTCATGAACATATTTAAGTGCCACTGAGGATTTGGGGCTTCCCTGTAAAAGTGGTTAAATCTCTGCTAGTAAACTCAGTTGTTGCCAGAGTCATTTTAGTTTGTTCATAAAATCCACTTGAGTGCTCAAGCTGGTGAAATACACTGGATATTGCATTTAAGGGTTAAGAAGACTATAGAAAGATTCTAATAATCACCCTAGACTCTAATTTCTTTCAGAATGCACATGTTGTTCAGTCACTCAGTTGTGTTTGACTCTGTGACCTCTCGAACTGCAGTACACCAGGCTTCCCTGTCCTTCACCATCTCTAGGAGTTTGCTGAAACTCACACCCATTGAGTCGGTGATGCCATCCAACCATCTCATCCTCTGTCACCCCCACTTCTCCTCCTGCCTTCAATCTTCCCCAGCATCAGGGCTTTTCCAATGAGACAGCTCTTCACATAAGATGGCCAAAGTATTGGAGCTTTAGCTTCAGCATCAGTCCTTCTAGTAAATATCCAGGGTTGATTTCCTTGAGGATTGACTTGATCTCCTTGCTACCCAGGGGACTCTCAAGAGTCTTCTCCAGCACCACAGTTCAAAGGCATCATTTCTTTGGCAGTCTTTTTTATTGTCCAGCTCTCATATCCATACGTGACTACTGGAAAAACCATAGCTTTGACTATATGAAACTATGTTGGCAAAGTAATGTCTCTGCTTTTTAATATACTGTCTGGGTTTGTCATAGCTTTTCTTCCAAGAAACAAGAGTCTTTTAATTTCATGGCTGCAGTCATAGTCCACATCAATTTTGGAACCCAAGAAAATAAAGATACACATACGTGTTATTTATAACTGTATCTCAGTATCTAGTTCAGTACCTGAAACCAGCAGTTTTTCATTAAGTGTTTATTGAATAGATAAAAATGATCATAAACTTAAATATAATATAATGTAATACTTTGACAGTATTTATTATTTGGGTCTTTTTCTCTTGAATAAAGACCTTCTGTAAATGAGAGTTATTTTTTGACTATTATTTCAGTCAATTGCCTGTGTGTTCTTTAACACATAAAAACCTTTAAAATATATGGGCTGTAATATTTATAAAGCTGGCCTAATAGTAATTACTATTTAACAAATGTCCACAGTTGTTTATGGCCTGTGGACTACAGAGTATCAGTGTGTCAGATCTAAGGGCTCAGGAGCCATCTAGGATTGAAATATCCTAATCAAATATTATCTGTAGACTGTATCATTAGAATACAAAGATACTCTTCTGGAATGGGAAATACTGTTTCAAGAAACAGCAACAATAAAAAATACTATGCCTATGAAAAAATGCATTCCTGAGTACAGAGAGCATATAGTAGCAAAGATTTTCTCACTTGATTACACCTAGGATGGACAGTGAGGCTAATTCAATGCAAGTGTAGTCTTAGATGGCTTCCCAGGGGGCTCAGTGGTAAAGAATCTGCCTGCAATGCAGGAGACACAGGTTCAATCCCTGAGTCGGAAAGATGCCCTGGAAAAAGAAATAGCCACCCACTCTAGGATAACTGCCTGGAGAATCCCATAGACAGAGGAGCCTAGTAGGCTAGGGATCATGGGGTCACAAAAGAGTCAGAAACGACTTAGTGACTAAGCACACGCACACACACACAGTCTTAGAGAGGAGGTGACAGACTCCAACTAACAGACCCACTCTACTCCACAGCCTGTTTTTGGAAATAAGGTTTTATTTATTTATAGAGTACAGACATGTTGTTTTGTTTATGTATCCTGTAAGGGGATAATTAAGAATCTAATTGTATGGCTTCTAATGCAGTATTTTTTACTATCTGATCTTTAGCAGAAAAGATCCCCATTTCTGTTCAATGGAAAACCAGTTATATTTTTGTGTGTGTGTGCATGTGTATATATGTGTGTTTTTCTTTGTGTGTATGTAGGATTTAAAGAGAGAGTGTTATACTCAGAAATAACTAAGGCTTTTCAGGGAGAGTTTAATGTGTATGGCCCAAAGAATCTTTGAATATTATATGATGAGATTTAAGCTAATTAATGTGCAAACTTGAGTCTGACTGTTAACATAATCTAATAACTATACACATGAATATGCTTTGGGAAATTGGGATTACATACTTATAAATAAATAAAGAGAAAATCAATGATTCTTAGCCTCTCACAACAGATTCTACTTTATAGGGAGCTCTTTTAGAGAGCTTCACCATGATTTTCTATTATTACCATGAATAAAGGTTCAAGGTGTTACCACACATTTGATCAAATATTAATAAATGTGCTCGCAGAGAATGAATGTCGACCAGCAAAATAGAGGAAAAATGTCATCTGGACCTGGCAGAGAAACTTTGCAGGAAGCCAGCAGTGGAGATTGCTCTAGGAGGCAGATGAGAGAGATTATTTTTCACAACTGTAGTTGAGTGAAATGAAAATGTCTAGTTTTGTCTCTCTATGGCAAAGGCTAGGGAATGATCCATCTTGTCAGCACCTGAATGCTATTCTACTGGCGGACTTTAATTGCATAGGCTAGACAGCTTGTGAGGGGAAAAAAAAAAAAATTGAGAATCTCTATTCTGGGGTAAATTTCCCAAGCAGTGTGTGAGAGGTGTACGCAGAAATCCTGTTGACAAAATATTTTGTGCAAGTGCCTCCCACACACAGCTTTAAAATGCTACCCCTGTGTGTTTTCCATTCCTGCTGCTATTCAAGTAACAAATGTCTGCAGCATCTTAATCTGTTCCTTTCTCTCCCTTGCCCCATGACTCCTCCAAGAAACATTAGCAGCTATTGTATTCATCCCCTTATGCCATTCCATGTAATTTTACAATGATTTTAGAATTATATTAAGTTCTTTAGTTTCCCTGAGAAGTTATCTGGAAGGTAAGTTAAATGAACCAGGAATGCTTCACATTATTATAATTTACTTTTTAAGGTATTAAAATTCACATTTTCGTTGAAAAAGTTATACACTTTTCTGTTATATCTTTTGTGTATGTTCATTGTTTTCAGAGAGCAGTGAGAAACACACAGCTTGAGATTATGGAGTGACGGAAATCCTTCTCCTGAAGGAGTTAAACATTTGAATGATGTCAGTGACTTCCTCAGTGACTCTGGTATCTTTCTGACTCTCACATTAAGTGAATCGTCATGTTAATCTGTGTGTCTTTGCAGTTTCTGAAAGCTACTTGGAACGTGTCCACTCAAGGAATCCATGAAAATGCCATAACAAAGAAATTCAGGTCATTCCTTCACTCACTGTTCACCCAATAAACTTTTATTGAATCCTTGTGGTGTACATATTAGAAGTATATGATACTGAGGAACATATGTTTGGACTGTGGATTCGGGAAGAGTTAGAGTGGAATCCTGGTTCTGCCCTTGCTGGCTGCATGACTTTGGTGACTATACTTAACCTCTCTGAACTTGGGTTTCTTCACATCTCATCTTCATGTACATGGATTAGAGTTACTGAAATGTATAGAGCCTAAGTGGAGAAGGAAGTGGCAATGCATTCCAATACTCTTGCCTGGAAAATTCCATGGATGGGGGAGCCTGGTAGGCTATAGTCCATGGGGTCGCAAAGAGTCGGACACGACTGAGCAACTTCACTTTCTTTCTTTCTATAGTTCCTTTTGGGGACAGAAACCCACTCCAGTGTCCTTGTGTGGAGAATCCCATGGACAGAGGGGCCTGGTGGGGCTGTGTTCTATGGGGTTGCAAAGAGTTGGACACAACTAAGCAACTAACATACACACGCACACACACACACACACACACACACACACACACACACATAGAGCCCAAGATTTGGAAAAACTCAGTTTAGGCAAGTGACTTTCTTGTCCTTTGTGTGTGTGCAGAGTTGAAATGAATGTTGGGAGAGACAGAGAATGACGTTGTGTGGAGTGTAGTCTTGTGTTAAGACATATCTGGATTTGAATTCATACTCTAGTAATTTTGAGTCTAGTGAGGCCTCAAAATGAAAAGTCCTAACTCAGTGGTGCAGAGGAAAATGTAGATTATTTGGTCTATAATCAGTTAAGCTCCTGTGAACTTGGGTTCAGTGTTAAATGTCCAACACAATTTAGCTTTATAGCTCAGGCTGTGCAATAATTTACATAATTTTATTATATCAGTGGTTCTTAAACTGTAATGTACATTGGGATCACCAGGAGGGCCTTAAGATTACAGATTGCTAAACCTCGTCTCCAGCATTTCTGCTTCAGAAGGTATGGGAATTTGCATTTTCACAAATCACCAGGTGATGCTGATGCTACTGGTTGGGGCGGGGCACCAAATTTGAGAATTTCTACTTCAGATAATATTCAGACTTTAAGGAAAATTTCTCCTTGTCTTTTATTTCTTCCTACTCTTTCAAGTCTCTGGGTAGAGACATATGGTATTATAATATCCAACATATTATAATAAAATTTTACCTATAATTTATGAAAATATATGTATATTTGAGTTAATTCTGAATATAACATTTATATGTTTCAGGTTTTTGATATGTAAATGTATTTTTATATAAATAAGTAGTAAATAATGGTTATATGTAATATATTAACATTTATATATAACATATATATATAACATTAACATTTCTGATAGTCAACTTATACAATGATAAAAACTTGAAGATGATATTTAAATAACTTGGGTTTATTCATATAAAACATTAAAATATAATTTTTAACTCATGACTTTAAATTAGTATAATTTGTATTATTTACCCTTCTATGTAATATTATGAAGCCATGACACTTTAAAAGTTAACTCTCTCCAGTGAAGTTTAATTATTACTTTTGTTTTTATCCTTTCAGTTGGAATTCATCTCCTTTTCAGCGCTATTCCAGATAACTTTGAAAGTACTCTTACAGTCTGACAACAAGATATTCTGGACACATTTTGGTTTTCTCTGTCCAAAAGATACATTTCACTAAATGTCTGTAAACAATAGTGTTAGAGATCTAAAGTTTGTGTTCTCTGAAGTGTATATTAGATGAGGTAATAGAACTGGAAATATTTATTGAAAATCATGAATTCATATTGATAGATGCAATATATTTAAATTATTCTAACTTTTAAAAGCCTTTTCTTATCTTCTAAAATTTTAAAAGCTTACTCAGTCTGAGTTCATCAAATTTTAATATGCTATGCTCTATTCTGTCATTGCAAATAACATGGTTAATTGAGAATATTACCATATTCCATAGAATCTAAGGTGCCACATTATTGTATCATAAATAAATCATACTATGTGGATATCATATTCAAAAAATAAATCTACCTCACACTATAGACAAACATTAATTAAGGTAGATCTAAGTGTGAAAAGTAAAAACAGTAGGGCTTTTAGAACCTTCAAATCCTGAGGGAGTAAAATATTTCTTAAGTAGGTTATAAAACCATTAGGCATAAAAGAGCATTAGTAAATTAGACTCTGTTAAAATTAGGATTACTATTTAAGACAATCTAAAATCATGCCACAAAGTGGGAGGAATTATTTATATTACATGTAGCTGAAAAGTGTTAATGTGCAGAATATATAACCAAATAACCAATATATATAACCAATATATAACCAAAAGAATAAATATATTCTTTTCCAAATTAATGAGAAAAAAAAAGGGATACAGCTCAATTGTGAAATATTTTAAGTGGACAAAAGACCTGGACGGTTACTTCACACACAAAAACATATCCAAATAGCCAAGTTAGATTTGAAATATTTTGACTCTTATTTGTAGTCAGAAAAATACCAAGTTAAACCCACTGTAAAATTTCACTTCATACCCACAAGAAAGACTAAAGTAAAATTGACTGAAATCCCAAATATTGGTCCAGATGTGGAGCTTCTAGAATTTTCATGCACCGATGATAGGAACCTGATTTGTGCAAACTCTTTGCAGAATTGTTTGGTAATACTGTTAAAGTTGACATATGAATACGCTATGACCCAGCAATTCCTCTCCTAGGCATATATTTAACAAAAATTTATACATATGTACACCAAAAGCCATGCACAAGAATGTTTATAGAAGTATTACTCTTAATTGCCTAGGTCTGGAAACAGTCCAGGATCCATCAACAGTAGATTAGATAAATAAATTGTGGTATATTTATACAATGGAATGCTAAACAGCAAGGAAATGAATGAACTATTGCTACATTAAAAAAAAACCTGAATGAGCTGAACAAATACAGTATTTTCCTAAAGGCACCAGACACAAAAGAATACATTTTGTAGTTTGTTGTTCAGTCGCTCAGTTGTGTCCAACTCTTTGTGACCCCACACTGGGTGTATAGTATACATATATAAACTCAGAATCAGGAAAGACTAATCTGGTGGTTTTCAAGGGAGGGGGAAGGAGAGTGACAAGTGGATGGCAGGAAAGGGCACTCTGGGTTTCTTATTTAGTTGCTAAGTTGTGTCCAACTCTTTGCAACCCCGTGGACTGCAGTGTGCCAGCCTTCCCTGTCCTTCACTATCTCCTAGAAGAGTCTGATCAAACTTATGTTCACTGAGTTGAAGATGCCATCCAACCATCTCATCCTCTTGTCGCCCCCTTCTCCTTCTGCCTTCATTCTTTCCCAGGATCAGGATCTTTTCCAGTGAGTAAGCTGGGTTTCTGGAGATGTTCTATTTCTTGACTTGGTTCCAAGTTTGGCCTCACTTTGTAATAGACAATTAAGATATATTCTTTATTTTATGCACTTTTTGATTTATACCTCAATGAGAACATTTTTTTTGTTGTTGGAAAACCATATGCACAAAGTTATGTGAGCACAGCATAACAAAATATCTGACTTTAGACATCAAAGAAATCAGCTCAAAGGGGGGATTTGAAGTCAGGTTTTATACCATGATGCATTCCAATACAAGTTCAGAAATCCCTTTCTTTAGTAGCTTAAAATTAAGACTTTATGTTCATTTAAAAAATAATAATAATAACCTTAGGAAAGTACATGTTTCAATTAAACATGGAACTTAGGCTAACTCCGCTTTCACTGACCTTACTCTGTATTTTGTCCTGTTGGCTTCAAGAGGCTGTTGCTTCTCCAGGGATTTAGTCTCAGCTTTAGGAATGAAGAGGAAAAAAAGGAAAAGGTTTCTTGGCAGTCACATACTCATGCCTCACTGACCAGAGCTGGGTCACCTCTAGGTTTGAAGAAGTTGATCATGATAAAATAGATAGAAACAAAAGGAAGAGGGGTTGAAATGGGTGTTCAGTAAGCCAACCTATGTGATCTATTGCACACCTAAGAGATATGTCTTAACAACAAAACAACTCTCCTTGATATGTTTTGGTAGGGTGTGTGTGCATACTCAGGTGTGTTGGACTTTTTACAGCCCCATGAACTGTAGCCTGCCACAGTCCTCTGTCCATAGAATTTTCTATACCAGAATACTAGAGTGGGTTGTCATTTCTTACTCCAGGGGAATCTTCCCAACCCAGGATGGAACCTGTGTCTCTTGTGTCTCCTGCATTGGCAAGTGGATTTTTTTTTACCAACAGCACCACCTGGGAAGCCCCTTTGGGAGGATACTACAATGCAGTATATATGCTATGTATTTATGGGTATATATATACATATACTTTGACCACCATCTACTTCTCCTACCTTAAGGAAGGTCACATGTTTTCAAAAACTTTCTCATCTCTTTATGTATAGTAAGGTTTAAGGCATAGTGACAGTACTTAAAGTTATGGCGATTCTCTAGGACATAAAGGGCCACAAAGGAATTCACTGCTAAGGCAGCTATTAATAATTTAGAAACAGAAAGAGAAGTGTCTGGCATAGTAACTGTGGGGTGATTTTTTTTTGTTGTTGTTGTTCTTCTCTAATAGTTTGGCAGAGAAGAGATGATAGGAAAAATAATTTTAGGCATCAATTTTCTGAACCACTCAGTAGATAGGCATTCAAATTTAAAGTTTATTTAAAAAAAGCAAGGAGTCCAAAAGTCCGTTATACACATCTGTGTCTTTTTTGCTGTCTTGCATACAGGGTCGTCATTGCCATCTTTCTAAATTCCATATATATGTGTTAGTATACTGTATTGGTGTTTTTCTTTCTGGCTTACTTCACTCTGTATAATCGGCTCCAGTTTCATCCATCTCATCAGAACTGATTCAAATGAATTCTTTTTAATGGCTGAGTAATACTCCATTGTGTATATGTACCACAGCTTTCTTATCCATTCATCTGCTGATGGACATCTAGGTTGTTTCCATGTCCTGGCTAGGAGAGGGTGGGATGATTTGGGAGAATGGCATTCTAAATGTATACTATCATGTAAGAATTGAATCGCCAGTCTATGTCTGACGCAGGATACAGCATGCTTGGGGCTGGTGCATGGGGATAACCCAGAGAGATGTTATGGGGAGGGAGGTGGGAGGGGGGTTCATGTTTGGGAACGCATGTAAGAATTAAAGATTTTAAAATTTAAAAAATAAAAAACAAAAATAAAAAAATTATCATAAAATGAAAAAAAAAAACGCAAGGAAAGAGGAAAAAATACGTCAGTAACTTTAGAAACAACAAAACAATCTTGTTGGTCAGTTCACCTTCAGTAGAATAGAAAGAAGATTTTGTTAATTCTTGAATTCCTGAGAATTGATCACTCATTTATTCAACAAATGATTATTGTGTACCCCTATGTGCTGGTACTGTGCTACCTAATTAAATATTCATCTTCACAAAAGCCCTTGCCGATTGCAAACTATAAAACTGAGTCCCGGATGGGTTCAAGAATTAACCAATTGTACAGTTAATAAATTCTAGAATTGGAACCAAGCCCTTCTTGACTGTCTTTCTACTCTATGAGCTGCTTAAATGATCTCAATCCCTGTAATGACCTTGATGCTTGACTGCACCCACCCAACAGCCCAACTGAATAGCCAGTTCATACTAACAATATATGGACATAGTAAAATGGATGCAGTTCTACATCATGTTACATCAGCATCAGTTGTTGTCAGTAGGTTTTAAGGTAGTTCAGTTCAGTTCAGTTCAGTTCAGTCGCTCAGTCATGTCCAACTCTTTGCAACCCCAAGAATCGCAGCACGCCAGGCCTGTCCATCACCAACTCCCGGAGTTCACTCAGACTCACGTCCATCGAGTCAGTGATGCCATCCAGCTATCTCATCCTTTGTCGTCCCCTTCTCCTTCTGCCCCCAATCCCTCCCAGCATCAGAGTCTTTTCCAATGAGTCAACTCTTTGTATGAGGCGGCCAAAGTACTGGAGTTTCAGCTTTAGCATCATTCCTTCCAAAGAATACCCAGGGCTGATCTCCTTTAGAATGGACTGGTTGGCTCTCTCTAAGGTATTTACTATTAGCTAATTCTGAAAGGGAGAGATGTTCATGAGGGAAGTTACACAGTTCCTCCCAGGGATGGATCACTGGATTGTAGAATTTAGGTGAGATTCTAGTTCAGTGTTCTGACTGTGTAAGCATGGGGGTCTGAATTTATCTCATGCAATCAGATATTTTGAAACATCACTTTAGAAAAGATTAGAAAAATCCTTAAGCATTTAATTCTAAATGATATAAAAGAAAAGCAGCCATTTCCAGAGACGAGATACCTAAATAAAGTACATCACTCATTTTTCTAGTCTTGGCCAGTCCTAAACTGGATCCTAATCAGAGTCTATATGAGCAACTTCTAAGAAGCATTGCTATACAGCGAGGTGGCACCCCCAATTTAGCTTTGCATGTTAAATTATTTTCCTTGGCATTGTTGCATTGTTTGAGGACTTTGACTTTTCTTAAATTAACAGTTGAGGCAAAAGTGTTCCAAGTGATACTAAGAATGGAATCTTAAACAAAATAAAGTCCTATTCAGAACTTTAAAATAGAATCATTTTGTTCTAAAATGTTGATAACCTCATGGCGGTGACTCAAAGCCAAATTAGGAAAACAGCATGTTGATGTCACTAATCCTTGCACAGATGAACCTGAGGCAGGATATGCATCATCCATGAACATGTAGGAACACTGAGACTGGATTATAGTTTTGCCTTGTAAACTGTACAGAATAGTTTTACTCTTCCACTGCCCTTGAGAAACTGATAAACACTTAAGGACTACACTTAGCATATTGAGTGGGGTGGGCTTTTTCTTCCTTCTCTCTCTCTCTTTTTTAAATTTGAAGCAAAATATCTGGCTTGCCTTTCAGTCATGGAAATAGATCCATATGGGTGTGAAGGAAGCAAAGATAGAGATCTTTCATATGGCTCTTTCCAGTGTAAACCACCTTTAAAATAAATACAATCCCTTGCCTGAGAAAAACCAAATTTGTATACTTTATACATTTCTTCTTTTGTCAGGAAGACATTGCAGAGGATGGAAAATCCCTTCTAATGGCTCTGAAACTTGTCACAGGTAGGTGGCAACTGATGACTCACAAAAGAGGAATTGTGGTGCAGATTAATTTTTTTTTTTGGCTATAAAATAATGCTGGTTTACTTTGCACTAATAATAGGAAAGTTAATAAATGTCATTCAAGTCATTAAAACTGAAGTTTCTGATGCTATTAGAAACTGTAATCCAAGAATATTTTGAGGGAACTAACATGTACGGTAGACTACCAAAATTGCAAATATTCTTACTATTAATTTAGTTTGTCATTTAACCTACCATTAATTGTTCAGTTCAGTTCAGTTCAGTTGCTCAGTCATGTCCAAATCTTTGCGACCCCATGAATCGCAGCACACCAGGCCTCCCTGTCCATCACCAACTCCTTCCTGTCCATAACCAACTCCCGGGCTTCACTCAAGACTCATGTCCATCGAGTCAGTGATGCTATCCAGCCATCTCTCATCCTCTGTCATCCCTTTTTCCTCCTTCCCACAATCCCTCCAAGCATCAGAGTCTTTTCCAATGAGTCAACTCTTCTCATGAGGTGGCCAAAATATTGGAGTTTCAGCTTTAGCATCATTCCTCCCAAAAACAGCCAGGGCTAATATCCTTTAGAATGGACTGGTTGGAACTCCTTGCAGTCCAAGGGACTCTCAAGTGTCTTCTTCAACACGACACTTCAAAAGCATCAATTCTTTGGCACTCAGCTTTCTTCACAGTCCAACTCTCACATCCATACATGACTCCTGGAAAAACCATAGCCTTGACTAGATGGACCTTTGTTTGCAAAGTAATGTCTCTGTTTTTGAATATGCTATATAGGTTGGTCATAACTTTTCTTCCAAGGAGTAAGTGTCTTTTAATTTCATGGCTGCAATCACCATCTGCAGTGATTTTGGAGCCCCAAAAAATAAAGTCTGGCACTGTTTCCACTGTTTCCCCATCTGTTTCCCATGATGTGATGGGACCAGATGCCATGATCTTCGTTTTCTGAGTGTTCAGCTTTAAGACAACTTTTTCATCTCCACTTTCACTTTCATCAAGAGGCTTTTTAGTTCCTCTTCACTTTCTGCCATAAGGGTGGTGTCATCTGCATATCTGAGGTTATTGTTATTTCTCCTGGCAATCTTGATTCCAGCCTGTACTTCTTCCAGCCCAGCATTTCTCATGATGTACTCTGCATAGAAGTTAAATAAGCAGGGTGACAAAATACAGCCTTGACATACTCCTTTTCCTATTTGGACCCAGTCTGTTTTTCCATGTCCACTTCTAACTGTTGCTCCCTGACCTGTATAGGTTTCTCAAGAGGCAGGTCAGGTGGTCTGGTATTCCCATCTCTTTCAGAATTTTCCACAGTTTATTGTGATCTACACAGTCAAAGGCTTTGGCATAGTCAATAAAGCAGAAATAGATGTTTTTCGGGAACTCTCTTGCTTTTTCGATGATCCAGCAGAGGTTGGCAATTTGACCTCTGGTTCCTCTGCCTTTTCTAAAACCAGCTTGAACATCAGGAAGTTCATGGTTCACATATTGCTGAAGCCTGGCTTGGAGAATTTTGAGCATTACTTTACTAGCTTGTGAGATGAGTGCAATTGTGCAGTAGTTTGAACATTCTTTGGCATTGCCTTCCTTTGGGATTGGAATGAAAACTGACCTTTTCCAGTCCTGTGGCCACTGCTGAGTTTCCCAAATTTGCTGGCATATTGAGTGCAGCACTTTCACAGCATCATCTTTCAGGATTTGAAATAGCTCAACTAGAATTCCATCACCTCCACTAGCTTTGTTTGTAGTGATGCTTTCTAAGGCCCACTTGACTTCACATTCCAGGATGTCTGGCTCTAGGTGAGTGATCACATCATCATCATTATCTGGGTCATGAAGATCTTTTTTGTACAGTTTTACTGTGTATTCTTGCCACCTTTTCTTAATATCTTCTGCTTCTGTTAGGTCCATAACATTTTTGTCCTTTATTGAGCTCATCTTTGCATGAAATGTTCCCTTGGTATCTCTAATTTTCTTAAAGATATCTCTAGTCTTTCCCATTCTGTTGTTTTCCTCTATTTCTTTGCATTGATCGCTGAAGAAGGCTTTCTTATCTCTTCTTGCTATTCTTTGGCACTATGCATTCAGATGCTTATATCTTTCCTTTTCTCCTTTGCTTTTCTCTTCTCTTCTTTTCACAGCTATTTGTAAGGGCTTCCCCAGACAGCCATTTTGCTTTTTTGCATTTCTTTTCCATGGGGATGGTCTTGATCCCTGTCTCCCGTACAGTGTCACGAACCTCATTCCATAGTTCATCAGGCACTCTATCTATCAGATTTAGGCCCTTAAATCTATTTCTCACTTCCACTGTATAGTCATAAGGGATTTGACTTAGGTCATACCTGAATGGTCTAGTGGTTTTCCCTACTTTCTTCAATTTAAGTCTGAATTTGGCAATAAGGAGCTCATGATCTGAGCCACAGTCAGCTCCCGGTCTTGTTTTTGTTGACTGCATAGAGCTTCTCCATCTTTGGCTGCAAAGAATATAATCAATCTGATTTCGGTTTTGACCATCTGGTGATGTCCATGTGTAGAGTCTTCTCTTGTGTTGTCAGAAGTGGGTGTTTGCTATGACCAGTGCATTCTCTTGGAAAAACTCTACTAGCATTTGTCCTGCTTCATTCCGTATTCCAAGGCCAAATTTTCCTGTTACTCCAGGTGTTTCTTGACTTCCTACTTTTGCATTCCAGTCCCCTATAATGAAAAGGACATTATTTTAGGGTGTTAGTTCTAAAAGGTCTTGTAGGTCTTCATAGAACCATTCAACTTCAGCTTCTTCAGCATTACTGGTTGGGGCATAGACTTGGATTACTGTGATACTGAATGGTTTGCCTTGGAAACAAACAGAGATCATCATCTTCATCAAGCAATGGATAACTTGCTTTTCTATTTTGGCCAAACAGGATGATCTAAACATTAGCACTTAATACTGAAGTTTTTTTCCTACACATACATCTCATGCCATAAAATAGTTTTTAAATATGCCATTAGCCAGGGTTTGTGTGGGCGAGGGTGTTAGAAAATGGACATCTTTATATTTCACTTGTGGGAGTAAACTATTACTCCCTCTAGTATTTCTAGAGGGCAGCGTGTATCAAAAGGTGACATTCTCTTTGAAATTGGAGTCTAATTTTAGAAAGCTGTTCCAAAGAATCAATCAGATGAATTCTAAGGATTTTTATCACCATAAGATTTACACTAGAAAAAATGAAATCATTAAAATTTACTATAAGAGGACTTGAAAGATGTTATCATTGATCTATATCATAAAACATGTCACATTTAAAACTATTATGTGAATTTATGTTTTTGATATGGAAGATATTCATAATATGTTGTTAAGAAACATAAAGAAGTTACAGAAAACTGTATATGGTATCCCTACTTTTGTAAAAATAAGTGTATTTATTTAGAGTTTAACATGTTTGATATATAGATATGTGATCTGTGTAATGAGTGCTTAGACAATTATAACTATATTAAATAGATGTGAATGATTAGAATAGAAAGAGTATTATAACATTAAAACAGTCATTTATGTATGCATAGATGATTTAAAATTTTCCTTCTGCTCTTACCTGTATTTTAAAAAAATAAATATGAATACTTGCACAGTGAAAATTAACGACTTTTCCCTACTCTGCCACTGGGATGACTCCAACTTCTTGTGAAATTGTAAGTGCAGAAAGAACATTCTAAGCAGTAAGCTACCTAAATCACACCTCCTAATTTCAACTACACAGAAGGCACCAGAAATCAGTCTCTGAATCTCTCTCTAATTTTCCTCCTTTCATCAGCTGATTGAATTTTCCCCTTCTTTTGAGTTTGAAGGATGTGCTTCCACTATTATATATTTTTATCCATATAGGGAAGGACTTTGAAACTTTGCATCTGAGTACCAGCAAGTCAAATTCTTCAGCTGGAGGTCTGGCGCTTCAAAAGAGAATTATCCTTCACTCAACTTCGTCTCCTGTTTAGAAATGTCAGAAAGGACTTCCCAAGCCCAAGACTGATGACTCTTGCCATCTAGGATATAAAGGGAATCTAGAGAGGTGTTAGGCAAAGCCTTAGGAGGGATTTTCACTCCATTTTGGACATTACATCAGTTTAGATGTAGAATAACGCTGGTCCTGCCAAAGGGCCAATTTGAAAGGATACAGGAGATGATAGATAAGGGAAACCATGAAAGTTAGTGGTTACTAACATGACTTGTTGTGTTAGGCACACCTGGATTTGATTTCTAACTTTGCCATTTACCACTGGGTGACCTTATGGCAATTCACTTAGGCTCCCTAAACCTCAGGTTCTTCATATGTGAAACTACTATAAGAATACCTATCATTCAGTTATTTTTAATGTGAAGATAAAATAGACAGTATATGCAAAGTAATTAGAGTAATGCCTAGTATAGCATCAGTTCAGTTCAGTTCAGTCGCTCAGTCGTGTCCGACTCTTTGTGACCCCATGAATTGCAGCACGCCAGGCCTCCCTGTCCATCACCAACTCCCGGAGTTCACTCAGACTCATGTCCATCGAGTCATCTCATCCTCTGTCGGCCCCTTCTCCTCCTGCCCCCAATCCTTCCTAGCATCAGAGTCTTTTCCAATGAGTCAACTCTTTGCATGAGGTGGCCAAAGTACTGGAGTTTCAGTTTTAGCATCATTCCTTCCAAAGAAATCCCAGGGCTGATCTCCTTCAGAATGGACTGGTTGGATCTCCTTGCAGTCCAAAGGACTCTCAAGAGTCTTCTCCAACACCACAGTTTAAAAGCATCAATTCTTCAGCGCTCAGCCTTCTTCACAGTCCAACTGTGACATCCATACATGACCACTGGAAAAACCATAGCCTTGACTAGACGGACCTTAGTCGGCAAAGTAATGTCTGTACTTTTGAATATGCTATCTAGATTGGTCATGACTTTTCTTCCAAGGAGTAAGCATCTTTTAATTTCATGGTTGCAGTTATAGCATAAGAGTACAAAAATGGTAACTTATAGTGATAATGATTATTCACGTGGGTTGTCATCATTATCATCCTTATCATTAGATGGAGTCCATCTAGGAAAATAGAGAAGGCTGAGAATCTGGGTTAGAAATCACAATAGTAAACACAATTGTTATTCATACAGAAGAGTAACCACAGAGTTCATTGGCCCATATTCCCATGTATACATTTATATATATATTTACCATCCATTATGTGTTGTTGTTCAGTTGCTCAGTTTGTCTGACCCTGTGACCCCATGGACTGCAGAACGCCAGGCTTCCCTGTCCTTCACCATCTCCTGGAGCTTGCTCAAATTCTTGTCCATTGAGTCAGTGATGCCATCCAATCATCTCATCCTTTGTTGTCCCCTTCTCCTCCTGCCTTCTGTCTTTCCCAGCATCAGAGTCTTTTCCAATGAGTCATCTCTTCGCATCAGGTAGCCAAAGTATTAGAGCTTCAGCTTCAGCATCAGTCCTTTCAATGAATATTCAGGGTTGATTTCCTTTAGAATGGACTGGTTTGATCTCCTTGCAGTCCAAGGGACTCTCAAGGGTCTTCATTCAAAAGCACCAATTCTTCAGTGCTCAGTATTCTTTATGGTCCAGCTCTCACATCCATATATGACTACTGGGAAAACCATAGCTTTAAATATATGGGCCTTTGTTGGCAGAGTAATGTCTCTGCTTTTTAACACTCTTTCTGGGTTTCTCATAGCTTTTCTTCCAAGGTGCAAGGTTTCATTACTTCTAAGTCTGGTTATACTACATGTGTAAGTTCAGCCTTTGGCTCAAAAGTGGAACAAAACAAAACATACACAGCTAAAACAGATTTGTACTTACTCCTATGAAAGGTTGAACTGTTTGCTCCAAATTAGGACAGATCCTGACAACTAGGAGTCTGAAATCAAGATGTTGGTTGGCAGGAACATGGTCCTTCTGAGGACACAAGGAAAGAATCCCTTTCTGCCTCTGTCTTCCCATGGCTTTCTTCCCTCTGTGTATCTGTATCTCTGTTATCTTCTCTTGTAAAGATATCAGTTGTTGGATTTAGGGCCCAGTCTAACTCAATATAACCTCGTTTTACCTTGATTGTATGGGTGAAGACCAAATCCCCAAATAAAGTCACCCTGTATACTGTATACTTTGAGTAAAGCTATGGTTTTTCCAGTAGTCATGTGCGGATGTCAGTTGGACGATAAAGAAGGCCAAATGCCAAAGAATTGATGT
This sequence comes from Capra hircus, assembly GCF_001704415.2. Classification (NCBI taxonomy): domain Eukaryota; kingdom Metazoa; phylum Chordata; class Mammalia; order Artiodactyla; family Bovidae; genus Capra; species Capra hircus. The sequence goes on along the minus strand of NC_030822.1, from coordinate 23,292,656 downwards.
TTTTGAATTGTGGTGCTGGAGAAGACTCTTAAGAGTTCCTTGGGCTGCAAGAGATCAGGTCAGTCAATTCGAAAGGAAATCAACCCTGAATATACATGGGAAGGACTGATGCTGAAGCTCCAACATTTTGGCCACCTGATGCGAAGAGCTGACTCATAGTAAAAGACCCTGTAGCTTACTGAGGGCAAGAGGAGAGGGGATGGCAGAGGATGAGATAGATGGTTAGATAGCATCACCGACTCAATGGACATGAATCTCAGCAAACTCCAGGAGATAATGAAGAAAAGTTAAGGAGGAGGAGACTGACGTGCTGCAGCCCATAGGGTCACAAAGAGTTGGACACAACTTAGCGACTGAACAGAAAGAACAAGAACAACATGGGTACCAGGGATTAGGACTTAGACATATCTTTTGGGAGACACAGTTCATCCCACAACAATCACACAGCACTTTATACCTGAGTTATAGTGCTTAATGTGTAATTACTAACTTACGTAATGTCCACACCTTTCCCTACCATCTCCTATTGCCCAACCCTCAAGGGCAAGATTAATTTCTTAATTATCTTTATATCTGCCTTTGAAGTTAGCATGTTGCTAAACCTATTCCCTTAATTAAGTTAAGTGGTGGATAGAATGGAGGAGGTGAAGAGTAACGTGAGAGTTCTAAAAGAAGAGTTGGTTGACACCAGTGATTTGCACAACTTGCTGGTTGTCAGCAGTGTTTTGCAACCTTTGAAAAAAGAATCGTGTGTTTGTCCCCTAGATATTCTCTTTCATTGAATGAGAATTATGTGACCCAGGAAATCTGTATTACAGAAAACTTGCTTAGATGATTTAACTTTTGGTCAGAAAAGTTTAACTTTTGGTACAGAAAACACTCTATCCCTTGTGATTATAGGAAAATGACAGGGGGAAAGTGCAGACAGCTAGCCTTCATTTCTCAGGCCAGTGCAAGCTGTTTTTCCTTAGTTAATTGCTTTGTTATCCTGAAGATTTTTCTTCATTGGCAAAAGAAGTGACAGTCACTACTAAAATTCTTTTTTTCCTATTCAAGGTTATTGTTTGGCCTTAAAAATGTGTGAGTGTAGTGGCAGAATTTCCACCTTTGGTCTTTATAGAGAACATAGTATAGTATATTTGAAATGATTTCCCAAGTGTCGTCTTGGCCCAGTGATTCTGAATTGTAAGGAAAGTGTCAATGTTGGTTATCTTTTAGTCTTAAAACAATATATACTTCTTTCTATTACTTGTTTCTATATTTCACATCTATATAGTGAGTCTGTATTAACTTTATAATGGAGATCTATTAATATACATTATAGGTTTGTTTAACAAGAAAAAATTAAATACCTGGAAAAGAAATGCAAGAAGTTAAATGCTATTAATAGTAAAGAACTAAAGGGAAAAAAAAACCACAAACACAAAACATAAAACAAACACAAAAAACAAAACAAAACAAAAAAAAGAAACTTCACAAAACTTAGAAAAATTCAAGAGGCAAAGAGAGGCAAAAGAAGTGCATATACAATTTAAAATAGGGAAACAGAGTTTACATAAAAGTTGATGGGGTATTAGATTTTCAATGTCAATATTTGTGGCTTTTCTTTTAATTTATATCTTCCCTAAGATATTTGGAATTCTTTTACTATAAAATGGTATTTTTCTCTTAAGTTTTCTAAGCTGAAGTTTATTCAAACTTAGAATATATTGGACTTGTCCAACCCTCAGCCAATGGATAAAATAATGAAACTGTCATATTGAGGGTGACATGTCAGCAGCACTGTCAGAAAGTGGGTGTTCTCAGAGGAAGACACAAATATAAGAAAACTGGGATAAATGAAAATTGCTTACACTTTATTCTTTAAAGAGGCCTGAATGGAAAATATTTGTACATAAAGTACATAATCTGTATTTTTACACACATATCTATATACTTATAGTTTAAGAATTTGCAACAAGAATTTAGCTTTCTTGTTTTGAATTCAAGTTTCAAAATCTATTCTTTAGAAGAAATCAAACCCCAGGAAAAAGGACACTGCAGAATGGGTTGACAAGAAAGCCAATGTAACATCTGACAGCTTTATTATTTCCTCTGATTTTATAAGAGGCTTTGTCTTGAGAGAGAAAGTCACACTGAAAAACTTCAACATGAATGGGAGAATTTATCTTTGTGAATTCATAGGCAGGTCTTCAGCAGTCAGACGATTCACACAAAAATTGTTGAGGACCTAATTTTGACCATTAGGAGAAACAGATCATGGAAGTGCTGTGAATAATGGAGACCATGCCTTGAATTATTTTGGAAACAATTACTCTATTAAAAGGAAAAGAGAATCTCAATTACAAATTGAAGTTGGATCCAATATTAGAAAAGTTACTTAATTCATTGTGTTACCTTCTTTGTTTTTGTCCCGGATTCAAAACTCACATCAAAATTCCCAATATTAACCAAGAAGGTATATGAAAGTGAAAGTCTCTCAGTCCTGTTCAACTCTTTGTGACCCCAAGGACTATAGTCCATGGAATTCTTTAGGCCAGAATATTGGAATAGGTAGCTTTCCTTTCTCCAGGGAATCTTCCCAGCCCAGGGATCCAAGCTTCCTTGCCCAGATATTTTCTACTTCAAGATACTTCAGTGTTTTTCTCTTAACCCAAAATATTCTTGGAGTACCATGTAACCTTTCTTTCACAGCAAATGCACCATACCTGCGATTTTATATTGATTTATATGATTACTTAATTAGTGCCATTCTTCCCCACTAAGTCGTTAGTTCCATAGGCATAGAAATCAAGTCTTTTTTCATCATTATTGACTCTTCCTTTCCTAGCATATAGTCTAACACTTGGTTGGTACTCAATAAATATTTTCTTGAATATATAAAAGGATGAATATAGTAAATTCTTTCTTTTTTAACTTTTAAAAGGTAATCTGAGGTGACACTATAATCAGTATCCTAACATGTCCATAGAGTAATTATTTTTCAATATTCCAAGGTCAATGTGTTCCTTTTAAATCACAATAATTAAAAATAGTTAGACTTGCCCTCTTTCTAAAGTACTTCTAGTTCAGGAAAGTATGAAAACACATATCTTCTTTTGGGATCAAAACATATAAAATTTTTCATGTTTTCTCCTCATTTGCCATCACACAGGTAGCATTATAAAACCTTGATGAAATATTATGCAGCCTTGGAAAGAAAAACTCCATTTAAAAGCTCCATAACTCCATTTTTATTAACACATAGCAGAGATAAACCTGACCTGTTTTAAGAAAGATGTGTAGTATAAATGGATGCTATAATGATAAATTATTTTACTTATTTTATTTATTCATTTTAGCTCCTGGAATTTTTAGAGATATTTCTTTTTTATTTTTTTGGAAAATCAATGATACAAAACCAAACTTAATCAGTGGTGTGGGCAGGGTCACTAATTAAATTTCTAAAATTACCTTCTCTATTAATATTTAGAAATTCTCCTCTGAATTAAGTTAGGTGGCATTATGTAAAAAGAAGCAACCAAAGTGCTAAACCAAAGGCCCAAATTAGTAGCAGGCTTTGCTGGTATTTGTAACTTGTAAATTAAAAAATCACAAACATTAATTGCATCTTTGTAGTATAAAAATTAATAATATAATGATGACTTCATCTTCATGTTTCATCTTACCAAAATAAAAATCACTTTATGATTAATTCAGCTATCTTAAATTTAGAGCTATTGGGTATTCTCATAAATCAAAATTATTTCCATAAAGTGTCAGTTCAAGGTATAATTATCTTTGGAGCTATATTTAATGTGTTTTACGACTATAAGAAAATATGTCCACAAAGTAGCCAACTGTAGCACATGTTTATAATTGACAGCTAATAAAAGCCACCATAGAATTTGCAAGTTCACAATTTTCTTTATGCTAAACTTCTTTCCTTTGGTGATTAGTATCAATTTTTGTGATTTGGGAGCAACTGAGTTCAAGATCAGGGTGCCAGTATGGTTGGTTTTTGTGAGGACAATTCTTGACTTGCGGATGCTTCCCTTCTAGCTAATTGTGTGCTCAAGTGGCTTTTCGCTGATGCAAATACATGGAGCGAGAGTAATCTCTCCTCTTTCCCTTCCTCATACCACCAGTCCTATCAAGTTAAGTATCCACTCTTTTGACTTAATTTAACCTTCAATTAAAACTCTATCTCCAAATAAAAAGATTTATAAAGACCTGCAAGGCCTTCTAGAACTAACACCAAAAAAGATGTTCTTGTCATCATAGGGTACTGGAATGCAAAAGTAGCAAGTTAGGAAATATTTGGAGTAACAGGCAAGTCTGGCCTTGGAGTACAAAATGAAGCAGGGCAAAGGCTAACAGAGTTTTGCCGAGAGAATGCACTGGTCATAGGAAACACACTATTCCAGCAACACAAGAGACAACTCTATACATGGACATCACCAGATGGTCAGTACCGAAATCAGATTGATTATATTCTTTGCAGCCGAAGATGGAGATGCTCTATACAGTCAGCAAAAACAAGACTGGGAGCTGACTATGATTCAGATCATGAACTCCTTATTGCAAAATTCAGACTTAAATTGAAGAAAGTAGGGAAAACCACTAGGCCATTCAGGAATGACCCAAATCAAATCCCTTCAATTATACAGTAGAAGTGACAAATAGATTCAAGGGATTAGATCTGATAGACAGAGTGGCTGAAGAACTATGGAAGGAGATTTGTACATTGTGTAGGAGGTGGTGATCAAGACCATCCTCCTGAAAAAGAAATGCAAAAAGGCAAAATATTTATCTAAGGAGGGCTTACAAATAGTTAGGAAAAGAAGAGAAGTGAAAGGCAAAAGAGAAAAGGAAAGATATACCCATCTGAATGCAGAGTTTCAGAGAATAGCAAGGAGAGATAAGAAAGTGTTCCTAAGTGAACAATGCAAAGAAATAGAGGAAAATAATAGAATGGGAAAGACTAGAGATCTCTTCAAGAAAATGAAAGCTACCAAAGGAATATTTCATGCAAAGATGGGCACAATAAAGGACAGAACAGTATTGACCTAACCGAAGCAGAAGATATTAAGAGGTAGCAAGAATACACACAAGAGCTATACAAAAAAAAAAAAAGATCTTAATGACCCAGATAACCACAGTGGTATGATCACTCACCTAGAATTAGACATCCTGGAATGCGAAGTCAAGTGGGCATTAGGAAGCATCACTGTGAACAAAGTTAGTGGAGGTGATGGAATTCTAGTTGAGCTATTTCAAATCTTAAAAGATGATGCTGTTAAGGTACTGCATTCAATATGCCAGCAAGTTTGGAAAACTCAGCAGTGGCCACAGGACTGGAAAAGGTCAGTATTCATCCAACTCCCAAAGAAGGACAATGCCAAAGAATGTTTCATCTACTACACAATTGTATTCACTTCACATGCTAGCAAAGTAATGCTAAACATTCTCCAAGCTAGCCTTCAACAGTACATGAAGTGAGAACTCCCAGATGTTCAAGCTGGTTTTAGAAAAGGCAGAGGAACCAGAGATCAAATTACCAGCATCTATTAGATCATTAAAAAAGCCAGAGAATTCCAGAAAAACATCTACCTCTGCTTCATTGACTATGCTAAAGCCTTTGACTGTGTATATCATAAAAGACTATGGAAAATTCTTAAAAGGGATGGAAATATTAGACCATCTTACATGCCTCCTGTGAAATCTGTATGCAAGTCAAGAAGGAACAATTAGAACCAGACATGGAACAACAGACTGGTTCAAAACTGGGAAAGGAGTATGTCAAGGCTGTATATTGTCACCCTGCTTATTTAACTTATATGCTGAGTACATCATGAGAAACACCAGGCTTGATGAAGCACAAGCTGGAATCAAGATTGCTGGGAGAAATATGAATAACCTCAGATATCCAGATGGTACCACCATTATGGCAGAAAGTAAAGAGGCACATGATGAATGTGAAAGAGGAGAGTGAAAAAGCTGGCTTAAAGCTCAACATTCAGAAAACTAAGATCATGGCATCCAGTCCCATCACTTCATGGCAAACAGATGGGGAAACAGTGGAAACAGTGAGAGACTTTATTTTCTTGGGCTCCAAAATCACTGCAGATGGTGACTGCAGCCATGAAATTAAAGGATGCTGGCTCCTTGGAAGAAAAATTAACCTAAACATTGTATTCAAAAGCAGAGACAGTATTTTCCCAACAAAGGTCTGTGTAGTCAGAGCTATGGATTTTCCAGTAGTCATGTATGAATGTGAAAGCTGGACTATGAAGAAGGCTGAGTGCCAAAGAATTGAGGCTTTGTAAATGTGTTAGAGAATTGGTGTTGAGTGTTCCTTGGACTGCAAGGAGATCAAATCAATCAATCCTAACGGAAATCAACCCTGAATATTCATTGGAAGGATTGATGCTGACGCTGAAGCTCCAATACTTTGGCCACTGATGCAAAGAATCGACTTACTGGAAAAGACCCGGATGCTGGGAAAGCTTGAAGGCAGGAGGAAAAAGGGACCACAGGGGATGAGATGGCTGAGTGGCATCACTGACTCAGTGGACATGAGTTTGAACAAGCTCCAGGAGATGGTGAAGGACAGAGAAGTCTAGGTGCTGCAGTCCATGGGGTCGCAAAGAGAGTCAGACATGACTGAGCAACTGAACAACATCTCCAAATATGAGACTGGATGTTAAGGTGTCAACATATGAATTCTAGTGTTACAAAATTCAGTCCATAGGATATAACTGTAAACTTGTTACCAGTCTATTACTTCCATGTCTCCATGATAGGATTTCCTGCCATAGTTAATGGGCTGCTTGCTTGGAGCAATACTCTACAAAAGAAGGATTTTTAAAGACCATAAAATACATTTTTCTAAAATCAGCTGAGAGGGATTTGGCCAGTAGTTTCAGTATGAGGCACTCAGTCATTTTTCGCCATCTTTACAGGTTAACACAATTGGAGAAGATATGATTCACACAGGACAAGTTTCCTGTCTTGCTGTGTTCCTATAAAGATCTGACTCAAGTGTGAGGATCCAATTTAAAACCAGCCTCTTGCCTGGATCAAGATTGAAGAGGGGGTGGAAGTGGTGGCCGTGTTTAAGCTTTCTTAAATATAAATTACTTTTATGGAACAAATTGTACCGTCTTTGAATATAGCTAAGTGGAAGTCTTATTTGGATTGAAGCTTAAAAATACAGGTGTCAACTGATAAAGTAATGAAGCCCCAATATAGGAAGAAGCTTATTTGAATATATGTGGCTATATTCTGTTGGTTTCTTCTATACAACTGTAACCAATATTTTCTACTATGTCACTTTGCCACATTTGAAAGCCAAAAGGGATTTTTGTAATGATTATACTTGATTGAAAAATGCAAACTTAGAATCATCAAAAAAGTAGATTATTGAAAGCTATCTGAAGAAAAGTTGCATACTCAGTCTGTAAGCTTATATAGTCCTAGTTTATTCTTATAATTTTTATATCACAACTCAGGGAAAACTCAGGACAACCTACGGCAGTATCCTGTTGGTTCCTCTAACCCAAGCTAAATCATAAGGTATTGTTGTTGTTGTTTTAGTAACTGAGTTGTATCTGGCTCTTTTGAACCCCATGGACTGTAGCCCACCAGGCTCCTCTGTCCATGTGATTTCCCAGGGGAGACTACTAGAAAGGGTTAGCCATTTCTTTCTCAAGGAAACCTTCCTGGCCCAGAGATCAAGCCCACATCTCCTGCACTGACAGGTGGATTCTTTACCACTGAGCCACCTGGAAAGCCCAAACCATAAGGTATATGTTCATGAAAATCTTTTAGTTAATGCTGTGTGGACTGTCAGCTCCAGAATGATTTTACTTAAACACTAAAGTGAGTTGTTCTGTTTAGACATTGTCTTGATTCTGTATTCTTGATGAAGCTCTGGACTAATCTACTAGAGACACTAAATGTTTTCCCCCTCCAAAACCCCTTCTTGAGAAAACCCCCCTGTCCACAGCCCTAGATTCCAGTTAGATTATCTCTTCTAGTTACAGAGAGAATGTGAATTAGTTAACTGGGGAGTTGGTGGTAATGATTGACTATATTCAAGGATACAGGAAAAAACAGCTTTCAGAGAGATCGACTAGAGGGAAAATAGAAAATCAGCAGCAAGAAACAGAAAGAGAAGATAATTCTGAGCAAGAGAAAGGAATACATTTCCACTAGTGAATTTGTAGGTCTCTCACTCATCTTCTCTGATGTCTACTCCTTTCATTTCCCAGTTATAAATGAATGTGTATTTCATGATTATATCTGTTTTTAAAGGACATCTGTTATTAACTTTATTTTTGATTTTTGCTCTTTGCCACCAAACATATCTAACTTAGAGAGCTACCAAGAACAGGACTCTATATTTTGCCCTCTAGATGCTTTATTTCTTCTTCTTATGGAGTAGAGCTTTGTGTATAATTCGAGAGTGAAATTTAACAAGGCTGATTCAGTGATTCTATCCTTCAGTATCAGGAGACCTGGTTAGTAGGAGAGCTCTTCTTACTCCTGATCTTGTCATTGAGGATTCTGGCTCTGGCCTTTCTCCAAAAGCAAAGCCAAGTTATGGTAAAGAGGCCCATCTTAGGTGCTTGATACTGGGTCATTCATTTTTGTCTGTTTTCAGCCACAGAGTCATTTGCCTTGTGAGAACTGAGAACCACACTTAACAGAAATAGATAGGAACTCTGAAACATAGCTGAAAAGCTATTCTTATTACTTCCCAAGTTCTAAATAACATGCCACATTCATATCTGAATCATTGAGACTTCTACCATAATCATATTTCATATTTTTCATTTATGCCAATTAGCAGCAATGATATTAACCCTACTATATTATTAGTCTTTAAGGCACATCATTTCCAGGACTAGAATTGCTACATTTTGCTTTATTTATGTGTGTAACCCAACTGTAGATCACTGCATGCTCTTTTTAATCTTCAAAGATGCTTCTTATTCCCCAAACATCTATTATCCCCACTGCTTACTCACTGCGTTTTGGCTGTCAGGCCATAGATTACTGATGAAAGAAAATGCACAAGAGTGCGACAATTATAGATTCATTCTATGGAGTTTCATCAGGATCATGCCTGTCATCACATCACACCTTTTATTCACCTATCAAATGTCACAAAGCAATTCTCTCACTTATTATTGTTTTCTCCTGGAAACATTCACCTATCTTCCATTTTCTCCCCCTCATTCTTAGTGAAAATATTGCTTCTTATGTTGCAAACTTGGTCACATTCCTTCATCATCAATTTAGTATCTTCTCATGAATTCATATGGAGTCTTCAGAGAAGAGTCCACTGGATTGTTAAGTCCTTGAGGGCAACCCTCCTGATTTTTTTATTCGCCCTTATATTTTTGATGCCCAGCTAATTTTCTATATTGTAAAGATGGCTTCCAAACACACTCAACAATATCTGCTATTAAAACAATAAACACCTCCCTTGACGTTATTACTTCTGAAGGTGTTAGTGCTCAGCCATGTCTGACTCTTTGTGAGCCCATGGACTGTAGCCTGCCAGGCTCCTCTGTCCATGGGCTTCTCCAGGCAAGGATACTGGAGTGGGTTGCCATGCCCTCATCCAGGGGATCTTCTCAACCCAAGGATCAAACTCAGGTCTCCCTCGTTGCAGGCCAAGATTCTTTACCATCTGATCCACCAGGAAGCCCAAGAATACTGGAGTGGGTAGCCTATCCTTTCTCCAGGGGATCTTCCTGTCCCAGGAATTGGACCTGGGTCCCCCTCATTGCAGGCAGATTCTTTACTGTCTGAGTGACTATAGCTACGTTTTAATCTTTTCATTTGTTATTGAAATCTTAAGTTTTTTCCATTGCTTCCACTTCCAATCTGACTCATTTTAACTATGAGAGATAGGATTCTGCTTTCTTCCAACCCTATGAACTCTTGAGGACACTATCAAAAGATGACGAGTGACCTTTACGTCCCTAAAGCCAATAACTGTACGTTTCCTCTTATGTTCCTTCAATGCACTTAGATGTTTGATATTTGAGAACATATTCTTCTTGAATCTTTCTTCTGCCTGAGCCTTTGCTGTTCTTACAGATATTCACAGCTTCATTTCTGATCTCTATGTAGACAATTCCCAAATGCCATCTTTAGCCCTCCTCGCCTGTGTGCCTTCTTCCTGAGTTTATTCTCAGCTAGCAATCGTATGGGTTGGATTGAACTGTGGATAACATGTGAATTCAGTGCATACTAAATGAATTCAGTATTTTGCTCCCCTTACTGTTCTTATTTTCTAGATAAAATTGTATGCAGTATCTCTCTCATATGTCTAGGTCCCTGAACTTAAATCAGAGCATTGTCCTTCATTCTTCTCTCTCTGTCATACACAGAATCCAGTATGTCACTTTGCCTTTTGATTCTTCTTTTGAAAAATCTCTGGGTTTCTTTGTTTCCCCTCTCATTATTCACAAAAGCCCAGGCTTTCAACACCGCAGCCTTGATACTATCGCATGGTTTTCTGGTCTTTTCCATTGTTTTTCTATCATTGGACCATCACTGTGGCACTGATATTAAGAGAAACTTTAAACCTGTCACTCCATACTTGACTTGCCTACAACATCAAGTTCATATTTTCCGGGTTGGGTTTAATATTCTGATAAGCTTACCTCACTTTATCTTGCTAATACTTTCTCCTTAAGCACTAACTTCTAACCTCTGCCCCAGATCAATCTGTGTTCTCACATTTTCTATCTGAACTTTGCAAACATATGCCAGGCTCTCCTTATTTCTAGATTTTACGTATTCATCTTCCCCGGTGTAATCCTGCATTTCCTGTGCTACAGTACCTATCTCATTAAATTTCAATTTCCTGTTTACTCATCAGTCTTACCAGACTCATAGTGCATAAGGATTTTGTTATTATGTTTCCTGCTTATACACAGTGCTTAGCACTATGTCTGTCATTTAGCTAGTGCTCGGTGTATATTGAAAAATAAATATCCGAGCTCTGAATCACCTACAGGATCTAGTCAACTAAGGGCCACATACTATGTCCACCATTCATCTTGGCTGTTTAATTAACGTACAGACTTTTCTTCTTCGTCACAAGTGAATGATATCTATTATTGGCACCACTTCGTTGGGTAGATTTATACTAAGCACACTCATATTTATATTTGGTTTTTACTTCTCCAATGTCTTTAATACCATGTCTAAATAGCTAAATTGCCAAAAATAATTTCAGTAATAACCTAATGTATTAAGCATTTACTTTCAATGATTTTATATGAAATAGATATATTATGCTGACTATAAAAGGGAAAACATTACTTACCCACTTAATACTCCTTCCTTGACCTTATTAAAAATTAGTGGCAAAGAAATTTCACACTTTGTCCCATCTACAGTTTATATAATTTCATGCTGGTTGATGTAACTCACTGTTCTGTACCTATGTAGTTAATGTATGATATTTGCTTAGAAACAAGTGGGGCTTTTGTTCAATATATTCAGACTAAACAAGGTTTATTCTATTATTTATTAATGTTAATATTATTATTATTCAGACTCTAAAGATTCTCAAAGTAAGTTATTAGGCTAAACTGTATTATTGAGGTAAATAATTTGTGAAGAAATTTGTGAATAAATTGTGGAGAATAATTGTGAAGAAGGCTGAGTGCCAAAGTATTGATGCTTTTGCTGTGGTGTTGGAGAAGACTCTTGAGAGTCCCTTGGACTGCAAGGAGATCAAACCAGTCAATCCTAAAGGAAATCAACCCTGAATATTCATTGGAAGGACTGATGCTGAAGCTGAAGCTCCAGTACTCTGGCCACCTGATGTGAAGAACTGACTCATTGTAAAAGGCCCTGATGCTGGGAAATATTGAAGACAGGAGGAAAAGGGATGACAGAGGATGAGATGGTTGGATGGCATCACTGACTCAATAGGCACGAGTTTGAGCAAGCTCAAGGAGTTGGTGATGGACAGGGAAGCCTAGTGTGCTGAAGTACATGGGGTTGCAAAGAGTCAGACACAATTGAGTGACTGATGTGAACTGAAATAATTTATGTCCCTTAAATATATTTCATAAAATTTACAGCAGTTAAGTATGGGAAGACAACCCAGCACTTCTGTAGTGAAATCATAGTGCAGAGAACTTTTGTTCAGACATTCATACATTCATGAACATAATAGGATAAAAGCAGTGAAAATTATGAGTATCTTTGATTTAATAATGTACAGGTTTTAAAATATATTTTTTGTTTGCTATGTACAATTCCAAATTACTAAAGACATTCAGCACACATTTTAGACAAATGACTACATTCTTTATAGCACAGAATCTTGAATATTAAGCTTTGTTGTAAAAGTTACACAGTTCTTGATAAAGCAAGAAGCAACAGATTCTTTAAGAACCTTTAAGTATAAAGATTGTGCTTAAAGACTCTTAAAATTGACTTAACCTTTGGTTTCATTGGTTTCGGGGGTGCTTGACAAGTTTTCTTTTAAGGAATTTGCTAAACATAAGTACTTTCATAGATAGAAATGTGTAGTAATGTGACTTATGCATCACCATAGGTTAAAATACCAAAAGAAGTAATGCCTCATGGCATTCTGAATGGGAAACCTGTACTAAGTCTCTTTTCTGCTGGAGATCTTCCCCTCTGTCACCTGCCACCCACTTCTGACCTATGAGTCACTGACTATTCCAACTTCATTTAAAGTCTTCATTAAATTACTTTGAATCCTAAGCCTCTGTACTAAGAAAAAAAAAAACTGTATTGAATTTTATACCTTTAAAATGAAGAATTGTAGTGGAGATTACAGAATCTTTGACTTGCTTGTGTATATATATTTTTGTGTGTGAAAACATGTATGTGTGGGTATATATATGAATGCAACTGAATTGACATCCACCTCTATTTTCCATAAGTCTCTGATAGCATGTAGTATTCTTTGAGAAGGAATAACAACACAAATAATGATGAACATTTATGGAGTGTTTATTATGTGCAAAGTTCTATGCTAAGTGCTTTGTCGCACATTTTCACTAATGAAATCTCCTCCGTTCAGTGGTAAGTTGAGTATAGTAGCCTGTGTGTATCTTGTCTATTGCTAGATAATGTCTACTGAGTAGTGGATACTCAATAAACATTAACTGAGTGAAGGAATGATATTCTATATTTTTAAGGTATTATGCAAATGAGAAAATGAGACTGAGAACTCCAGATTCACTCTCCGTGCCAAGCCCATGGGTTTAATTACATTATAATTAGATAGGAGCATTCACCAGAGGCAAACATTTTTGGACAAAATTTCCAATTTAATTTATTAATTCCTTTGTGGAAAAAATTCTATTACTAACACATAATTTTTTATCTCTCATGAAACAGTAGCCTACTAAAAACTTTTCCTCAAGTAAAAGTGTCTACAATGCTTTACACAGTTTCAGATTATTAATAAATGGTTTCTGGGTAATTTAAAAATATGTTTATGTTGCTTTAAGCTATTTTCATCGTATAGATATGGAACTCATAAACTAGATATATTTAATAAGTAAGTTTATATCAGTTAGTTCAGTTCAATCGCTCAGTTGTATCCGATTCTTTGCGACCCCATGGACTGCAGCACGCCAGGTCTCCCTGTCCATTGCCAACTCCTGGAGTTTACCCAAACTCAGTTTTAGAATTATTTCTTTAAGTTTGGAATTATCTCTTGGGTTAATCTATCAGGAAAATCTTTACTCTTGCCTTTGATATAAGTGAATAGAAGGTAGATGCCTATGAGCTATTTGTGTTTGCCCCTTTTAAAACTGAAGAAAAAGTTTCCCAAGAAGTCAGAAGTATTTTTTTTTCCTGGAGTTCTCTGGGAAATCAATGCCTTCTAAAATTGATACTATGTTACCCACCTGTCTTCAAATAGTCTTCATTTCCAGTCTTGATTACTCTGACTGTTCGCATGTTCCTAATATCACTTGTTGAATTCTAATTTAACAGTAGCCTACATCACATGGCTAAGAAGTAAAATGTTCTCCAAAGTATACAATGCATTTAGAAACAACATATTTTATACGGTTTATTGTCATTTCCTTTCCATTGTACTAGCTGATAAGAGTACATTTAGTGAGCTAATTAAGGGTTAGTTACCAAATGTCTCATATACATGTGTCAAGCATTAAGCTAGGGAATGGGGATTCTAGGATGAATGAGACCAGTATCTCCCTTACCTTCAGTCTGAGTTCATAATGTAATGGGGAAAATACAGTAAACTTAACTGAAGAATATAGAAATGCAAATTGCATGATAGAGAAAATTTGAGGTACTCTCAAAACACTTAAGAAGGGCATATGATCCATGTTGAGACAATGAAAGAATGCTTCCAGGAGGAAGTGTCATTTAAGCAGAGAAGTGGAAGATGAATAGGAGCTTATCATTTCTAAGGACATGAGAAGAGTGTGTAAGCAGTAAGATGAGGATGACAGAACACTAACAGTAACATCATCTATTGTGGGTTAGATAGGAGTCTAATTCCCATTTCAAAAGAAATGAGCTCAAAACCAGGACTTGTGGCTTTCTAGAAAATAGATCAATTCTCTAAATAATTTAAGAAATGTCTATTTTGTTATTATAAAAGTAATAATGATCATTTTTGAAAAATCTGGAAAATACTGAAAATTGAGAAAAATTGAGTGTGAATCACCTAGATTTAGGCCATGTATCACCTAGATTTAGGCCATACAGAGTTCTGGGATATTAAATCTTGTCAAGTTTACTACAGGAATTTAATTTCTTCATGTTTCCCTGGACCCAGGGACTCAGGACTTGCCATATGACCAGTTTTAGGCAATGGAAAATATGACGCAAACAGAGCAATGAAACATGCCTTTGGGGCTTGCTATCTGCCCACTCTAGCTCCATGAGACTGCCCTCGGGAAGAGCAGCCCAAGCTAGCCTGCTGGGTGATGGAGCAGAGAGGACTTGTCTCAGCTAAGACCTCCTACACCTACCAGACTTCCAACTTGTCAGTGAGGCCATCCAGAATCATCCAACCCTAGTCAAAATGTCCCAGACCATAGGAATATCAAGCCAGCTTACTATCATGAAAAAAAAAAAAAAGTTTGTTCCTTTACACCTTGAGTTTTGGGGTGATTTGTTAATAAAGCAAAAGTTAACTGATAGGATAGGTGCTAAATGAATTAGCAAATAAGAGATATTTTACCCATACTTAGAAAACTTGGGTTTGATCTCAACTCTACTCTGCCCTGACTATATGACCTTGGGTAGGAAATGGCGACCCACTTCAGTACTCTTGCCTGGAAAATTCCATGGACAGAGGAGCCTTGTAGGCTACAGTCCATGGGGTCGCAAAGAGTCGGACACGACTGAGCCACTTCACTTCACTTCACTTCAATTAACTTCACCTATTTGAACTTCCATTTCTTTATCAGTAGAGAATTTCTCTAGCTCTAACTGAGTGTCCAACTCTTTGCGACCCCATGGACTGTAGTTCACCAGGCTCCTCTGTCCATGGAATTCTCCAGGTAAGAATACTGGAGTGGGTAGCCATTCCCTTCTCCAGGAGATCTTCCCAACCCAGGGATTGAACCTGGGGTCTCCTGCATCACAGGCAGATTCTTTACCGTTTGAGCCACCAGCGTAATTTCAGAGTATTTCTCCAGATTAAGGGTAATAATGAAAATGAAATTACTGAATAAGCTCTGAAACATTATCTGTAATTGTTTTGTTTTATGAATCTCTTTTCTCTAAACCAATTTCCCTACTAAGCAACTATCAATTTAATATGACAAAATTCTCATCCAGTTTATACTATTGCAGTGTCCAATACACTGTACTAAGAAATTATGAAAGTATCCATATTTGCCAAAGCAAAACATGACCTGGAATTATTTCTGTTGTTGTTCAGTTGCCAAGTCATGTCCGACTCTCTATGACCTCATGAACTGCAGCATGCCAGGCTTTCCTGTCCTTTGCTATCTCCCTGAGTTATTATTTTGATAATTATTATAAGAATAAAGGTAAGAGCTCATATTATATTGAGGGATTTGTGCTATGTTTTGTCCATTTTACATCATGGAAAGTTCATAACAACCCCATTACCCCTTTTTATGTGGGGAAATGACCAGGACTTAGCCTCTAAGTCAGGTTTTTCTGAATTCAGTATCTGGGCTCTTAACTACTATATTGTTGTGTTCTAGAAATCGAGTCCAAGGTTTCAGAGAGTAAACTGTAGAAACCCTTGTAAAATTCACATATCACTTGGGGCATCAACTTAGCAACACTCTATTTAGTTATAGCTTTTCTAAGAGTGAAACTATATTCCCAGATCTCCCTACAGAATGTGCCTGGGACATTTCAGGATGCTTTGTCCATGGTCCCTTACTTAGAACCTCTGAGAGATATCAAAACACTCCCTGCTTACCTGCAATTAACCAGTACAAGTTTCTGGAAAATATATCTCTTCCTACATAGATTTATCATATCCTTTTAAGCCGTCTTTTCATCCTATGTCAGGTGGTTTGCACCAGTGTTAAAATTTAAGCCTTAAAAATTTATAATTCTTATCAGGCTTACTATCTTTCTTTTCACAAAGAATTCTCCTTTCAAGCTAACCTCTGTCCTGACCCTTGCTTTGAGGCAGTGCTGACTCACTTAATAACAGTTCAAAAATATGAATATGATTTTGGCTAAAGGTTTCTCTGGGCTGGTGTTAAAAACCAAACTTTTATAGATATTTTTTCCTTTCCAAAATAAATGCTTTTAGTCTTAATAATTTCATTTCAAACCAAGACAACATAGCTCCTAATGTAGTCAGAAGATAACAAAGTATCATTAACTCCATAGACTCATTCCTTTTACCTGTTTCTCTTTATTCACTACTGCCCCCTCTAAGCCACTCCAGGGACAACATTACTATGGGAATTCAGAAGTTTAAATAGTTTGAAATGATTTTTTCTTATGGCTCAGGTATGTGGTTACATGTTTTGCAGATATGGGGTTATACCTCACTTCTTGATTCGTAAGTTACTGCCAGGTTTGTGCTAGTAGCAAAAGTTACTTTTCCTCTCTAAATTACAGCCTTTAAGACAATGTATCCTTCCTGTTTCTTCTTTGTGACAGATGTTTCCTGATGTAATGTAAGCAGGAATGCCATGATAAGGCACTGTTTGAAAATCTGATAATTGATATTTGGATGTATTTTAGGTTTACATTTAAAACTAAACTGTAGTTAAAAGAGGTTATGATTTTGATCTATTGCCTGAGTGTGCATTTTTTCACACTAACACTAAAAACAAACAAAACCTGTTACAATATCTGTTGAATAGTCATGTTCTTGCATACTGTCATTCTCAAGTTATCACATTTTATTTTTCTTGAACTTCTTTAGATTTTCGGGTACTTTTATTCTTTATTTGCTTTATGTCCTATTGCTCCCAATAATAAGCTGTCCCTTGCTATATATACCTGGATCACATATCATTTTATATTGCACTTGTCAGTTTTCCTAGGTCTCTTGCTATCTAGAGTTTGAATTTCTCAAGGGTGGGGATTTTAATTGGCTTTCTCGCACCAGTGCCTAATTTAAAGACTTATTTACAGTGTGTCTTCAAAAATATCTGTTGAGTAAATACATCAACTTATGATGTGTCTAACTTATCCTTTCCCTTCAGATTTCCCTGTAATTTTTCCTCTTTCTCTCTTCCTATCTCACTCTTCATGTTTTAAATCTACCTGGGCTCATAACAACCTTCTAGAGTATCCAAGACCTAATCTTTGGCTCTCATGTAGGAAGCCCAGTGTCTCTGTCTTCCTGGTTCCCTGCAGATTCATTACTATTTGCTCAGATCTTTGCACAACAGCTTTATTATTACATTTTCTGTTTCTCCAACTAGCACTTCCAGATCTTTATATAGCTCTATTCCTTTATTTTCCCATGAGGTCCCAAAGCACAAGCCAGATGAGATGAATGGACTGGAGTTGAAGTGAAGTAAGCTCATGGCATCCCAGCAGAGAAAGTTCCTTATAGCTCATCATTTCACTGGAGCACAGTTTACAGTCCAAAGATAGCCTATCTGGTAAATAACTGTAGTAGGCCTTGGGCCCAGGGAATAATCCACTGTATAAATGTACATCAGCTGTTACTCTGCACTATATTTTTTTACATTTTATTTATTTAATGAAAGAAAAGACCTTGGTTTTAATGTTTGAAAAGAAATATTCCAATATAACACACTGTAAAATATTCACTTTCTCTTAAAATGATCATGAAAGACTATGACACTAAAATGATTCAGATGTTTGTTTTATAGCTTTATAAATCAAACTTCATTATCTGTTGGTATAAAAATCTAACTTGTTAAAAAATATAAACTTATTTAAATTGGATATTAAATTAAATTAAATATTATTTAATTTACAATATTGTATTGGTTTTGCCATACATCAACATGAATCCACCACAGGTATACATGTGTTCCCCATCCTGAACCTCCACTCCCCCATACCATCCCTCTGGGTCATCCCAGTGCACTAGCCCCCAGCATCCTGTATCCTGCATCGAACCTGGACTGGTGATTCATTTCATATATGATATTATACATGTTTCAATGCCATTCTCCCAAATCATCCCACCCTCTCCCTCTCCCACAGAGTCCAAAAGACTGCTCTATACATCTGTGTCTCTTTTGCTGTCTTGCATACAGGGTTATTGTTACCATCTTTCTAAATTCCATATATATGTGTTAGTATACTGTATTGGTGTTTTTCTTTCTGGCTTACTTCACTCTGTATAATCGGCTCCAGTTACATCCACCTCATTAGAACTGATCCAAATGTATTCTTTTTAATGGCTGAGTAATACTCTATTGTGTATATGTACCAACAGCTTTCTGATCCATTCATCTGCTGATGGACATCTAGGTTGCTTCCATGTCCTAGCTATTATAAACAGTGCTGTGATGAACATTGGGGAACATGTGTCTCTTTCAATTCTGGTTTCCTTGGTGTGTATGCCCAGCAGTGGGATTGCTGGGTCATAAGGCAGTTCTATTTCCAGTTTTTTAAGGAATCTCCACACTGTTCTCCATAGTGGCTGTACTAGTTTGCATTCCCACCAACAGTGTAAGACGGTTCCCTTTTCTCCACACCCTCTCCAGCATTTATTGCTTGTAGACTTGGAACACAGCCATTCTGACTAGTGTGAAATGGTACCTCATCGTGGTTTTGATTTGCATTTCTCTGATAATGAGTGATTGTTGAGCATCTTTTCATGTGTTTGTTAGCCATCTGTATGTCTTCTTTGGAGAAATGTCTGTTTAGTTCTTTGGCCCATTTTTTGATTGGCTCATTTATTTTTCTGGAATTGAGCTGCAGGAGTTGCTTGTATATTTTTGAGATTAGTTGTTTGTCAGTTGCTTCATTTGCTATTATTTTCTCTCATTCAGAAGGCTGTCTTTTCACCTGGCTTATAGTTTCCTTTGTTGTGCAGAAGCTTTTAATTTTAATTAGATCCCATTTGTTTATTTTTGCTTTTATTTCCAATATTCTGGGAGGTGGGTCATAGAGGATTCTGCTGTGATTAATGTCAGAGAGTGTTTTGCCTATGTTCTCCTCTAGGAGTTTTATAGTTTCTGGTCTTACGTTTAGATCTTTAATCCATTTTGAGTTTATTTTTGTGTATGGTGTTAGAAAGTGTTCTAGTTTCATTCTTTTACAAGTGGTTGACCAGTTTTCCCAGCACCACTTGTTAAAGAGATTGTCTTTAATCCATTGTATATTCTTGCCTCCTTTGTTAAAGATAAGGTGTCCATAGGTGCGTGGATTTATCTCTGGGCTTTCTATTTTGTTCCATTGATCTCTATTTCTGTCTTTGTGCCAGTACCATACTGTCTTGATGACTGTGGCTTTGTAGTAGAGCCTGAAGTCAGGCAGGTTGGTTCCTCCAGTTCCTCTTCTCTTTATAATCTTCAACTTTTCTTTATTCTATGTGGCCAGCTGCTGGCCTGCCACTTGGCAGGCTCACACCAATGTGGTGTTAACTGATTTGATTTCCTCTTAATTGGTTCTTGAAATTGATCCATGCATATCTGATTCATTACTTCAAACAAGCCCCTGATGCAGAGGCTTGAGCATCATAGGTGGCCACTTTACCTGGGGGAAGCAAAAGATCCTGCAGAGATGATCTTGTTAGAATCAGTAGATAGCCCTACTTTTATTTATAGCACTAGTACCTGATTTCCTGTGTATAGCAAGTATTAATTCATATTTTATCATGATCATATTTCTCTAGCTCTCAAGTGAATTTAATATAATGAGATACAACTTTGCATTTCTTTCTACATAGGGAAAACCACATTTATCTAATGTATTTTCTGGTCGCTAGTACTTATCTGAGCCCTCTTATCTCAGTGCTCAAACATTTTCTAACAAGGAAAGCATGATCACATTCTAGGGCAAAATGGACTTATACTCAAATATTGCTCCTCATCTCTTCAGTATAAATGGAAAAGGAAAGATACTGTAAAATATTGTAAAAATATTGTAAAACATTTACATTGTTCTTACTAGGTAAGGGCCAAAAATGTGCATTTTGGGCATTGTGCTAAAATTTTTCTTTTAATTTTCAGAATAACCCTGTGGGAAAAGAGATATACAATGCCCATATTACAGAGGAGAAAACAGGGCTTTGTAAAGTTAAGTCACTTGCTTGGGCTTACACAGTTATTAAATCATAGAATTGAGAAGAAAACCACTTTTGCTGAGCACTGAATTCTATACAGCTATATTTTACATTATGCTATTGTGTCTGTGGAAACTAATAACACTGGTCGGTACATGGGGTATTGTAGAAAGAACTGTAGATTTGCAAGTGAAAATTCCATTTTATTATAGTTAATCCAGTAGCCTAATATTCTCTGGAACAAGTCACTTAGTCTCCCTGGAATCCTACTATAACACACCATTCACAGGGTTTTTTTTTTTTTCAGTTTAATTTTTCAAGATCTCTACTTTTGATATATTCTGATTGGTTTGATGGTTCTATATTTGTTTGTTTTTACTGAGTGGAAATGGGGACTCAGAATTGCTGGTAGTATGGCATATGGAATTATTTGCAGTCTGACTGATGCAATATACTTCACTTTTGTCTCTGTATTTTTTTTCCCATCCCCTTTTTTCCCAGTAAATATATTATTGAAGACACTGTGCAGGTTACTATTTATCTCAAATGCACCATTTTCTTTTATACCTCTGAGATTTTGCACATACTATTCCTCAACATATGCAAATCACTTAAAACAGTTAAAGTGCTGGGACAAAATAAGAGGTAATGTATTATTACTGTTAAATCATTATTTTCCTCCTGTCAAATTACTCTTCAACTTTTAACAGTCAGTTAAAATGTTGTCTTTTCTGTGATCCCATGTATTGGAAAGAAATTCCATTGCATGTGACACAAAGCTGTACTCAAACTGAATTAATCCAGTAAACAAAAACTACATGTGCTGTGCTTAGTCAGTTGTGTCCAACCCTTTGCGACCCCATGGGCTATAGCCCTCCCAGCTCTTCTCTCCATGGGGATTCTCCAGGCAAGCATACTGGAGTGGGTTGCCATGCCCTCCTCAAATGAGAGGAAATTTGACTTACATAACTGAAATACTCAGGAGGGTTAAATGAGTAGGTTCATGGACTTGTGAAAGCCAAGTGCCTGACTGAAAGATACTTCTAGTGCAGTGAAGTAATGGATTTAGTATTCATTTGTCTGTTTATTCAAGTAATACTCATAAACCACCTCTAATGTGCCAGGCAGCATACCAACTATTAGGCTTATGGCAGATGAGAGATAAGAGAAAGATCATCTCTGTTCTCATGGAGTTTACAGCCTACTTTAGGAAGCCAACATGCTTCATTATAAATGAATAATATTGTGATAGAGACTAAAAGGACCTTTGGAAATATGGGAACAAATTGACCTAATCTGGAGATATGGAGAAGGCAATGGCAACCCACTCCAGTGCTCTTGCCTGGAAAATCCCATGGACAGAGGAGCCTGGTAGGCTGCAGTCCATGGGGTTGCTAAGATTTGGACACGACTGAGCGACTTCACTTTCACTTTTCACCTTCATGCACTGGAGAAGGACATGGCAACCCACTCCAGTGTTGCCTGGAGAATCCTAGGGATGGGGGAGCCTGGTGGGCTGCCGTCTATGGGGTCGCACAGAGTTGGACATGACTGAAGCGACTTAGCAGCAGTTTAGAGATCAAGGGAAAGTGCATGTTGCATTTATCTTTAAACCGAGCCCTGTAGGGATGAGTAAATTAAGATAAGAGAGCCTTAAGAATCAGCACAGGACTTGCCTAGTGGTCCAGTAGTTAAGAATCTGCCTGCCAATGCAGGGGACATGGATTCAATTCCTGGTCAAGGAAGATTCCTCATGCCACAGAGCAACTAAGCCTTTGCACCACAACTACTGAGCCTGCATGCAGCAACTACTGAAGCCCGCACACCTAGAGCTTTGTTGCTCCTCAGCAAGACAGGCCACCACAACGAGAAGCCTGTGCACCACAACAGAGAGTAACCCCCGCCAGCTGCAACTAAAGAAAGCCAGTGGGTAGCAACAAAGACAGCGCAACGGCAAGGCGTAAATAAAGAAATAATTTAAAAGGTAATTAGCTCAGGATACAGGATGCTCCGGGCTGGTGCACGGGGATGACCCAGAGAGATGTTACGGGGATGGAGGTGGGAGGGGGGTTCATGCTTGGGAGCGCATGTACACCCGTGGTGGATTCATGTCAATGTATGGCAAAAGCAATATAGTATTGTAAAGTAAAATAAAGTAAAAATTAAAATAAAAATAATAATAATAAAATACATTAAAAAATAAATAAAAGGTAATTAGCATAGCGCATTCAAAGAACTGAAAGAAATTCCGGTGGATGTTTAGGATGAGGGTGGTCTAGGCTGGGCGATGCTGTGAGGTGGGGCTTAAAAATCCTTACTGGGACTGTGAAGCTAATCTGAAGAGAAATGGAAAGTCTCAATACACGATCATATCTGAATTGTCTGGTAATGACTGTATCAAAGGTAGATGTATAACCAGGTTGCATGCTTCCTAGAAAGTCACTGAGAAGAGCTTGCAAAAGAAATGATCTGTTTCTTGTACTTTGAAGAATGAATAGAAGTTTTCTATTGCAAAATGGGTAATGATAAGACAACAGTGCTGTTAGCAGGTTGATGCAAAGGAACCTTATAATGTTCTGGATTTGGTGGACTTCTGGTGTGTATTGGCAGGATATTGTGCCTAGTAAGGTGTTGAGAGGGTTGTATATGAACCTGGAAAGGTAGTTAGCGGCCAGTTTGTGAACATCTTTGCTTGCCATTGTAAGAAAACTGAATTTTATCCTATAGTCAGCAAGGAGTTTTAGATAATAATAGCCATTGTCTTCCAATTCTTTCAGTTGTACCCTGTTGTCAATTCTGGAATAATAAGGAACAATAAATATAGAGCTAAACTATGTTTTAATTTAGTTATAAAGACCAACAAAATAATTTACATAAGTTTTTTAGATTGATACTTCAGTACTCCTTGAAATTTTTAATAACACAGATCACAAAATTGCTGACCTTCAAAAGACCACATTTGACGTCACCCAGTAGTCCTAAAATAACTCCTTGTTTCCTATATTTGCTGCACAATACATTTTCTTTTGCTCACACCTTAGAAGATCTCTGTTGTTTTGTAGGCAGCTGCTCTTTCCCTTTACAAGGGAAGTAGCATTTTATCACGTACCAAAGATCACTGTTGTGAAAATAAGAATTAGCACTCAGTCAATGACCTATTTAAACTACCTTCCTTGAGTAGTGATCAGAAATGGGCTGCATAAAAAAGAACTGAAAGTATTCAAATCTACTTATAGTACAGAGAAAGCAAGAAAAGCTACAGTCTTGACTCTACTGGTTTCTCATTATACAGTAGCATAATCTGCTCTTGAAAACTTCTACAATATCAAGGAATAGATTGCAAATATCACTTGCTAAATCGTCCAGGAACGTGGAAACTATATTGGTATAATTTTAATTTTTGAAAATATGTAGAATGTACTAGGTACCTTTTTACAGATTCTATTTTGTCAAGACAGCTGTGTTAAAAATAGCTCACTCGGGAATAAGTTTGCCTTTAGGCATCAGCTTCTTTCTGCCTGATGTTCTAGGTGCCTGCTTCTGCTCCTTTCCTCAGATCACCATTTAAGCATTACAGTTTGTCCCTCAAACAGCCTCATTTATACAAGTCATAAAATATCATCTATCTGCATTATTTTCCTAGATTCCTGATTCCTGGATAGGGAATTAGTTTAATAAATGAAAGAACGCTAATGCATGATGCAATAATTTTAGACAGAAACTTTTCATGATGGTATTTTAGTTTTAGAAAGGCAGTTCTCGTGAAAGTGGGTTGAATGCATTAAATGGTAGGACTTGCGGGTTGCTGTGGGAACAGGTGAGAGATGATGAAAGCATTAGCCAGGAGACAGTAAATGTTAGAGTGCTTCCCTGGTGGTCCAGAGGTTAAAACATCATGCTTTTCCTGCAGAGGCCATGGATTCAATCCATGGTCAGGAAACTAAGGTCCTGCATGCCTTGTGTGGCCAAAAAATAGATTTTTTCAAAAAAAAGAATATAATAATGATGAATACATGTCATTATACATTATCTTCCCGACCAGGGATTGAACCCAGATCTTTCACATTGCAGACAGATTCTTTACCATCTGAGCCACCAGGGATGCCTAAAAAGAATGTGATAGGTTCCAGACACACATACACAGCCAGCATATGGAATTTATAGAGTTGGTTTTTATGGGAAATGAGGAATAAGAAATGCAAGAATGGTAAGAAAGTGGACAATGGGAGGACATTGACTCAAAAACATATAAAAAGAGAAAGGCCTTTGGGGTAAGGAAATAATAATTAATACAATTCTAGGCATCTGAGTCTTAAGGCGCCTTTGGGCATATCTAAGTGTGGCTGCACAATAGACCATGAAAATATGTCTGTAACTCCAGGGAGATATGAACTGTAGAAGTAGATTTGATAATCTTCAATATATTATATTATGGATACATAATTTTATGTTACCCACAATTAGATTGAAAGTCAAACTATATAGAAGTTTCCAAATCAAAACGCTGTTCTCTCAGAACTGTTTAATCACATTTGAATTCTGTTTTGCTAATGAGAATTTCATTGCTGACCTGATTCTGTCTTGGTTACATGTAATCTTCACCTATTCCCCCTGTTCCTTCTTCTGCTCTAAATCTTTAGTAGCTTCCCTGTATTTGTGATATACTAAAATTTCACAATAATGGAGTTAGAGTGTTTTACATCAGCTCTCTCAACAATTTCCGTGTTTTGATGCTTTGAATTTGTCATTTTTTTCTGTGGAAATTTTCTTAGGTTTTTTTTTTTTTTTTGGCATTAGTTTCTCTTTTCCATTTCTCTTTTCTTTATTTGTGAAATACTTTTACGGTTGCATGTTAGGTTTTGTCTCTTCACATTTCTTTATTTTATGTCATCTTAGCACTGTTCTTAAGATTTTTCTCTTTTTTTTTTCCTATTCTTTTTAATCAGCTGGTATATTAGACCACATAAACTTAATTGATATTTATAGGACATTCCATCTGAAAGTAGTAGAATACATTATTAAGACATGATTTTTTTAAAAATATAAGTGGTATGGGCTTCCCAGGTGGAGCTAGGGATAAAGAACTGTCCTGTCAATGCTGGAGACATTAAAGATGCAGGTTTGATCCCTGGATGGGAAAGACACCCTGGAGGAGAGCACAAAAACCCACTCCAGTATTCTTGCCTAGAGAATCCTGTGGACAGAAGAGCCTGGCGGGCTACAGTCCATAGGGTCGCAAGTGTTGGACATAGCTAAAGTGATTTAGCACAGCACACACATAGGGTGTATAGAGGTAAAGTTTGAAAGATAATCATAACCTACAACCAAAGCCATTACTCCTAGAGGGGAGGTTTTCTATGGTTCTCAGCTCACATCTGTTCTTGTAGAGGGGATGACTTCTCCATTTTCTGTTAAATAAATTTTTGCTTTTCTTTGTAGTCTAAGTATGTACTAAGTACATACCCCTCCACAAAATACCATTGCCCATGTTTTCCGATATTTAAAAAATATTATATTTCATAGTTTTCTAAAGTTATACTTTCTAAATAGCATATTATTAAGACCTGTTCATTTTGCTATATGTGATTATAGTTGGATTTCATTCAGATGAAAAATTTCATTGTAAATACATGAGGTTGTCAGACAGTCAGCCAACAGGAGCAGAGACTTGAAATCCAGCCTGAGCTATTGCTCTGAGATTCAGTCCAGAAGAGGAATACTTCTTTGTAATTGTCTACCCAGAAGGGAGATTCTTGGATTTTATGCAGAGATGTCATATGAGGTGAGAGATAAATAGGGGCTGATTCCACGATTGGCTTATTTATTCTCTGTCAATGATTTTTTAAATTGTTTTTTCCCAGGGTTTGTTTTTTGAAGACTAATGCTTTTATGAAATATCTTGTGCATGTTTTCAGGGTTTTTTTTCTTTTCTTATTCCTATATATAAGCAGACTTCTCTGGGCTGGAATTACTGGGTAATAGTTATGCAAATGTCTGACATTACAAGAAAATACCAAATTAAAGTTTGCTATTTACATTCCTATCAACAGTTTGTGAGGGTTCTCATTGTTCTGTAACTTGACCAGCTGGGATGCTGTCAAAATTTAAAACTTTTGCCAACTACTATTGAATTTGACCATATTTTTATACAAGGGGTAATTTTGTTAACTTCCATGAAAAATATTAACACATTGAAATTTTTATTAGAACTCCAGTTAGTCTAGAGATCATTTTATGGAAAATTTATATTTTATGATATTTAGTTGGGGCTTCTCTGATACCTCAATTGGTAAAGAATCTGCCTGAAATGCAGGAGACCCTGGTTCAATTCCTGGGTTGGGAAGATCTGCTGGAGAAGGGATAGGCTACCCTTTCCAGTATTCTTGGGCTTCCCTTGTGGCTCAGCTGGTAAAGAAATCCTCCTGCAATGTGGGAGACCTGAGTTTGATCCCTGGGTTGGGAAGATCCCCTGGGGAAGAGAAAGACTACCCACTCCAGTATTCTGGCCTGGAGAATTCCTTGGACTGTATAGTCCATTGGTCAATATGTCCAAGGAAATAATCTCTTTTTGGGGATCTTCTTTATTGTTATTGCTATGAAGTTTTATGCTTTCCTCCATAAAGATCTTATATACTTAGGCCCATCAACTTTGATAAACCCTCATATTCATTTTGGACTTCCCAAGTGACTCAGTGGTAAAGAACCCACCTGACAATGCAAGGATTTGATCCATGGTTTGGGAAGATTCCTTTGGAGATGAAAATGGCAACCCACTCTAGTATTCTTGCCTGCGAAATCCCATGGACATTGGAGTCTAGCCAGCTATAGTCCATGGGGTTCCAGCAGTCGGCCATGACTTAGTGACTAAACAACAACATATTCATTTTGGATTCCTTTTGAATTTTCTTAGTGGCAAAAAAATCTGTTAATGGCTACTTGAATGATTCTTGTGTAGATTTCCCATGTATTAAACTGTATTTTCCTTTTTTTATTGCAATTTAGTACTTATACAGTACATTATTTAGTATAAATGGTGAAATTTGGCATTTTTTATTTTGGTCTACATTTTCTTCTTTTTTTTTTTTTCATTGAAAATGTTTTATTGGCCTTTTGGATAGAAATGGGAATTTATTTGCCAGGAAGGAAAAATATGGAACGCTTCACGAATTTGCGTGTCATCCTTGCACAGGGGCCATGCTAATCTTCTCTGTTATCATTCCAATTTTAGTATATGTGCTGCCAAAGCGAGCACCTTGGTCTACATTTTCAAATTAAGTTCTTATTTTTTTCTACTAAGAATTTATTAATTACTTTTGATCAGGTCTTATATCATTTGTTTTATAAATAGGAATATTATGCTACGATATGCCAGTCACTTAACTTTTAATTATTTCAGTAGATTTCTGGGATAAGTATTTTCCATACTTATGTAAGAAATAATAAAAAAATAATATGCATGTGGAAAAGACCTACTTAAGGGCTTCATTTACATTCTTTTAAATCAAAATTTTATTTAATAACATATGTTATTGGAATGGTATATATTTTTTCAGTCTTATGGGATAAGTGTTTTCTATATTTAGCTCATGAGTCTACTGAAATAATTAAAACAGTTAGTATATATTAAAAAAATTTTTTCCTGGCTTTATGTAGGCCATGGTTTTGCAAAGAGATGGACATGACAGTGACTGAACAACAACAAATGGGATAAGTACTAGTTTGCTTAAAGCTGTTTGTTATAATATATGGTATTTTATTTAAAGCTGTATATTACTCATACAAACTGTATCCTTTTTATCCTTAATCTGTTAAAAATCAAATTATGTTTACAGATTTTTTTAAAGTGAAGGCATCCAGACCGGGACTCTATGGAGCCTTCCTGGAACAGACCTTCCCCAATATCCTCTGCTTTAGCTCCTCTCTGAAGTACCTGTTGAATCAGTTCAGTTCAGTCGCTTAGTCGTGGTCCAACTCTTTGCAACTCCACAGACTGCAGCATGCCAGGTTTCCCCAAAACCAAATCCCGAAGTTTACTCAAACTCATGTCCATTGAGTCAGTGATGCCATCCAACCATCTCATCCTCTGTCGTCCCCTTCTCCTCCTGCCTTCAATCTTTCCCAGCATCAGGGTCTTCTCAAATGAGTCAGTTCTTCACATCAGGTGGCCAAAGTATTGGAGTTTCAGCTTCAGCATCAGTCCTTCCAATTAATATTCAAGACTGATTTCCTTTAGGGTGGACTGGTTGGGTTTCCTTGCAGTCCAAGGGACTCTCAAGAGTCTTTTCCAGCACCAAATTCTAAAGCATCAATTCTTCAGCACTCAGCTTTCTTTATAGTCCAACTCTCACATCCACGCATGACTACTGGAAAAACCATAGCCTGACTAGACGGACCTTTGTTGGCAAAGTAATGTCTCTGCTTTTTAATATGCTGTCTAGGTTGGTCATAACTTTTCTTCCAAGGAATAAGCATCTTTTAATTTCATGGCTGCAGTTACCATCTGCAGTGATTTTGGAGCCCCCCAAAATAAAGTCTGTCACTGTTTTCATTGTTTCCCCATCTATTTGCCGTGAAGTGATGGGACCAGATGCCATGATCTTAGTTTTCTGAATGTTGAGTTTTAAGCCAACTTTTTCACTCTCCATATATAGATAACAGTATTTGATACAGATTTCCTAAATTGTTTTACAGTTGTGCAAACCCCCTACCAAATGGAAGATGTTCACTACTTGATGATCATGAGCACACAGTCCCTGGCCTCCTGGAGCCTAAGGAGTGATAAAGTTAACCCCTGTGACCCACCTGTTCCCTCATCAGCCAATCAGAGAACTCTGCATGAACTGATCAAGTACCCTGCAACCCCGCTCCCTCACCTGGCTTTTTAAAATGCTTTGCTGAAACCCTTCAGGGAGCTCAGGGCTTTTTAAGGCAGGAGCTACCTGACTACTTGCATGAACCTTCAGTAAACCTTTCTTTGCTCCAAACTGTGCATCAAGCACATGAACTTGTGCTAAAAATCCTTGCAAATTAGATAAACTCCAACTGATCTTGATATATTATCTGTTTTATATATACATATAGACTTAGAATACATAGATATACGCTTTCTTAATAATTCCAACATCACAATTTTCCCTTCTGTATTGGTATAGACCATTGATTCTTCACGTGAACCACAGGTAAATTATTATTATTATTTTTTTACAAAGGCTGTCATATGAAAAATATATACTTTTAAAGAGTAGACATAGCAAAGTCAGATGTTATTGCTTTAAGATGAACAAAGGAACTGAGACTAAACAAGGGAGGAATGTATTTTAGACTGCAAATTGTTCCCTCTGGAACACATGCCCAGTGAGTGGAAAAATGACAAATTATTTTTACATTTATGCTGTAACCATCTTTCTCACTCTAATTTTTTATTTGCCCAGAAAACAGATTTGATTTTGAGTAGGTCAAAAGCATGTATGTGACTACATTGTGCCTAGTTTATTGTGTCATTGTAAGGATCAAATAAGATGGGCAATGTGATTGCCTTAGAAGTGTCAGTACTAAGTGCTTAGGGAGTGCTGGTTTTTCTTATTGGCATCAATATATTTTATTTTATTTTTAATTTTTATTTTTACTTTATTTTACAATACTGTATTGGTTTTACAATACTGTATTGGTTTTGCCATACATTGACATGAATCCACCACTGCTCATTGAACCAGAATATTGAATATAAATTTACCAATTCAAACAATTTTCTTAGTTTGCTATACTTTAGTATTTCATTTATGAACTTGCATTATTTAAGACCTTCATCTTAGATATCAATGCTCTGATATTCATTTTATAAATAAAAAAGAAATTTCTATTTTATATTTGGAAGTGATGAGGGAGAGTCAGTTATCCTTGTTTCTGCATTTGAATCCACATTATTTAATCCTACTGTTATCACTGACAAAAGATAACTACCATGGTGGATCTACCTGCTCAAAACCTAGGTATAGCATTGTGATTAAGGGCTCCTTGGTGACCTGTGTTTAAATCCTGGCTATAATACTTGCTATCTTGTTAACATTATGCAACTTGTTTAGTCACTCTGTTCTTTCATTCCTTATGAGTAAAGTGAAATAATGGAATCTACTTCATAGGATTATTATGAGAATTATATGATTTTCTGTGTAGCAAGTACAGAGCCTGCTAGCTATATTCGTTTTAATACCATGCTAATCCCATCTATCTTCTCATTTAATTTTTACTGCAACCCTATGAGGCAGGCAGTAATATCTCAATTTTTAGATAGGAGAAATTAAATTTCAGAGTACATACATACCTTTTACAGGGTCATAAAAATCAGGAAATTTGCAGTATAGGATTTTAATTTAGGGTTGCTTGGATCATAATCAACTACACTGAATATTACTTGAATGCATCTTCTACCAAAATATGATGCTCCATTAAACAAAGTAATAAGTTAGTGTGAATCTTTAATGTGAAGAATGAGAAATTGTTTTATAGATGGGAAAGCTAGCATTTCTAAGTCTCCACTTAAATCAGAGAAGAGAAAAACACATTTCTGTTGTAATATGAGATTAACTAAAATATAAATATATTTATTTATATTTGGAAGTATTTGTCTACTTTGGAATGGGCAATCAAGAAAAATATGGATTCTTTCTAGAAGCCTTGGTAGGGGATTTGATTTTATTTGGATTTGCTAAATACTAATATGACTGGGTAAAAGCATAGAGTCTTCCTCTGGAAAGATTTGGGTTAAGATCATGTTGTTGTCACTTTTAAAGCTCTTTATCTTTGGACTATTCATGTAACCTCAGAACCTCAGTTTCTTATTGAGTAATTGTACATGACGATATGCTACTTCATTTTGGTAAATGAAAGAATTAAATCCTTCAACAGTGTGCCTGGAATAGAATGAGAATCCTTGTGAAAATATCAGCATATTATCACAAAGGGGGAGGGAAAGAAAGAGAGAGATTTTCTCAGTCTCTTCTAATTCCATATTGATGTAATGCAGTTTTGAGAAAATTCAATGTGTTTGTCTTCAGTGGGCTGGCTAGATAAAAATATACTGTAAACATCAAGAAGTTAAGATTATGGACAATTTTAAGATTTTAATCTAAATTCTTGTTAATCTAAATTTTCTTTGTCTAAAAAATCATAAATACATAACTCACACAAAAGCAAATGCACACATACACACACACCACAAAAACCAACAAAAAAATCCCCTAAGAGTCTTTGAAAAGAAATCAAATCTGTTAGCTGTTATTATCACTAATGTGGTATGAATCGTTATACACTTAACCTAAAATGTGTCATAATAGTTGTTAAGACCACAGTCTTAAGAGTCAGAAGGTTGGAGTGAGTTTTTTGTCTTACTGTGTATTCTTGGGCAGTTACTTACCTTCTTGTGACTTACCTTCTTCTTTTTGCCTTTTTGGTAAAATCAGGATAATAACAGAATATACTCTAAAGTGTTATTTGGGGGGCTTAATTAGATTATATTTCTAAAATATTTGGTTTAATCCTGACACTTAGTAAGTAATTTAATAAACATATTAGCTATAGTTATTATAAAATAGGGATAATAGATGACCCAATTTATCTTACAGAGTTATCCTAAGATTTAAATAAATATATGTTTAAGCTACTTTGATAAATGAGGACTAAGTGAAAGATATATTATTTTAATCTTTTTTGGCATTCAGTAACTATTCTCAGGTTGGAAGACTTTCTTATTTTCTCTTTATCTGATAATTTCATTCTTAGTATAACTTAAGCATATGGGCTTCCCTGATGGCTCAGATAGTAAAGAATCTGCCTATAATGCAGGAGACCTGGGCTTGATCCCTGGATCAGGAAGATCCCTGGATCGGGAAGATCCCTTGGAGAAGGGAATGGGTACCCACTCTAATATTCTTGCCTGGAGAATTCCATGGACAGAGGAGCCTGGCAGGCTACAGTCCATGGGCTCACAAAGAGCTGGACATGACTGAGTGATGACTAGTATGGACATGCAAGCATATGGCTATGTGGCTTCTGCTTAATTGCTTCCAATGTCTAGAACCTCTCTACATTTCACAGCAACCCATTCCATTATAGAATACATTAGAAAATATTTCCTCTCATTGAATTATTGTGTGGCTATTTATCAAACCAGTCAGTCCTAAAGGAAATCTATCCTGATTGTTCATTGGAAGGACTGATGCTGAGGCTGAAGCTCCAATACTTTGGCCACCTGATGTGGAAAGCCAACTCTTTGGAAAAGACCTTGATACTGGGAAAGATTGAAGGCATGAGGAAAAGGGGATGACAGAGGATGAGATGGTTGCATGGCATCACCAACTCAATGGACACGAGTTTGAGCAAGCTCCAGAAGTTGGTGAAAGACAGGCAAGCCTGGCATGCTGCAATTCATGGAATCACAAAGACTTAGACATGATTGAGTGATTGAACAACAATGGCTATTTATAACTTGCACTAATTATACTTAGTTCTCTCCTTTGCAGTCACACAAAAAATAGCAGTCAATTTATGTTCTGGTTAGTATTGACACATAGCAAATGACATCACAACTTAGCAGTGTAAAACAGACATCTTTTGCAATTTTATATGATTTTATGAGTCAGGAATTTGAGGGATCTTCATTGGATATTCTGTCTTTTGTTCCCTGTGGCCATCTTTTGAGGTCAGAATCATCCAGATGTTAGGAGGGCTAGTTTGGGGGCCCCCAGGATGGCATCATTTTCATGCCAGGTTCTTAGTGAGGATGAACTGGACTGTCAACCTTTACATATATGATTGGTCTCTCTCACTTGATGTTCTCAGGGTCTAGCTGGACTTTGGCATGGTAACTGGTTTCAATCATAGTAACCAGTATGCTTCTAGCTAAGTGGACCTCTGCCCTTAAAGCAGAAAAAGGCTCTGCCTCTGGCAAGATTTATAAAACATTCAACTTAGAAGGAGGTCTAAGTCACCACCTGAGGGTCTAGAAGTCTATGCACATCATCTGGTCCTCGCTGGACTGGATCATTTCTTGTCATTGGAGACTGGATAGAAGCAACCATAATTATTGTCTATATAATTTGATTAAAAAAATCTTCAAAGCAAAATCGTAATGGCATTGTTCAGTATATAAATAGCAGACGAAAATTTGGTCAGAATCTGCTAAATCTTATGATTGCTGTGTAATAACCAAATGATAACAATAAGTACAGCTGCAGACCCATTGTTATCTAATTATAGTTATCAAATGATGCTTGGCTATAATTTTGATTATGAAATCCAGAATGTAGGAATCATAGTAACCAAAGTTAGAAGCTTAAAATGTAAATCTTTTTTATTGTCACATGATAGAAATGAGATTGACAGTTGTGACACCAGCTCCTTATTTCCCTCTGGGTTCCTATTAAGGAAGTCTAATGGCCTACAGTAGATCGGTCCTACATTGTTGGTTTGGGGCTAGAATCTAAAAATAAATTAACTTGGATTAAACAACAAAATATTTTAGTATAGCTTATGTAGACTAAGTATAAGCCTTATAAATATCATAATTCATGTTCTATTCATTCTTTCAAAGTTGACAGGAGACTGTATATGAAAGAAATTTTATAATAAAAATAAACAGAAAATATGCCCATAAAAAGAATTGAAAGTAAAATAAAATTAAAAAGAAAGAAAAGAAAGTAAGTAATGAAAGAAGAGAGAGAAAAAAAACTGAGAAAAAATCTGACTGTCAACAAAACTCTTTATAAAAAGAGTTTAAACTGATTTTATGATTAAAATGATTTACCTAAAGGAGGTCAAACCTGAAAGTTCTTTGGAAGGACTGATGCTGAAGCTGAAACTCCAATACTTTGTCCACCTGATTTGAAGAGCTGACTCACTGGAAAAGACCCTGATGCTGGGAAAGATTGAAGACAGGAGGAGAAGGGGATGACAAAGGACAAGACGATTTGGTGTTATCACTGACTCAATGGACATGAATTTGAGAAAACTCTGGGAGATGATGAAGAACAGGGAAGCAAAATGTCAAATACTATATGATATCATTTATACATGGAGAAGGGAAAGGCTACCCACTCCAGTGTTCTGACCTGGAGAATGCCATGGACTGTATAGTCCATGGGGTCTCTTATACATGGAATCTAAAATATGGTACAAATGGCACAAAGGAACATATCTGTGAAACAGAATCTTGGATACAGAGAACAGACTTGCGGTTGACAGTGAAGGTGGGAGGGTGAAGGAGGCAAGGATTAGGAGTTTGGAACTAGCATATGCGAACTGGTGTATACATATGTGTGTGTGTGTGTGTGTGTGTGTGTGTGTGTGTGTGTAGGATGAATAAAAAATGTGGTCCTATTATTATATAGCATGGGGAACTATATTCATTATCCTGTGGAAAACCATAATGAAAAAATATGAAAAAGATTATATATATGTATAATTGAGTCACTTTGCTGTACAGCAGAAATTAACACAAAATTGTAAGCCAACTATACTTCAATATTGATTATCATACTAAGTGAAGTAAGTCATATGACTTACTTTTCACTTAGTATGATAATCTCTAGTTCTATCCATGTTGGTGTAAATGGCATTGTTTTATTCTTTTTTCTGGCTGAGTAATAGCCCATTGTATTAATATGTGTTTGTATATATATTTTGTTGTTGTTGTTTAGTCACTAAATTGTGTCCAACTCTTTTGTGACCCCATGGACTGTAGCCCATCAGGCTCCTCTGTCCATGAGATTTCCCAGAAAAGAGTACTGGAGTGGGGTTACCATTTTCTTCTCCAGGAGATCTTTCCAACCAAGGGATTGAAACCCCTCCTTCTGCGCTGTGAACACAGAGGTGCATGTATCTTTTTGCATTATAGTTTTGTTTGAGTATATGTCCATATATATTCAAGGTAGATGTATATGTGCTTCAAAGTAGAAGTATATGTCCAGTAGCATTGCTGGATCATGTGGGAACTCTATTTTTAGCTTTTTGAGGAACCTCCATATTGTTCTCCATAGTGGACGCAGCATTTTACATTCCTACCTATAGTGTAAGAGGGTTCCCTTTCCTCCACACCCTAATCAGCTTTTATTGTTTGTAGACTTTTTAATTATGGCCTCTCTAACTGATGTGAGGTGGTGCCCCATGGCAGTTTTCATTTGCATTTCTCTATTAATTAGTGATGATGAGCATCTTGACATGCCTGTTTCCTTAGCACAGGCTCCCAAACAAGAGTAATAAAAGTAAAGGTAAACAAATAGGACCTAAGCAAACGTATAAGCAAAATAAACCAGAAACTAAATGAAAAGACAACTTGCAGAATGGAAGAAAATATTCACAAATGACACAACCGACAAAGGTTCAATTTCCAAAATACACAAACAGCTTATACAACTCGGTAACAACAACCAAAAAGCAACCCAGTTGGAAAATGGGCAGAAGACCTAAGTAGACATTTCTCCAAGTTCTTTTTTGGACTCTATAAGAAGACTTTGTTCCAGTCAGAATACTAGTTATCCAGTCACAAGGAAATGGTTTATATGGTTTATGCTTTCCTTCTTTATGTTTCTCTGTCTATATTATACATACCCAAATCCAAATCTTAAGGTTCTGTCCCCATGCCATCTCTTTAACAAACTCTAACTGGTACTCCTGCTTCAGTGTGATGACCTGCTCTCATCTATGACACCTACTTTTAAGATGCTGCCTTATTTATTTGAACCTTTTGGTAAGGGCAGTTGCTACTCAGCTCTAACCCACAGTCACCATATTACAGCCCCTGTTAATGGATCATTGGAGTTTTGTTTTGTTTTGTTTTTAAGAGAAGCTGAATGGGAGACTATTATGTGACTCTCTTCATTAGTAAATATGTGTGTGTGATAGTCGGTTAGTTGTGTCCAACTCTTTGCAACCCTGTGGACTATAGCTTGCCAGACTCCTCTGTGCATGTAATTCTCCAGGCAAGAATGCTGGAGTCATGAGTAAATAGTGGTTTAATTTTTTTAAAAATCACCTTGTACTGGCTGAAATTAATCTGTAGCCTGTGTAGGGTTTGTCGGGCTTCTATTGATACTTTGACACTTTTAGAGCATCATTTGTAAGAAGAAAAAAATAAATAAGGAGGTCTCCCTCTTCCTTTTCAAGGCAGCATGGTGAATATCTCTCTGCCTCTTTCTCACACTTCTACCCCACTGCTTCTACCTTCCTATCTATGGGTTGAAAGCTAGGTCTCAAAATTTACCCACCCTTAGGAATAAAGTGTGGAAAATTCTGAAAGAGATGGGCATACCAGACCACCTAACCTGCCTGTTGAGAAATCTGTATGCAGGTCAGGAAGCAACAGTTAGAACTGGACATGGAACAGACTGGTTCCAAATAGGAAAAGGAGTACATCAAGGCTGTATATTGTCACTCTGCTTATTTAACTTCTATGCAGAGTACATCATGAGAAACACTGGGCTAGAAGAAGCACAAGCTGGAATCAAGAATGCTGGGAGAAATATCAATAACCTCAGGTATGCAGATGACACCACCCTTATGGCAGAAAGTGAAGAGGAACTAAAAAGCCTCTTGATGAAAGTGAAAGTGGAGAGTGAAAAAGTTGGCTTAAAACTCAACATTCAGAAAATGAAGATCAGGGCATCTGGTCCCATCACTTCATGTGAAATAGATGGGGAAACAGTGGAAACAGTGTCAGACTTTATTTTTTTGGGCTCCAAAATCACTGCAGATGGTGATTGCAGCCATGAAATTAAAAGACGCTTACTCCTTGGAAGGAAAGTTATGACCAACGTAGATACCATATTGAAAAGCAGAGACATTACTTTGCCAACAAAGGTCCATCTAGTCAAGGCTATGGTTTTGCCAGTGGTCATGTATGGATGTCAGAGTTGGACTTGAAGAAAGCTGAGTGCCGAAGAAGTGATGCTTTTGAACTGTGATGTTGGAGAAGACTCTTGAGAGTCCCTTGGACTGCAAGGAGATCCAACCAGTCCATTCTGAAGGAGATTAGCCCTGGGTGTTCTTTGGAAGGAAAGATACTAAAGCCGAAACTCCAGTCCTTTGGCCACCTCATGTGAAGAGTTGACTCACTGGAAAAGACTCTGATGCTGGGAGGGATTGGGGGCAGGAAGAGAAGGAGATGACAGAGGATGAGATGGCTGGATGGCATTATCAACTCGATGGACGTGAGTTTGAGTGAACTCTGGGAGTTGGTGATGGAAGGGAGGCTTGGCGTGGTGCAATTCATGGGATTGCAAAGAGTTGGACATGACTGAGTGACTGAACTGAACTGAACTGAGGAGTTCCCTGGTGGTCCAGTGGTTAAAACTCAGCATTTTCAGTGCCATGTCCCCAAGTTCAATTCCTGATTGGAGAACAAGGTTCCCACAAGCAGTGTTTCACAGCCCAAAAGGAAATGTATCCACTTTCCTAGCCATATGTATATTACTGGGGATTCATAATAGAAGTAAGTCTCATTGGGAATCTGTGCAAGTCAACTTGTATATGGAATATAAACATCTGTCTAGTTGGAGTGAGAACACACTCACTTCCCTTTGCCCCTTATTAACTTTCTGCGGTTGAGTTGATTATGTTGGAACCTGAGGTTAATGCGAATATTGTACATGATGATCTCATTTGCACAGAACATAATATAATATACCCACATAGAGGCTATCATATTGTGATTTCCAACCAGTGCATGAACATTTAATCCATATTTTTGGGTATATGGCCATGTGTTTGGTGGTCTAGGCAGGAAATACATGGGAATTGAACACCTAGTATGTGCCAAAATTTTTACTCTCTTGAACTCATTCTGTAAATAGAAAATAATATTATAAGAATCTCATAGTATGTTTGGAGTAGCTTACAAGTACACATGGGAAAAACAGCTGACAGTACAATGCATTGAATGTTGTATATCATGACTGGTACAAACAGCAATAATAATAAGACCCTATAGCAAGAAGGCATTACCTTAGGCAGGAGTGATCAAAGAAGACTTCCTGGAGGAGTAAAGCCTTGGAACTGCCTGGATGAAGGGATAGAGGTAACTTTGCAATTCATCATGCCATGGTTCTAGAAAGAACTAAAGGATATAATCTCTCTTCTCCTCAGGATATCTTCATCAAATGATTATGTTGTCAGAAATAAACTCCCAGAACATCTGGTACCACCAACTATAATACAGAAAAATACAAGTTCTTGAGTAAACTTTATATATACACACACATATTATGCATATATATAAATACATGAACATGTATATGTGTACATATAGTGTGTGTGTTAGTCACTCAGTTGTGTCCCACTCTTTGAAAGGTGAACTACAGCCTGTCAGGCTCCTCTGTTCATGAAATACTCCAGGCAAGAATATGGAGTAGGTAGCCATTCTCTTCTCCAGGGGTTCTTCCCAACCCGGGGATCGACCATCTGAGCCACCAGAGAACCCCATACAAGTCTAAATAATCTTCTAATTCATCCTCCTGGTAGAGCAGAAAAGAAGTAAACTAAAAATTCAAATTGATAAAAATAATGTATAAGACTTTTGTGTTTCATAAATAAACCTCTTCTCCCTTTGATTTGCACAGCAATTATTGGATCTCTTCTAAAAACTTGCATGGGTCAGATTTATTAAGGTAGAGAACATTCACATTGTTTATTTAGTCACTTTGTTTTAGCCTTTATATTTTGTTATACTAAAGAGCCAACTGTCCTCAAAGTTGCATTTTAGGTAATAATAAACTATAGGGTTTATTTTTCTGTACTTAACAGGAACATCATAAAAATCTTCTTAAACTTGACAGCCTCTGACAGCTAAGAACTGGTGGCTTACCATTGAGGGTTTGAGACTAGCACAGATAAAGATACGAAGAAAGCAGTGTTTTAGGAACACACATTATGTTGTGTTATGCCAGATAGAAAATTTACAAGAAGAACAAATGAAGAAAACTTAAGAGAATATAGTATAGTAAATTCGTATGTCATTAAACATAATTTTATGTTAAGTTGAGGAAACCATTATTTAATTAAGACTTCTTTATGACAGGACCAGCACTGAATCATGGATACCAGTAGCAGTCAGCTTCCAAGATGGCCACCAACCAGCCTACCTTTTGATATTTACGCTCTTTTGTAGTTCCCTCCCATTTTGAATCACTATTTGGCTTGCGTGATCTAAAATATGAGAGTGATGTAAAACTTTTGATGTGGGATAATCCCATGGACAGAGGAGCCTGAAAGCCTACAGTCCATGGGGTCGCACAGAGTTCCGACACAACTGGAATGATTTAGCGCACGCGTATATGGGGTTACAGCTTCCTCCTGGCATTGTGAAAGGCACCTCAGGTTCTGTCTCTGTCTCTGGGATCACTCGCTCAGGGGAAGCGAGCCGCCATGTGGCGTAGACTCTCACGTGGCCTGGTGCAGATACCCACATGGAAAGCAGCCTCCCACCAACAGCCAGTGCTTACTTGCCAACCCTGTGAGTGAGCTATCCCGGAAGTAGATCTTCCAGCCTCAGCCAACCTTTCAGATCTCTATAACCCCAGCTGATATCTTGACTGCTTTGGATGTACCGAGTCAGAACTGCCTAAGTTGCGTCTGAATTCCCCTGCTCTTTCTTTCAGAACTTGAGTGAGTCCCCAAAGTTGTTGTACAGAAACCCCACAAAACCTCAGGTAGGTGAGGAGGAAAAGGAGGATG
This sequence comes from Capra hircus, assembly GCF_001704415.2. Classification (NCBI taxonomy): domain Eukaryota; kingdom Metazoa; phylum Chordata; class Mammalia; order Artiodactyla; family Bovidae; genus Capra; species Capra hircus. The sequence goes on along the minus strand of NC_030822.1, from coordinate 23,252,239 downwards.
GAAGAGCTGTTGAAATTCTTTCCTAATTCATAGTCTCATCTTTCCCAGAGGTGTCTCTGAAATCATGCGAGTCATAGAAGGATGCTTTGCCCCTTTCTCTCCTCTGTGTAAGTCTTCCTAGAGCCTGACAGTACAGGATGTGGGCAACAGAAGAAATTATTTCCAGGGAGTACTAGTAATGATGCTGAGCATGAAAATAGTTAACCAGGACAAAAGAAATATCTCAGACAGATCAATTGGGCAGAGAGCTGATGTGCATATAAAAGAATTCCCATCTGGAAACCAGAGGGTTGAAGTTCTGAAGAAAACTTCAGGGCCCCAGTCAGACAGTGTCTGTCATGCAAAAGGCCTCAGTGATGGAAGGAACAGGAAATGTCATCAAAAAACTAATGAGACTGTCAAGTTTCAGCTAGAATTAGATGAAAGCCTGCTTCACTTGCAGGGGATAGTCCTAGTTAGAAGATGAGGAGCCAGAACAGAGCTTGAAGAATTGGATGTTTAAGATAGATTTTTAAATCTTTCCTTATTCGCCTACACCCTCTATACTACATTTAAGAATAAAAACTTCAAAGTATCTGACAACCCAGAATAGGTGTAATTTCCCTTTGGAGAAAGCACTGCTCAAAAAGGTACCTGGAATCTCCAGTTTTAAGGGAGAAAGTTTACCTGGATCATGTACAACTTGAGAAACTGGGGCCTTTAGAGGGTCCAATTATGGAAGATAATTTCAAGGGTCCAATTATGGAAGATAATTTCAAAGAGAAACAAATTGAAATGTATGCGTGCGTATATATAAATTTGACCCAGTTGTCAGGTTTGCTTTGCATTCTAAACATGCTTGAAAATGTTTGTGACTAAAGGGATTGGCACTGTTTTTTGTACACATTTTTCTTAAGGTTTAAAGTCAAAAGGCACATATATATTTAAGCTGTGCACCGAAGAATTCTTGCTTTTGAACTGTGGTGTTGGAGAAGACTCTTGAGAGTCCCTTGGACTGCAAGGAGATCGAACCAGTCCATGCTAAAGGAAATCAATCTTGAATATTCATTGGGAGAACTGATGCTGAAGATGAAACTCCAATAATTTGGCCGCCCGATTTGAACAGCTCACTTACTGGAAAAAACCCTGATACTTGGAAAGATTGAAGGCGGGAGGAGAAGGGGACAACAGAGGATGAGATGGCTAGATGGCATCACTGACTCAATGGACATGAGTTTGAGTAAATCCCGGGAGTTGATGATGGACAGGGAGGCCTGTCACGCTGCAGTCCATGGGGTGACAAAGAGCTGGACATGACTGAGCAACTGAACTGAACTAAACTGGAATTATCTAATACTCATATCAGTTTCCCATGTAGGACTTGTTTTTCCCTAGTCATTATGTGAATGATCCAAATAGGTTTATTAAAATCATGCTAATTGGCTATGTTTCTTCTTTTATGACTTACCTATAAATGTGGTCAGACCACACTGTCAAAGTATTTATGCTTTTTCTCTCCCTCTCTCTTCCCTTCTCCCCCACCTACTCCATATGTGTGTGTGTGTGTGTGTCTGGTGTGAATAAATCATAGTTTCAGAATAGTTTAGGCTAAATCACATACTGCTTAAAATCTTGACAACTATTATAATCTCTCTATAATAGCCCTGATGTCAAGCAACGATGGAAACCACACTGTCCTTTGATAATGCTCTTTGGTCCTCTTCCTGCATGCGTAGTTTTACCCCTCACCCTGCGTCTCATCCCTCTTTAATAGGCCTGCTACACATCACCTCATTAGATGTCTTTAGTTTCTCTTGTCAAAATGAAAATCGTTTCACATCTCACTTTTTGTTGAAGGTGTGACTTTTTATTTTTTCTCCCCTGTGTCCTGTTTGTTGTTTTAGTGTAAAGTTGGGGGAAAAATGTATTGGAGGCTTTTCCCCAGTTGATCCTTCAAACTTGATAACTTATAGTTTTCAAAATCCATTTTATTTCTCTTTCCTTCATATCAACTTTTGAAGTTTATTCTGTCCTTTATCATCCCTCACCTGGATATGGTAATAGTTTCTAAATTTATCTCCCTGACTCCTGACTCTGTTCTCCTTAAATATATTATATACCATGGTTCCAACAGGGTAATCATTGTAAAACTCCAATATAATTATGATAATTCCTCAGTTAAAATATTCCACGATTCCTCAATACCAACTTACTTTGTAAACACAAATGAAATGTCCTGGTATATAAAATCTTTTATAGTCTATTCCCAACCTACTTTATCAGACTCATCTTCCTTTAACCCTAATATATTTATTTCTGTTTTCCCACTTCATTTCCATGGAAGGGCTCTCTCCATCTATAAAATATTTTTGTCCCATATTTGGTTTTTAATTTCAGAATTAGATACTGCATAAAGAAAGAAAGAAAAATAGTTTTTACCTGTTCTTTATTATACATGCTCTGACTTGGAGTACCAGAGATTCTGCAATCTGAGAACTGGCATCAATTCCTTTCCTAGCAAATGAGAGACAATAGTTTTATATGGCAACAATTGTCCTGCCAGTTCATCCCTCCTCTTCTCTTTTCTCCTCTTCTGGTCAAACTTCTAAACCCAAACATAGCAACATCTGAGGCATAACTAGAGTGAAGTAGGTGGTGGTGGTTGTTGTTCAGTCACTAAGTCATGTCCGACTCTTTGTGACCTCATAGACTGTAGCACACCAGGCTCCTCTATCCTCCACTATCTCCTAGAGTTTGCTTAAACTCACGTCCATTGAGTCGATGCTGCTATCTAGCCATCTCGTCCTCTGTGGCCCCCTTCCCCTCCTGCCCTCGATCTTTCCTAGCGTCAGGGTCTTTTCCAGTGAGTCAGTTCATTGTGAGCAGTGGAAATGGCACGCAGACATGGAGAGGGACATGGCTGGTGATATATTCAGACAGCTGGAATCTCCACAATTAAAATATTGTTTGTGTAACAGAGACAGGAAAACCCTGGTCATAGTTTATATAGAAATTTTCAAAAGCTTTTCCATCGGTTCCTAAAAATCCAATAACCAGGTATTAGATATGAAAGACAGCTAACAGACCAGAGTTGCATTAGAAAATTATCTTCCAAAAACATATAATTATTTGCATTATTCAGTCCTTAAGCTGTAGAACTGAAAAAGAGATTCAAATACTATCCAAAAGCACAGGAAGTAGAAACAAGAGCAGCTTTACAAGCAAACACAAGGCTTTAGTTTAGGAAAAACTTATTTTATTCAAGGAGAAGTATAGAGAAAGAAAACAAAGCAATTTAAAATGGAGTACTAAGGGAAAAATACTACAATATAAAAGCAATAAAGTCTTACTCTTAAAACGCAGAGTAAATAGATACCTCTGAAAATAATCTATTGTAACAGAACAAAATATCTTTATACCCTCAGGGAAATTCAATAACAGTAGTATAACAAACATAGAGGACAAAACGGTGAAATACAGGAGTCAAGATAAGTAGCAAAATGAATGAATAGGAAGAAAGAAAGAACTGCTAGAAAATTAGCAATAAAAGAACTTCATTAACTGTCACATTTAAGTAAGAGCACAAGATAGTAGGGAAAACTGGATTGGTTAAATATAGGAAAAACTTGAGCTAGACTACAGAGATAAAAATTAAGAAAACTATGAGATAGGTGCTGTATTTGAATAGATTGAGAATTTACTATACATCAAGCCTTATATAGCATTTATCTATTAGACCCAATTTTCATTCATCATAACACAGTTATTCCTAATAGCAAATCTATCAGATAGACATTATTATCTTCTTCTGTTTAATATGAGAAAGTTAGAGTTTAGGAGCTTAACTTGGCAAGCCTGGAGAGATGGTGAGGACAAGGGCTGTTGACTCTAGGTTGAGGAAAATGTTATTAACTCTTCTTATAAAAGTAAAAGTCTCTATCATAAGAAAACTAAAACTATAGCTGAAAGACTGAGAACAACATATATGACATATGACAACTGGGCATGTAATTAGCTTATTTTAAGTGTGAAAGGAAAACATGAACAGTGAACAGCATATGAGAGACAATGATCTGAGGACATTTATAGGCAAATCATAAAAGAAATATGGCCAAGTAACATACTTTGAGTAAATAATAATACATAGATCTGCTGAAGAATCATCAGTACATAGGTATGCTGAATAATCATTTAGCAATGTAAGGTAAAAGCCTTAAAAACTAAGATAAATTTTAAGACAAAAATCTACTATCAAGAATTTGTCATCATAGATAAATTAATTTTATGAGTGCACAATTGCGTATGTTTGTTACAACATATATTTCTCATAGTCTTGTTTGCAACAGGGAAAAAAGAAATAGTTAAGTGTTCTAATATGGGACATTAAATAAGTTATTGAATATACAGTGAATCATTTTTATGAAATAATTCCAGCTATTCAAAATGATGTTGCATCTGTATTAGATGGGAAAAGATGCTTCAATTACAATATGTGAAAAAGGACAGAAAAGCATGTATGAGATCCTCTATGAAACTCTTTTTGCTTATTTGTATTTTGTATTCTTTCCATAAAGAACCTAGATTATTCACATTAAAGTAAATAGAAACATCCCAGAGAAGAAGATTCTTGGTTTTCCATAACTTTAATGTAATAAAGCTCCTGTCCCTAACACCACATCTTCATCTTCCTCTTCTGATAACATCACCTAAATCAGTCACAAATATTTTGCTAAGGACAGACAACTAGGAAAGATATACCATAGAAGGACTGCCTGGAAGGAACTGGGACCATCTGTGGAATGCAGTTCCTCCCAGTTGCCCCCAGAAACTGAGAGGAAGGAGTAGAGATACTCTGGAGCACCCTATTCCTGTCCTCTGAGATCCTCTGCCTGTACCACCCAGTGCAGAAGCAAGGTAATGTAGAAGTGTGCATTTCAGTAGCAGGGAAAGAGTGAGACCTCGATCTAAGGGAAAACAGGACCAAGAGCAGAACAGGGGCATACAGAAACCAAAAGGGTAGATGCCACTGAATTCTCTATCAATCACCATCATTCAGAAGTGCCTGGTCTGAGAGGGTGATCTACATATAGAGAGCCAAAGGGCTATAGGTAGGTTAATTCTGGTTTCCCTGGGTAGTCTTGTTTTAGGTGTGTTGTTTTAGTATAAATTTTAATAATGCTCTTTGTCATTCTCACAAATGTCTTACTTTAAATGATAAATTACATCATTGTCCTAGCTATGACTTCCTTCCTCAGATTCTTTTCATCATCTAGATTTTCCAAAATTGGTAGAGGTAATACCTAGCAAGAGGATGTATATGGACAAATTATTTTTATATATTGGAGGCCAAACAAAACAGAATCCTTTGGAATAGCAAATTCAGTAAGCATGGTAAAGAATCCATGCAAAAACAAAATTTTCAATCCCAGAAGGTATTATAATTCTCATAGGCTGTTGCTAGAATAGTAAACTGGAGCTGAATTTTTATTTAGATATCTTAAAGTCCATAATATATAGCAAAGTAGTAACTGAAACAAATATGAAGTAATAGCTAGAAAAGATGTGGATGCATACTTACATCAAAAAAGAACTAAATCGTGCTAAGGAAGAAGCCTAAGGAAAAGCTCTATGCAGCCTAAAATAAGTTAACAAAGGAGACTGCTAGGTAGAGCAATTTTGGTTGTTAATCATTTTATTCTTTCAACTTTTCTATAGTTTCCATTTTTCCTGCATTGAATTTGAATTAATTTCTTAACATAACAGAGCATTTAGAGATTGAAGTTGTAGTAATTATATGAATGATCATGTCTAAATGCCTTAATGCGTAGCATACAGTAACAGTTCAAATCAGTTCAGTTCAGTCACTCAGTCGTGTCCGACTCTTTGTGAACCCATGAATTGCAGCACATCAGGCCTCCCTGTCCATCACCATCTCCCAGAGTTCACTCAAACTCACGTCCATCGAGTCGGTGATGCCATCCAGCCATCTCACCCTCTGTCGTCCCTTTTTCCTCCTGCCCCCAATCCCTCCCAGCGTCAGAGTCTTTTCCAATGAGCCAACTCTTCACATGAGGTGGCCAAAGTACTGGAGTTTCAGCTTTAGTATCAGTCCTTCCAAAGAACACCCAGGGCTAATCTCCTTTAGAATGGACTAGCTGGATCTCCTTGCAGTCCAAGGGACTCTCAAGAGTCTTCTCCAACACCACAGTTCAAAAGTATCAGTTCTTTGATTCTCAGCCTTCTTCAAAGTCCAACTCTCACATCCATACATGACCACTGGAAAAACCATAGCCTTGACTAGACAGATCTTTGTTGGCAAAGTAATGTCTCTGCTTTTCAATTTGCTATCTAGGTTGGTCATAACTTTTCTTCCAAGGAGTAAACCTCTTTTAATTTCATGGCTGCAGTCACCATCTGCAGTGATTTTGGAGCCCCCCCAAAATAAAGTCAGCCACTATTTCAACTGTTTCCCCATCTATTTCCCATGATGTGATGGGACCAGATGCCATGATCTTCGTTTTCTGAATGTTGAGTTTAAGCCAACTTTTTCACTCTCCTCTTTCACTTTCATCAAGAGGCTCTTTAGTTCTTCACTTTCTGCCATGAGGGTGGTGTCATCTGTATATCTGAGGTTATTGATATTTCTTCTGGCAGTCTTGATTCCAGCTTGTGCTTCTTCCAGCCCAGCGTTTCTCATGATGTACTCTGCATAGAAGTTCAATAAGCAGGGTGACAATATACAGCCTTGATGTACTCCTTTTTCTATTTGGAGCCAGTCTGTTGTTCCATGTCCAGTTTTAACTGTTGCTTCCTGACTTGCATATAGGTGACCTCTCAAGAGGTCAGCTGGTTTGGTATTCCCATCTCTTTCAGAATTTTCCAGTTTATCGTGATCCACACAGTCAAAGGCTTTGGCATAGTCAATAAAGCAGAAATAGATGTTTTTCTGGAACTCTCTTGCTTTTTCCATGATCCAGCAGATGTTGGCAATTTGATATCTGGTTCCTCTGCCATTTCTAAAACTAGCTTGAACAACTGGAATTTCACATTTCATGTATTGCTGAAGCCTGGCTTGGAGAATTTTGAGCATTACTTTACTAGCTTGTGAGATGAGTGCAATTGTGTGGTAGTTTGAGCATTCTTTGGCAGTGCCTTTCTTTGGGATTGGAATGAAAACTGACCTTTTCCAGTCCTGTGTCCACTGCTAAGTTTTCCAAATTTGCTGCATATTGAGTGCAGCACTTTCACAGCATCATCTTTCAGGATTTGAAACAGCTCAACTGGAATTCCATCACCTCCACTAGCTTTGTTTGTAGTGATGCTTTAAGGTCCACTTGACTTCACATTCCAGGATGTCTAGCTCTAGGTGAGTGATCACACCATTGTGATTATCTTGGTCGTGAAGATCTTTTTTGTACAGTTTTACTGTGTATTCTTGCCACCTCTTCTTAATATCTTTTGCCTCTGTTAGGTCCATACCATTCTGTCCTTTATCGAGCCCATCTTTGCATGAAATGTTCCCTTGGAATCTCTAATTTTCTTGAGGACATCTCTAGTCTTTCCCATTCTGTTGTTTTCCTCTATTTCTTTGCACTGATCACTGAGGAAGGGTTTCTTATCTCTCCTTGCTATTCTTTGGAACTCTGCATTCAGATGCTTATATCTTTCCTTTTCTCCTTTGCTTTTTGCCTCTCTTCTTTTCACAGCTATTTGTAAGGCCTCCCCAGACAGCCATTTTGGCTTTTTGCATTTCTTTTCCATGGGGATGGTCTTGATCCCTGCCTCCTGTACAATGTCACAAACCTCATTCCATATTTCATCAGGTACTCTATCTATCAGATCTAGTCCCTTAAATCTATTTCTCACTTCCACTGTATAATCATAAGGGATTTGATTTAGGTCATACCTGAATGGTCTAGTGGTTTTCCCTACTTTCTTCAGTTTAAGTTTGAATTTGCCAATAAGGAGTTCATGATCTGAGTACAGTCAGCTCCTGCTCTTGTTTTTGTTGACTATATAGAGCTTCTCCATCTTTGGCTGCAAAGAATATAATCAATCTGATTTTGGTGTTGGCCATCTGGTGATGTCCATGTGTAGAGTCTTCTCTTGTGTTGTTGGAAGAGGGTGTTTGCTATGACCAGTGTGTTCTCTTGGCAAAGTTTTATTAGCCTTTGCCCTGCTTCATTCTGTATTCCAAGGCCAAATTTGCCTGTTACTCCAGGTGTTTCTTGACGTCCTACTTCTGCATTCCAGTCCCCTATAATGAAAAGGACAGCTTTTGGGGATGTTAGTTTTAAAGGGTTGTAGGTCTTCATAGAACTGTTCAACTTCAGCTTCTTCAGTGTTACTGGTTGGGGCATAGACTTGGATTATTCTGATATTTAATGGTTTGCCTTGGGAACAAACAGGGGTGGTGGCTGGGAGGAGCTACCCCACATCCATGGAGCGGTGGCTGCACCGGGCACAGGAGGGCCTAGAGGAGCTACTGCACGTTCAAGGTCAGGAGCAGGGGCGGTGAGGAGATACCCCTCGTCCAAGGTAAGGAGCAGAGGCTGCGCTTTGCTGGAGCAGCTGTGAAGTGATACCCCACATCCAAGGTAAGAGAAACCCAAGCAAGCTGGTAGGTGTTGCAAGAGGGCATCAGAGGACAGACATACTGAAACCATAATCACAGAAAACTAGTCAATCTAATCACAGTAGGACCATAGCCTTGTCTAACTCAATGAAACTAAGCCATGTCCTGTAGGGCCATCCAAGATGGGCAGGTCATGGTGGAGAGGTCTGACAAAATGTGGTCCATTGAAGAAGAGAATGGCAAACCACTTCAGTATTCTTGCCTTGAGAAACCCCATGAACAGTATGAAAAGGCAAAATGATAGGATACTCCAAGAGGAACTCCCCATGTCAGTAGGTGCCCAATATGCTACTGGAGATCAGTGGAAAAATAACTCCAGAAAGAATGAAGGGATGGAGCCAAAGCAAAAACAATACCCAGCTGTGGATGTGAATGATGATAGAAGCAAGGTCTGATGCTGTAAAGAGCAATATTGCATAGGAACCTGGAATGTTAGGTCCATGAATAAAGGCAAATTGGAAGTGGTCAAACAGGAGATGGCAAGAGTAAATACCCACATTCTAGGAATCAGCAAACTAAAATGGACTGGAAAGGGTGAATTTAACTCAGATGACCATTATATCTACTACTGGGGGCAGGAATCCCTTAGAAGTTAAATCTAAGAGAGTCCTAATTTTTTTTTATGATGTCACCAATGCTCAAGACAGTTAGATATAGTATTTTGTGTGGGAATTGGCTTTACAATGTGTGGTACATTCTTAGAAATATTGTCATTGGCAGGAAGTATCAAATTTTGAAGTTACATTTTATTTTTGCATATTGACTAATTTTTCCCAAATAATTGTAGAGATTGACTAGGGTATACTGATTTAGGGAGTATTTGGTAGACTATAAGAATATTGGTTTTCTTCTGTTATATGAAAATTGTTTTTAGAGATAATTTTGAAAAAGTAATGTAGTAGATTGAATTATAAGTTCCTAATGATTTATTTCCTCCCCACCTGTCTCCCTTCCCTATACACATTGGTTTTGAGCTTGGTTCTGTAGCATGCCTTGGCTAATGGCATATAAACAGACATTTGGCATACCTAGGCAGAAACTTTAATTATGCCTTCAATGCTTAACTCTGTATCTGTTTCATTCCTACCCTTTACCATGAGAGAGGAGAGTTTTTAGATTGTAGACCTCCGTGGGTTCCAGAATGGGAAGAAACATGAAAACCAGTTGCTCTCATGTTACAGAGCAAGATATTATTATTTTTTGTTTGTTTTTAGCCTAGAAGATATAGGAATTGTTAATTCCTACAAATATTGACCAGTAAAGTAAATGCCAGACGCAGAATGATGCCAAAAAGAACCCAACTGTAGAACTAGGAAGTATATAGCAAGTAAACTGATATAGGAGGCAGGAAAAATAACAGTCTATATTATGCGTTGGTAAAATGTGTGATAAAATGATTACCTGCAATAAGTTGGAAGCACAAAATACATCTAATAAACTTCTGACGGGCAAAAGAGATATTGAGCAAAATTTTCATAGCACAATTTGGGTGTTATTAGCTCAATTTGATTACCTAGTATAATAAAGAATGAGCTAAGAGTATAACTGGCATTCTTCCAAGGATGAAGAAAGAGAAAATGATAAGTTAAACATTCTGGAATTGGTGGATTAGGTGTCATCTCCCACCAGCAAAATATTCTCAAATTAAGGCTGTCACAGAGCAAAAAACTAATCAAGAATGTGGCCATCATACCTTTGTTACAACCTGTCATTAGATTAAAATAGGTCCAAAAGTCCTCTCAGTTGGACAGAGGTCTCAGAGGAAAGACCAAAATGGGTTGATATCCTAAGGAATAACATTAATCTCAAGGCAACCAAAATTAACGACAGACCAGCTCTGTCCAATAGAAACATACTGCAAATCACATGTCACCTAAAAGTTGTAATAACTGTGTTTTAAAAAGTAAAAAGAAACATGAAATTAAGTTCAATAATTTTATTAACTTTAGTAAGTATATTCTTATTCAATCCAATATATATAAAATAAAACAATATCTGCATGTGATCAATATAAAAATACTGATGAGAGCTTTTCCATTTTTTTTTGTACTTGGTGTGGAAAACAAGTGTGTGCTTTATCTTATATTCCATCTCAATTCAGACTAGTTGCAGTTCAAATGCTCAATAGCCATAGTTGACTGATGGTTACTGTACTGGACAGCAGAGCTCTAGTAAGTGATGTATACCAGAAAAAATGTTTATTGATATGGTTCCTAGCAAAGGAGATGAAAATGTTGAAATACATGAAAAAGTTTCCAACAAAGTTTTTGAGAAGAATTATATTATCAGAATAAATTACATGACTCTTTGAAATGCAAATTGACCCTTTGGACCTTCTGTGGCATTCTGAGAACAATCTGAGAATTGTAATTACTGTATCCTGTTGTAATATTGAAGGTGTTTGTTGCCATAGCAAAAGCTAACTAATGAAAGGAATATTAAAAATATTTTTTACATCACTAGACCTTTAATAAGATAGGTTGTTACTACTGCCAAATCATGCATAGCTATCCCTCCGAATTTAGGTCTCTGCAACACTTATTGAAAAAGTGAAAGCTTATCTCACTACATACCAGAGACTAATAGGAGCATTGGAAGAGCTGAAGGATGGTTATCAGAAAGACTTGGATCTGAATCTTAATTTTACCACTCTTTAAATGTGTAATATTTACACCAGATACTGTTAAACATAGCATAGCATAAACTGAGTCCTGAAAAGCATTTATATAAAGGAGCTTGCTTTATTTAATGTGGCCCCTGTATAAAGGAGTTTATGAAAGCTTACTAGAGACATGTGGCTTGGCCTATAGTCATTCCCAGCAGTCAAACATGAGAGAGAGGCACTTTGGACCACTCAGCTAAGGCAAACCATCTGATGACTGCAGCCACATAAGTGACCCAGTCAAGTCTAACAGAAGGCCTGTCCAGCTGAGCATATCTCAGATTGCTAAATCCGGAGAGCCACAGGCAAGTGAAACAGTTGTTTTAAGCCACTAGGTTTTGGGATAAACATTTGTTACAGAGTAACTGGGTGTGACTTGAGCATGTGTGTGCTCTGTTGCTCAGTAGTGTCCGATTCTTTGTGACCCCATGGATGTAACCCACCAGGCTGCTCTGTCCATTGGGGTTTTCCAGGCAAGAATACTGGAATGTGTTGCTATTTCCTACTCCAGGGGATCTTCCCAACCCAGAGATATAACTTGCGTCTCCCTATAACTCCTGCATTGGCAGGTGAATTTTTAATACAGCTCTACCCAGGAAGCCAGGTATGATTTAAGGTTGTTGTTGTTTTTTTTAACCCCCTTTGCCTGGCCTTGCTATATAACAACACTGCAATAAATATTATTAGCCTTGTTTTGTAAATAAGGCAACTGATCAATGGCTTATGACTTAAGGAGGGTTATGTAAACCCCTTGATCAGTTGCCTTGTCTACAAAACAAGGCTAGTAATATTTATTTCAGTGTTGTTATATGGCAAGGCCAGGCATGTAGCAGGTTCTTTAAAAAAGCACTATGTTTTCCTCATTTTTCTTCATTTTGCCTCTCTTTTTCTATTTTTTATTCCTCTGTGACTTCTTCTCTCCTCCTCCTTGATGTTGTAAAAACAATATTGTTGAAGTCAATGTGTAGCCTATCAAGACGGTTACTTCAGAAAGGCCAAATGATTACTCATTTGGCTAAGTCAGTACTAAACAAGTTGGTATAAAATTAGCTGCATCCCATTATAGACAGATTTGATAAAATATCTCATTAAATGCAGGGGGAAAAGTGTGCATCCCTGTAGAAGTACAAGTTTTCCTATAAATATTCCTGTAAAATATTCTCCTAAGTGATACATTTCTCAACTAGTCATGATGTTTCTCATCAGGAGAGTGAAATATGTATGTTTTTGTGTCTAGTCTTCTTTCTATTCCAAAAAAAAAAAAAAAAACCTTTTTCTTTGGCAAAGCCTACAGATCAACAAGACATTCTTTATTCCTCTAGCTTAATCAAAATTTGTAATCAGTGAATAAGAATCATTTGCCTAAAAGAAAGAAAACTGGGTCTAAGATTGAATGACTCATGCAGGAACTTTCTGATTTGCTCTGTGCTTTATGAAGTAATTTCATAATCATATGTAATTATTTTAAATATTTTATAAACTACAGTGACTTTTTAATGAATTTCTAATTATTCAATACAGTTTCTAGAAAGATTTGCCGAATATGTAGTATACGTGTGATGAGTCATTTGTCATCCAAAAGCCTGTGAAGAAACCCTCATTCCTAAAAATAGGGTTCCCATAGATTCGATACCGGCTGTAATTTTTCACTTGAGACATTTCCTTTTCTATCTCTGACTCCACTTTTGGTAAATCATGATACATAACTATATAAAGCATCACATAATCTAAAAAAAGGGAATAAAGGTGCCAACTGTACCACATCACACGCAGTACTCTATGCACCAAAAAATGTAACTAGCAAGTGAATTCCAGGAGAGGGAGGATTAACTTTTCAGTTTTCCTTATGCTGTAATCCACTGTCTCCCACCCTGCCCTTGAGCCCCCACTTCTTGGAAATTTATGAGACCTGGCATATACTGACAATAGGGAAAACTCAATTATTAACATTATCAGTACATTTTTTTTTGGTTTAGTTTCTTAGGATAAAGCTTTTGCATTAGTACAAGAACTCATTCATTCTTGTGTGTCCAAAAGATAGGACTCTAACAATGTATCTTAACATTTCCTCTCAGAAATAAAATCAGGTTAGGAGGGACAGAAAGATCTCTTAGACTGGATGTCTTCTGAATATTCAGATCCCCAGTTATGTGGCAAAGTGTGGAAACATGAATTGATATAAGAATATAACAAAATTTAAATGGAAAGCTATATGGCTCACAAATTGTTCCATTCCTACAAATCTAAAGCATAACATTGCAAGATTGTTTTCATTTTTGATGCACCCTCGTAAGCATCTGGAAAAATCCACAAGATTGGGTTCATCTTAGGTTCTGATTACACATGCACATTTTACATCAACCAAAAATGTTCTAGTCCGATCTGATCAAATCAATATTTTAAAATACTTCATTTTAAAAAGAGAGAGAGAAAAACACCTAAAATTTGGTTTTTGTCCTCTTTGGCATAGTTCTTTGAAGTACTTGTGATATTTTTGCAGGACTTGCTAGGTAACAGAGCACATGCTTCAGGTTTATTAAGTTTATCCTGAAATGCTTGTTTCTGCCTGGGAAATATTTTTATGTCACAAGTCAGCCATAGCCAACACTGCTGTATCATAGATAGCTATGTATAGAAGGATTTCAGAATGATCCAAATCTCTCTGATTCAAATATTTCATTTAATAGACGGAAGCTGGTTCCTAAGAAGCTAGTATTCTTTCCACAAGGTCACACAGCTTTTAGAAAAATAAAAAAGCAAAAAAAAAAAAAAAAAAAAAAAAAAAAACAAACCAATACACTCACAGAATCTCTCTTGTTATAGTGACTCATTCAAAGGTAGGCACTTGACCAAAATTTGGCCAGTTAGAATCATTTAGCTGCTGCTGCTGCTGCTGCTGCTGCTGCTAAGTTGCTTCAGTCGTGTCCGACTCTGTGCAACCCCATAGATGGCGGCCCACCAGGCTCCCCCGTCCCTGGGATTCTCCAGGCAAGAACACTGGAGTGGGTTGCCATTTCCTAATTTTGCTAGGCACAGTGATTATTTCAGTAATACATCACTGAAACAAGAAACAAGTTGGTGTAATCAGAACAAATTCCAGAGCTCATATCAAATTCATAAGAGGTCTTTTGTATTTCTTATGCCAAACTTGAAAGTCCTAGTGCAGGGGGCAGCCATGGAGACACTTCAAGCAAGCAAGCCACTTGAATAAAACTGGAGAGATTGCTTTTCCTCCTCAGTACTTACATATCTTCCTTAGTATCTCTCTCCTAGAATTTTAACAATGTAAACTGTTGACCTGAACAGAGAGACTGCCACATATTTCTCCAGCAAAAATTGATTTATTCACAGTCAACAGAATGGCAATTTGAGGTCTGCAGCCATGGCAAGCTATATGCAAGTGCCCACACAGCAAGGGCAGGAGAATATATAGAGGGGAAAGGAGGTTGCAAGGGCTACAGTAACCATAGAGTGCTTGGCTTTTCATTGGCTGAGTCCTTGCCAGGAAAGAAGAGCAGGCTTTCTTCTTCCTGTTGGGTTCTGCTGTTATCACAGGGCGTGAGAGCTCCCCCTTCTGGTCTCCTAACTCTATTTAACTGAGGTTTCTGTTTACCACATTTTTACAAAGCCAATATATTTCTTCTATTTTTGATGTATGCATTTTTAATTAGCTTAAGTAAGTTTGAGCTGGGTTGTGTCCTTTCTATGAACTCAACATAATTTACTTGATTATTAAAACAATGTAAGACTTTTAAATCTTTCAGATACATTGATACTGTTAAAAAGAATGCTTTGTATTGAAGTCTTTCTTTGTACTTCAGGATTATTTTCCTAAGAGAGTTATACAGAGATTCCTAAAAATGAAATTCTTCAATATGAGAGAGCTTCTTTAAATATGGAATTAGTGGGCCATGAATATTGGCCCACTATTAAAATATCTTTCTGAATACAAAAATATTCAGAAAAATGAATATTTTAAGGACTCCTTATAAGTATTTTCTATTTACCTTCTAGACAAGATCAAGCTTTATTTCTTTTAAGACTATATGGGCAAATTTTCCTTATCTAAATTATGTTAGACTTCAATAGTATCAATAAAAAAATGCTGTTTTTAGTTCAGGGTAAAAACTGGTACCTTATTTTCAAAAATGAAAGTTGATTTTTTAACTAGTCCTTTACATTTCTTTAGGATGGCTGATATGACAGTCATAGCAAAATCATTCAATTCTAAGCAGTTGCAGGTTGTCAAAGTCTCTAATTTGTCAGCCAAAATACAGTTAATCTAGAGAGAGGCGGAATGAGTCTATTTGGGATGGTGTTGAGTAGGAAAGAGAGCAGTTAAACCCACCAAATATAGGGCATTTCTTGGAAACCAATTTTTTTTTAAAGTTACTTTTTTTCTACTTTGTATCACAACTGCATGTATTTGTAATCTGAAAGTAATGATTCAAATGTTTCTCCTTATATTTGTGCTTCAAATTTAGTTCAGTTCAGTCGCTTAGATGTGTCCGACTCTTTGCGACCCCTTGAATCATAGCACGCCAGGCCTCCCTATCCATCACCAACTCCTGGAGTTTACCCAAACTCATGTCCATCGAGTCGGTGATGCCATCCAGCCATCTCATCCTCTGTTGTCCCCTTCTCCTCCTGCCCCCAATCTCTCCCAGCATCAGGGTCTTTTCCAATGAGTCAACTCTTTGCATGAGGTGGCCAAAGTATTGGAGTTTCAGCTTCAGCATCAGTCCTTCCAATTAATATTCAAGATTGATTTCCTTTAGGGTGGACTGTTTGGGTCTCTTTGCAGTCCAAGGGACTCTCAAGAGTCTTCTCCAACACCACAATTCGAAAGCATCAATTCTTTAGCGCTCAGCTCTCTTCACACTCCAATTCTCACATCCATACATGACCGCTGGAAAAACTATAGCCTTGGCTAGACGGACATTTGTTGGCAAAGTAATGCCTCTGCTTTTGAATATGCTATCTAGGTTGATCATAACTTTCCTTCCAAGGAGTAAGCGTCTTTTAATTTAATGGGTGCAATCACCAACTGCAGTAATTTATTTATATTCAAAAAGTGTAAGTGATTTAGTTTGAGAAACTCAAGGAGAATGAGACTAGGTCACTAGTTATTTTGAAATATGAAATAATACAAACCACTCAAGAAACAACAGAAAGATGTCTTCTGGAAACTTTAAAGTACTTCAAAATGCAAATATTATAATTTAATATTTCTTTTATTTTGACCCAGTTTTATATCCTGATGAATCAAATATGTTATATAATTAATAAAAAATCCCAATGGGAGAGGAGCAGCCAAATTGTAGGGCTGTAACATTGTGTTCTATGTATATATTTCCATTTGTAATTGGAAATGGGCATTCTGTGTAACCATACATGGTAGTCTTGCCAGTTGACAGAAGATTCAATTAATGACATAGATGTGATCACTGAAAATTTTAAGCATATGATGTGAGGATCACAGACATCTATGGAATAGGTTAAGGATATTTTCTCCTCAATTTAGAGGGAAGAATTCTCAAGTTAGGTCTCTTATATATAACACACTCAAAATCACAAAGAAGTATAAGAACAGGGCTCAGAAACACTAAAGTTGTCATTGACTTTGTTTTTAATTCTGTTACCTGCTACATATTATGTACTTCATTCTACAGAATTAAATTAACTATGAAAGAAAGAAACACTTTCCTAATCCTATGATCGTAATTCTAGAAAAGAATTTTTCTTGGTGATGCAGTTGCTGTTGAAATGTTCTTTCTGTGACACTGTCACTGTGGGTTTTTATCATGAACAGAAGACATTTCCATCTATCTATAGGGAACAGAGCTTGTGCATCACCTGATCTAAGCTGGTGTTTTGTGACATTTGAATAAATTAGTAATACTCTGCATTTGGGAAGAAAAAAATTCCATCTTTACTAAAATGCAATTTAAAAAATCTCATTTAAGAAAAGCTCAGAATGGTTATATTCTTTTTTTTTTCAAGTGTACTGACTTATTGAGTAAGATCATTCTCTGATAACTCTGCAATGAATAATACTCATACTAATACCCTGATCATCCTCAAACAATAAGCATTGTCATGGTAACTACATATCATGGGAAAACAAACTGTGCAAATGAGTTTCTTCCATAGCTTTAATTATGCAAATAGAAAATTGAAGGAGTTCATTTTAAGGATTCAGTTTCCTATTTAAGTATTGACTGAAGTAAATGACTCAAGCAGTTCTCCACATCTGACTATTGATATGTTGAAGACGTTAACGTGATTATGTCTGTCTGGATTTGTGTTGACATTTAATACAGGAAACAGTTTAAATTTTTGCTTAATGTTTTACTTTAAAGCCCAGTAATGGAATCTGATTCAGTTGTTTTAATCAGTTATTCTGACTGCCATTTTCTGCATTCAGTGCATGTAATTTAGTGACTGCTATAAAGCAAAATACTGACTTTTTAGTTCTAATACAGTCAGTTTGAGTAGTTGTACAGGAGTAATAAGGGCTAACATTACAGATTCATTTATTCCTTTAGTTTATATTTATAAGCACTTGCAATATGTACAAGGTGCTGTTAAGGGTACTCAAGTGAAAGTTAGATGTGTAATTCCCTTAAAACTTGACTCAGTAGGAGACATTAGATAAAACAACTAAAATGCAATGTGGTATGGGTTATGTAAAAGTGCTCATGATGAATGGAACATAAAGCCATGTTATCAGCAGAGACCCTGCAGAATGAATAAATGATTCAGAGTGGAGAGAAGTGGGAAATTAAGAAAGAAAAGACAGATTAAGGAAGCTAGTGATAGAGGGGCTCATTAAAAGGCATTATAAGTCCACATGACTGACTTGGATAATTATGGATAATTGCAAATCAATGAATGGAAGGGTTTTTTTCTTCTTTACTTCTTTTTCTTCTTCAAATGGAGATTTTCTGGAGAGGCTTAGAAAACCAAAAAACCATAAAGAATAGGATATCCCTAAAGAAATAATAAATGAGGGGTAGATCATGGCCAGCATATTCAAGTAGATGTCATAACCCTCTTTAAAATCAGATCACTGAGGAGTAATGTGGCAAATCACACACACACACACACACACACACACACACACACAAGATTCAGGATGAAAAGTGTTAGTTGCTCAGTCATGTCTGACTCTTTGTGATCCCATGGACTGTAGCTTGCCAGGCTCCTCTGTCCATGGAATTCTCCAGGCAAGAATATTGGAGTGGGTTGCCATCCCATTCTCTAAGAAAGAAACAAAAGTGGCATTGTTAAGGAATTGATTTTTAGTCTGCTTGATCAGATGGGCACTATGTTCAAGGCTTGCCTAATAAGGATTGCAAAGGCATCACTATAGAAGTAAGGGATGGTAGGAATGGAGGACTTAAGCATATGCTGAAAGTTTCAATTTCTCTTCAAAAAAAAAAAAATATTGAGAAAGCGGCTGCATTAGGGGTAATTCTGATAGCCAAGGAGAAAAATTTTATACAGGTAAATGTGAGGTGCTTCTTAGTAGAAGAGAGTCATGTTATATTGGATAAATATATAGCAAAGAAGAAATTACAGAACACTATTAGAAGATATTCTCATTTTCCTGGAAGTCCATTATGAAGGTAAAGGCATAAAAGGATAATTATGTTCTGTTAATCGCCTTCCAACTAAGTACAAGAAACACAATATAGAAAGCCATATTTGAACTTAACAAATTATTAAGCAGCTGTTAGTTCATTAGGAAGAAAACCCTGTATATTAGGAATTTAAAATTGATATGCCTTTGGCAGTAAGTGCTTCCAGAGGCAGTAGATTTGCAGGTAAACTTACACTGAAACACTTGAAGATTATTTTTTCACCAAATGTCAACCTTTATCTGATAAATAATAAAGGGAAAATATCCTTAAAGTAAAATTAAAATACAAATAAAATTAGGAAAGCAATTGTAAAAGCAAACAAATACAGCAAGATCAAGCATTTTCACTGCTTCTAGCTCAGCCTCCAATGCCAATATTAGACAAGTTTTATTTCATCAAATGATCGACATTTCAGAGAGATGGCACAGAACGATCAGTTTACTAGGTATAAACCCTGAGATAAGAAGTGCTCATTCTGAAGTCAATTATGGACTAAAGAAATCAGAAGTTTTCATTAAGTATTGAATTTGGTGGGGGTTTATACACTTAAATGTATTTTTCCAATAAAATATTAATTCTAATATCCAATAATGAATGGCTAACTATTATGTTATAAATCTTGTCAAAGTCATTTATGCTGCCCAAGAATCAGGAGAGACTCTAGTACCTTCTTTTTCAAAATATAATCTATAGAATGGTAGCAATGACGTTTCCTGGGAGCTATTAGAACTGGAAAGACCCCACGCACGCTGAATCAGAATCTGCATTCTGAGAAGTTCCTAGATGACCCCATCTAATTATGACATCCACTTTCTTTTCTTTCTGCCTAAAAATTTCTATATGATATAGGTTTCCCCCACCATTAGCAGATTTTTCCTTGTAGTTTTTGAATGAGCTCTTTGGCAAGAATGTGTGATTGTTTTGAGTTATAATGAAATTCGGCAGCCTCCAGGGATGCTGTGTGAGTGGAGTTCACTGACTCACTCTTTTGAGGTCAGATTTGGGGCTCTGTATACATGATGCCAACATAAATTGAAAAGTGGAAAAAGTGCAATGTAAATTTTCTTTGGTATGGTGAATGATGTTAGGCAGTGTTACAGATTTATTTTGTCTTCAACTTACTGGAGTTAGAATACGACTCAATGTCATGAGGAATCAGGTCACTGCTCTGGGAAGAAATATGATCTGCGTTGTGACTCAGAACTCAGCAGAAAATGGTCTTACTTTAATCCCTTTGCAGCTTTGAGCTGGCTATGCCATCTGTATCAGTCACGTATTACTGTGTAACAAATACAGCAAACCTAATTTATTAACTCCTGACTTAATGAGTAGACAATTTGGACTGGTCTCAGTTGAGCTACTCTGTTTATCTTGCCTGGGTTCACTGAAGTCACTGCAATTAGCTTATGAATCACATGAGAGTTGATTGATCCTGGGTGACCTTTTCCATATCTGGTTTTTTGCTAGGGTTGATAAACTATAGTTCTTCAGAAGGCTAACCCAGGCTTTTTCACATAGAAACTGAATTCCAAAAGAGTAAGTTCCCATTTTTTTTTTAACTTTTACTTTTTAAGTTTTACCTTGCATCATTCTTGCTAATATTCCATTAGCTAAAGCAAACCACATGGCTAAGTTCATACCAAGGGGTAAAGATATAGATACACAGGTTCTATCACTTGATGTGCTGATATGCTCAGTTTGTATCCAACTCTTTACAGCCCCATGAACTGTAGCCTGCCAGGCTTCTCGGTCCATGGATTCTGCTGGCAAGAATACTGGAGTGAAGTGCCATTTCTTCCTCCAGGGGATCTTCCCGACCCAGGGATCAAACCTGTCCCTCTTATATCTTGTCTCCTGCATTGGCAAGAGGATTATTTACTCCTGGAGCCACCTGAGAAGCACCCTTTCACTTGATAGATGGTGTGAAATGCCTTGGCCTTTTTTTTTTTTTTTTCCTCAATTTACCACCTCTTTATCCCAAAATAATGAAAAGGTTTTATGAATCTGTACCTCTTTGTTTGTAAGCATTTTTCTGTTATTAGAAAATAACCTAATGGCAGTGAAACTGTAGTATGTGTCAGACATGCCATAAGAACTCTAAAATCATGGAACGTGACTTTGAGCTTGATCAGCAAAGGGCACTTTGTTATCTGTTCTGAAAGTCCACTTCCCTGCTTTTACTCTAGAAAATCTGTATTTGTGAGTGGAACTCTATTTTGTCTTGTTTATTTCACTTCTTTTGCATCAATAAAATCTGCACCTGTTTGTTCTGGCATTGAGAGCAGCTGTCTGCTCTGTAGCAGTATTTCCCACCTGGGTAGCTGAGCTGCTTCTCAGTGGCAGACATCTTTGTCAGTGTTGGTGGGAAATGAGCATCTTGGCTAATTTGGGTGCCTCCCTTTGGACTTGGTTAAACAGGACAGAACAGGAAGTGTTTGACTCCCAGATCTGTACTATGAGAAGTTGCCTAAGATGCAAACAGTGAGTGAGAAAAGCATCAGAAAGAGGTGGGTGGTCCATGATATAAAGTGGTGTTAATAACTGATGTGAATTGTGAGGTAGAAGAATATATACCAAGGGACTTTTTGATTGTGTCACAGTAAACACGTGAGCAAAACCTTTGCAGTTTTTTTTAATCCAGGTATAGTTGATTTCAAATTATATTAGTTTCAGGTGTACAACATACTGATTTAATATGTTTACAGTTCATGCTCCATTTAAAGTTACTAGAAAATGTTGACTATATTTTCTATGCTGTACAATTAGCTTGTTTATTTTACTTATGTAGTAGTTTGTACCTCTTAATCCCTTCTCCTTATTTTGTCCCTCTCCTCAACCCCAAATTGTAATCACTAGTTTCTTTTCTATATCTGTGAGTCTATTTCTGTTTTGTTACATTTATTCATTTTATTTTTCAGATTCCACATATAAATAATAAAATACAGAACTTGTCACTCTCCATCTGACTTATTTCACCTAGCAAGCATCATGCCTTCCAGATCCATCCATATTATTAAAGCCTTTCTAGTTTTACATGATGCAAAAACACCTGAAATATGTGAATAAATTAAGATATAATTGTCTTGCGTTGGACTC
The DNA here is from genome assembly GCF_001704415.2 of Capra hircus. Taxonomy (NCBI): domain Eukaryota; kingdom Metazoa; phylum Chordata; class Mammalia; order Artiodactyla; family Bovidae; genus Capra; species Capra hircus. Next base: position 23,230,221 of record NC_030822.1, on the reverse strand, counting down.
TTTTCATACTGAAATATATACATCAGTTCAGTTCAGTCGCTCAGTCGTGTCCGACTCTTTGAGACCCCATGAACTGCAGCATGCCAGGCCTCCCTGTCCATCACCATCTCCCGGAGTTCACTCAGACTCATGTCCATAGAGCCCGTGATGTAATCCAGCCCTCTCATCCTCGGTCGTCTCCTTCTCCTCCTGCCCCCAATCCCTCCCAGCATCAGAGTCTTTTCCAATGAGTCAACTCTTTGCATGAGGTGGACAAAGTACTGGAGTTTCAGCTTTAGCATCATTCCTTCCAAAGAAATCCCAGGATTGATCTCCTTCAGAATGGACAGGTTGGATCTCCTTGCAGTCCAAGGGACTCTCGAGAGTCTTCTCCAACACCACAGTTCAAAAGCATCAATTCTTCAGTGCTCAGCCTTCTTCACAGTCCAACTCTCACATCCGTACATGACCACAGGAAAAACCATAGCCTTGACTAGACGGGCCTTAGTCGGCAAAGTAAGGTCAAAGTAATGTCTCTGCTTTTGAATATGCTATCTAGGTTGGTCATAACTTTTCTTCCAAGGAGTAAGCATCTTTTAATTTCATGGCTGCAGTCACCAGCTGCAGTGATTTTGGAGCCCCCCAAAATAAAGTCTGACACTGTTTCTACTGTTTCCACATCTATTTCCCATGAAGTGATGGGACCAGATGCCATGATCTTCATTTTCTGAATGTTGAGCTTTAAGCCAACTTTTTCACTCTCCTCTTTCACTTTCATCAAGAGGCTCTTTAGTTCCTCTTCACTTTCTGCCATAAGGGTGGTGTCATCTGCATGTCTGAGGCATTATATACGTGTATCATATGTGTATAATATATATTTGGCAGTAGGGCTTGTTTTCTTAGTTTTATCCACGACATTGCATGTGTCAGTAGTTTGTCCCTTGTCATTGCTGAGTATACTCTGTTGTATGAATACCCCCACATTTTGTTATTCCATTTACTTACTGATTGATATTTGAAAGGTTTCTAGTTCTTGACTATCATAAATAAAATTTCTATGAATAATTTTATATGACTCTTAGTGTGGAAAAAAAGTTTTAATTTATCTCAAGTTAAGTAGGAGTAGGATTGCTGTGTTATATGGGAAATGTATGATTAATTTTACAAGAAAGTGACTTACTATATCCCAAAGTGATTGTACTATTTTGCACCTTTCCAGTCATCTGTGAGAGTCCCACTTGCTTGACATCATTGCTAACGTTTGGTATTGCTAGCATTTTTAATACTAGTCATTTTAGCAAGTAAGATTTAATATCTCACTTGTTTTAATATTAATTTTCCTGGTCATTAACTTTGTTGAGGCTCTTTTAATGAAATTAATGGTCATTTTATATCTTTCAAATATTTTGTGAATTTTTTGTTGGGTTGTCCTTCTTCATATTATTAAATTTTGAGGGTTCTTTATATATTTGCATACAAACACTTTACCACTTGTATGTAAATATATGTATATATATTTTATATTTGCATATTTGTGGAAAATCCTTTCTTCCAATCTATGGCTTGCCTTTTCTTTCCTCTCAATGATGTCATTTAAGAGCAGAAATTATGAACTTTAGTAGAGTTTCATTTATTCTTTCTTTTTAATATGGTGTTTTATGTCTTTCCTAAGAAAACTTTGTCTAACACAAGGTTAAAAAGATGTTCTATGTTCTCTTCTAAAAGATTTATAAATTTAACATTTATGTTTAATTCTACATTACTTTTCAAATTCAGTTCTATGAAAATGTGATTCAAGAGTCAAACTTCTTTCAGTTTTTCATACAAATATTTTTTGACAGCACTATTTATTGAAAAGACTATACTTTCAGCATTGACATTTGTTGGCACCTTTGTCAAAAGGTATATGATTGTCTACATATGATTTCTGCCTAGATTCTGGATCTAAGTTCCACTGATCTAACTTTATACCTATGAAACACTGTTTTGATAACTGTAGCTTTAAAATCAGGTAGTTTAAGGACTTCGTTTTTCTTTTCTTTTCCAGAATTGTGTTGGCTATTGTGAAGTCCTTGAGTGAACTTGTTAAATTTGCTTATACAATCCAGAAATTTTTTTTTTTTAGATTCCTCAGAATTCTCTGCAGTCATGTCATCTGTCAATAGATTTGCCTATGTCTTTCTGTCCTACATGTTTCTTTATTCTTTTCTCTTTATTATATCTCCAGTGTAATATTAAATAAAAGTGGTGAAAGTGGGCATGTTTGCCTTGTTCCTGTTTTAGAAGGAAAGCATTCGAACTTTAACCATTAAGTATATTATTAGCTGTAGTTTTTTCTCTTTAAAAGCTTTTTATCAAATCAAACAAATGTCTTTCAATTTTGAGTTTCCTGAAACTTTTTCTCGTGACACGGTGTTGAATTTGAGATTACTTTAATGTTTTCTTTAGATCTGTTATGGGAGTTTATTACATTGATTGACTTAAAATGTGGAACCAACCTTGCATTACTGAGATCAGTTGCACTAAGTAATGCGATGTAATCCTTTTATATACTGCTGAATTCAGTGTTTTATATACTGCTGAATTCAATAGTCTCCTGGATTCAATTTGTTAACATTTTGCAGAGAAATCAAGTTGCCAACATTAATGTTAGTTTCTAAACTGTTGTATGTTCTATGATTTTCTCTTCTTGTAGTATCTTTCTCAGGTTTTATGTTCAGGTTATACTGGCCTTATAAAATGAGATGTAAATGTTCCTTCTGATGCTGATTTATAAAGGAATTGTATGAAATTAATGTTTATTTTCACTTACTATTTATTTAAAGTTATCAGTAAAATCATTTAGATCTGGAATTTATAGTGTTTTATTTTGCATTAATTTCTTTTAGAACAGATTTAGGGCTATTTGGAATTTGCTTTTCTCCTGATATTGTTTTGATAAATTAATGCCTTTGACCTGTTTATCTAGGTTATTAAACACATTAGCACAGAGACTTCCCTGGTAGTCCAGTTGTTAAGATTCCATACTCCAATGCAGGGGGCACTGATTCAAACCCTGCTTAGAGAGCTAAGGTTACACATGCCTTGTGGCTAAAAAACCAAAACGTAAAACAGGAGCAATATTGTAACAAATTCATTAAAAACTTTAAAATGCTAATAAATAAATAAACCTTAAAAAAGGATCTAAATATATTAGTACAAAGTTGTTCCAAATATTATCTTATAAACCTTTCAGTGTTTTTGTATGGTCTGGATTCATATCCCTCTTTCATTACTAATATTATTGAGTTGTTTTCTTTATCTCATTTAAAATTATTCTGACTAGGATTTTATCAATCCTACTAATATATTTAAAGAACTAACTTTTGGTTTTAAAAGATTTCTCTACTTCATTGATTTCTGTTCTTTATTACATTTTTTACATTCCTTTATTACATTCCTTACATTTATTTACTAAGGCTTTATTTTACTTTTCCTAGACTTTTAAAAGTAGAAGCGTAAATGCATGATTTTTATATTGGCCTGTTTCTCCTACTAAAGACATTTAAAACTATAAATTTCCATATAAACCCTGGTTTTGCTTGCTCTAATAAATTGTAATATGTTATTTTCATTATTATTTAGTTCAAAATAATTACTTCTTTTGGAATTTCTTTAGTAGCTCATTGGTTACTTAAAACATATTATTTTATTTCCAAATATTTTGTAATTTTTCTAGACAACTTATAGGTGTTAATTTTTTAATTTAACCCCATTCTGATCAAAGACATCAGTGAGATGTCAATACTTTTACTCTTTGGGAGATTTATTTTATGCCCTAATTGTGGTTTATGGGGATAAAAACTCCATGTAAGATTGAAATATATTTCTATTTTTTGTTTAGTATTTTGTTAATATCAATTAAATCAGTTTGGATAGCAGTGTTGTTGAAATATTTTATATCTTTACTGAGTTTTACCTACTTTTGTCTTTTTCATCTTATGCTACTCTTTACCATACAGTTTACTGCTGGTATTTAGGAAGCCACCATACCAGCTCTATATCCCCAAATATTTATGTCTTTGTATTTCAAGCGCATCTATCCTACAAAGCATATAGTTCAGTCTTGCTTTTGTATTTAGTCTGTATTTTCTTCATTTAAATTATTCTATAGTCTATTTACACTTAATATAATTACCTGTGCCTCTGGGTTTGAGTCTGCCATGTTAGTATTTGTTTATCACTTGTCTCTTTTGTTTTTTGTTCATTTCCACTTTCTTGATCTTTGGGGTTAATCAGTGTTTTTTTGAACTGCATTCTATTTTCTCTATTTGCTTCTTGCCTTTCCCTTATTTTATTATATGCTCTAGGGCTCAAAATTTGCATTCTTCATTTATCAGAGGCCATTCAGTGTCAATATGGTTTACTGCTTCAAACGTTCACTTTGTGCTCGACAATGTACACTTTCTACATCCTGCTGACCCACTGAACACTTACTGCTAAACCATTATGCTTTACCCAGCACCCCTCATTTTTGCTGTCAACTCCTTCACATCTGAGTCTGGTTTTGATGCTTGCCCTTTAAACTGTGCTTTTTGCCTTTTGGTACACCTTGTAAAGTTTTTCTTGAGGTACTGGGTAAAAGGAATTGCTGTAAATAGTCCTTTAGCAATGGGGTGGTAAGCTGTGGAAAAATACTATGTTGGGAACCATTTAAAGCAAAAGGAGAAGGAGGCAGCAGAGAGTGACATGGTTGGATAGCATCACTGACTCAATGAACATGAATATGAGAAAACTCCCAGATGGAGTGGTGGACAGAGGAGCCTGATGTGCTGCAGTCCATGGGATCACAAAGAGTCAGATACAACTTAAAGACTGAACAACAACAAAGGTGTGGGGAGAGGATGCATTCTATAACGTGTGATTAGGTTGCAGTCTTTTGGTAGCCTGTGCTTCTGGACTGTGACCTTTGTGAGTCCTTATTTTATTTTCATCCTCTTAGATGGAACAGTATAGGTAGAGTGGGCTATGGCTGATTATTTCCTTTTCCCCAGGTCAGGTAGGATCTGATAATACTCAGGCCAGTTAAATGTGAAAGTGAAATTCGCTCAGTCATGTCCAACTCTTTACAACCCCATGGACTGTAGCCTGCCAGGTTCCTCTGTCCATGGAATTCTCCAGGCCAGATTACTGGAGTGGGTAACTGTTTCCTTCCTCCCAACCCAGGAATTGAACCCAGGTCTCCCGCATTTCAGGCAGATTCCCCACCACCTGAGACACCAGGGAGCTCTGGTTAACTAGTTTTCCCTAGGGGCAGACTTCATTAAGAAGAAAAGAGTGCTCCAGTATGTTTCAAAATGGTTGCTTTGCCCCTTCTCTTGCCAAAGGCAGGAGGGGATTTTTCTCAGGTATTCACTGTGGGAAACTGGTCAAGTTCCTGTCAGTAAAATTCACAAGAGTATAGGGCTCCTCTATGAGTTGATCCTCCTAGATTTTTAATCTCTCAAATTTGTCTTTGGTAACCGTCTCAGTTCAGTTCAGTCACTCAGTTGTGTCCAACTCTTTGTGACCCCATGGACCACAGCACGATACGCCTCCCTGTCCAACACCAACTCCAAGAGTTTACCCAAACTCATGTCAATTGAGTCGGTGATGCCATCCAACCATCTCAACCTCTGTTGTCCCCTTCTTCTCCTGCCTTCAATCTTCCCCAGCATCAGGGTCTTTTCCAGTGAATCAGTTCTTTGCATCAGGTGGCCAAAGTATTGGTCAGCTGAAGTTTCAGCTTCAGCATGAGTCCTTCCAATGAATATTCAGGACTGATTTCCTTTAGGATGGACTGGCTGGATCTCCTTGCTGTCCAAGAGACTCTCAAGAGTCTTTTCCAACACCAAAGTTAAAAGCATCAATTCTTCAGCTTACAGCTTTCTTTATAGTCCAACTCTCACATCCATACATGACTACTGGAAAAACCATAGACTTGACTAGATGGACCTTTGTTGGCAAAGTAATGTCTCTGCTTTTTAATATGCTGTGTCGGTTGGTCATAACTTTTCTGCCAAGAATAAGCCCTGGTGGCTCAGATGGTAAGCGTCTGCCTGCAATGTGGGAGACCCAGGTTCAATCCCTGGGTTGGGAAGATCCTCTGGAGAAGGAAATGGCAACCCACTCCAGTATTCTTGCCTGGAAAATCTCATGGATGGAGCCTGGAAGGCTACAGTCCATGGGGTCACAAAGAGTCAAACATGACTGAGTGACTTCACTTCACTTCAAGCATCTTTTAATTTCATGGCTGCAATCACCATCTGCAGTGATTTTGGAGCCCCAAAATGTAAAGTCTGTCACAGTTTCCATTGTTTCCCCATGTATTTGCCATGAAGTGATGGGACTGCCTGCCATGATCTTAGTTTTCTGAATGTTGAGCTTTAAGCCAACTTTTTCACTCTCCTCTTTCACTTTCATCAAGAGGCTCTTTAGTTCCTCTTCACTTTCTGCCATAATGTCGGTGTCATCTGCATATCTGAGGTTATTGATATTTCTCCCAGCAATCTTGATTCCAGCTTGTGCTTCACCCAACCCAGCATTTCTCATGATGTACTCTACATATAAGTTAAATAAGCAGGGTGACAATATACAGCTTTGACCTATTCTTTTCCCTATTTGGAACCAGTCTGTTGTTCCATGTCCAGTTCTAACTGATGCTTCCTGACCTGCATACAGATTTCTCAAGAGGCAGGTCAGATATCAGGTATTCCCATCTCTTGAAGAATTTTCCACAATTTACTGTGATCCACACAGTCAAAGGCTTTGGCATAGTCAATAAAGCAGAAATAGATGTTTATTCTGGAACTCTTTTGCTTTTTTGATGATCCAGCGGATGTTGGCAATTTGATCTCTGGTTCCTCTGCCTTTCTAACCCTAACCCTAACCCTAATCCAGCTTGAACATCTGGAAATTCATCATTCATGCATTGCTGAAGCCTGACTTGGAGCATCTTGAGCATTACTTTACTAGCATGTGAGATGAGTGTAATTGTGCAGTAGTCTGAGAATTCTTTGGCATTGCCTTTCTTTGAGATTAGGATGAAAACTGAGCTTTTCCAGTCCTGTGGCCACTGCTGAGTTTCCAAATTTACTGGCGTATTGAGTGCAGCACTTTCACAGCATTTCACATTTGAAATAGCTCAACTGGACTTCCATCACTTCCAGTAGCTTTGTTTGTAGTGATGCTTCCTAAGGCCCACTTGACTTTGCATTCTAGGATGTCTGGCTCTAGGTGAGTGATCACACCATCATGATTATCTGGGTCGTGAAGATCTTCTTTGTACAGTTCTTCTGTGTATTCTTGCCATGTCTTCTTAATATCTTCTGCTTCTGTTGGGTCCATACCATTTCTGTCCTTTATTGAGCTCATCTTGACATAAATATTCCCTTGGTATCTCTGATTTTTTGAAGAGATCTCTAGTCTTTCCCATTCTATTGTTTTCCTCTATTTTTTTACACTGATCACTCAGGAAGGCTTTCTTATCTCTCCTTGCTATTCTTTGGAACTCTGCATTCAAGTGGGTATCTCTTTCCTTTTCTCCTTTGCTTTTTGCTTCTCTTCTTTTCACAGCTATTTGTAAGCCCTCCTCAGACAGCCATTTTGCTTTTTTGCATTTCTTTTTCTTGGAGATGGTCTTGATCCCTGTCTCCTGTACAATGTCATGAACCTCTGTCCATAGTTCTTCAGGCACTCTGTCTTATCAGATCTAGTCCCTTAAATCTATTTCTCACTTCAACTGTATAATCATAAGGGATTCGATTTAGGTCATATCTGAATGGTCTAATGGTTTTCCCAACTTTCTTCAATTTAAGTCTGAATTTGGCAATAAGGAGTTCATGATCTGAGCCACAGTCAGCTCCTGCTCTTGTTTTTGCTTACTGTATAGAACTTCTCCATCTTTGGCTGCAAAGAATATAATCAATCTGATTTCAGTACTGACCATCTGGTGATGTCCATGTGTAGAGTCTTCTCTTGTGTTGTTGAAATGAGTGTTTGTTATGACCAGTGCATTCTCTTGGCAAAACTCTATTATCCTTTGCACTGCTTCATCCTGTACCCCAAGGCCAGATTTGCCTGAGTAGTTTTTAAATTACTGTTGAGGTTTTTATAATCCAGAACTACTTCCTGAGGAGATTTCTGTTTGTGGATTTCAGCTCTTTCCCAAAGAAAATATAGAATGCTTAAACTAGTGTGCCTGAAATCATTCAACTTCCTCAAAAGGCAAAAACCTTCAAAAAATTCTAATTGTTCAGTTCAGTTCTGCCAGGTAAATTGCTTTGGCTATTTTAAGTGCAAAGAACTGGAACATACACCATAATTGTAGCAAAAATCTTTCATGTTAAAACAGAATGTATTAATGTTTATTTTTTCCTGTCCATTTTTTTTCTCATGCCCATGTTTTCTCTAGAGGTTTCATGACACCAATTCAAATTAAGATAAATGTGAATTAATCTACAGATTATGGATTTTGCCATTCTAAGACCATGTAAATCATATTTTCAAAAGGGTTTATAAATATTTTTTGGAAAAGTGGTTTAATTCAAATAACATTTTTTTGGTAAAGGTACCCAGAGTTTTATGCTTGAATGTCTAGTATTTTCTCCCAAGCATGTGGGAAATTATTTTTCCTTTTAAGCCTTTCATGATTGTGATAAGATATGCATGTAAATATATAACATGTATACATACTACTAGCAGAATGTAGTATTATAGGTCTTCAGAAGAGTAAGTCCATAGCATAATTAATATAGACATAGAAATAACTAATACATTGTATATTTATACTTTATTTTTCTGGGCTCCAAAATCACTGCAGATGGTGACTGCAGCCATGAAATTAGAAGACATTTATTCCCTGGAAGGAAAGTTATAACCAACCTAGACAGCATATTAAAAAGCAGAGACATTACTTTGTCAACAAAGGTCCATCTAGTCAAAGCTATGGTTTTTCCAGTAGTCATGTATGGATGTGAGAGTTGGACTGTGAAGAAAGCTGAGCACCAAAAGACTGATGCTTTTGAACTGTGGTTTGGAGAAGACTCTCTAGAGGCCCTTGGACTGCAAGGAGATCCAACCAGTCCCTCCTAAAGGAGGTCAGTCCTGGGTGTTCACTGGAAGGACTGATGTTGAAGCTGAAACTCCAGTACTTTGGCCACCTCATGCAAAGAGCTGACTCATTTTAAAAGACCCTGATGTTGGGAAAGATTGAGGGCAGGAGGAGAAGGGGCCAACAGAGGATGAGATGGTTGGATTGCATCACCGACATAATGGACATGGGTTTGGGTGGACTCCGGAAGTTGGTGATGGACAGGGAGGCCTGGTGTGCTGCAGTTCATGGGGTCACAAAGAGTTGGACATGACTGAACGGCTGAACTGAACTGTATGTTAAGAAAAAAAGTTAATTCATTCCACTTCTGAGAAATAGAAACAGCAGTGATGTTTATAAAACTTGGACCATATTATAGATCTTATGAGTTTTTTTTAATTAAGCGATTTTCTTGCTTAGTCACTCAGTTATATCTGACTCTTTGCAACCCCCTGGACTGCAGCATACCAGTCTTCTCTTTCCTTCACTATCTCCCAGAGTTTGCTCACTCTGATTGTCCATTGAATCAATGGATGCCATCCAACTATCTCATCCTCTGTTGCCCCCTTCTCCTCCTGCCCTTAATCTTTCCCAGCATCAGGGTCTTTTCCAATGAGTCACCTCTTCACATCAGGTGGCCAACATATTGGAGCTTCAGCTTCAGCATCAATCCAATGAATATTCAGAACTGATTTCCTTTAGGATTGACTGGTTTGATCTCCTTGCTGTTCAAGTGACTCTCAAGAGTCCTCTCCAACACCACAGTTTGAAAGCATCAATTCTTTAGCATTCAGGCTTCCTTACAGACCAGCTCTCACACCTGTACATGACTACTGGAGAGATCATAGCTTTGGCTGTATGAACTTTTGTCAGCAAAGTGAAGTCTCTGCTTTTTAGTACATGGTCTAAGTTTGCCATAGCTTTTCTTCCAGGGAGCAAGCATCTTTTAATTTCATGGCTGTAGTTACCATCTGCAGTGATTTTGGAGTTGAAGAAAATGTCTGTCATGGTTTGCACTTTTCCCCCATCCATTTACTTTGAAGTGATGGGACTAGATGCCATGATCTTATTTTTTTGAATGTTGAGTTTTAAGCCAGCTTATTCACTCTCCTTTTTCACCTTTAGCAAGAAACTCTTTAGTTCCTCTTTGCTTTCTGCCATTTAGGTGGTATCATCCGCATATCTGAGGTTATTGATATTTCCCCTGGTGATCTTGATTCCAGCTTGAGCTTAATCCAGCCCTGCATTTTGCATGATGTCTTATTTTTCATCAAAATCCTATCAAGTTGATATTAAACTGATATTAAACTGGTTGAAGAAACTGAAGTATATCTTTCATAAGGTTACCCATGTCCTAAATTGTCAAGAAACTATTGACATTTATGTTTAATCTCCATGTTTCAGAAGTTAAAGCTGATTAGAAATCATAAAAGATTTCATACTCACACACACACAAATTCTTCCCAATTATCTGCTATAATCATAAAAAAGGATACACTGAGAGACAGCACTAAGCCAAAATGACTCTTTCCTTTGACATAGCATATACAATTTAGGAAGAGATGTGTGAATCTTAACAAATTGAAAACTTCTCATGTAGCTAGTTTTATGTGGAAGAATCAAGATGACATGTTCCCAAATCATATTAATCCTGATAATAATCATAAAGTAATTTCAAAGTTTATGATTATCACATATTTAATTTGATAACAAACAATTTGAAGTGATTGATTGGCCTTCTTTTCCTACCTTGATTTTCAACAGGTTCAAGTAATATTATCCTTCCTTAGAAGATGAGGCAATTATTTATCTTAAGAATCAGCTTTAAGAAACAAAGGTTTACCTACTTGTGTTGGCAATATTACGTTTATCTATCTGTCTTATCTAACCATGGAAAGTAACTGTTACAAGAGAGTTGCTTGGTTCGACAAAGAAATCGAAAAGAATTGTAGTTGCTGCAGGGTTTATTTTTCCCCTTTGGCAAGACACCAGAATATCTTATTTTAGCTTTCAGGATGGTGATTAAATTACTCAAAGTTGATAGTCTGACACACTAACTTTTTCCATAGTACCTGAACTGAGTGAACAAAATAGACCTTCTTTCCATAATTGTCTTGTAATTATTCTGTAAGCTTTAAGCAGTTACGTTTCATCAGCTGCAGAAGTAATTGCAGAATCCTGCATGTCCTTTAAATCCAACTTGTTTTGCTGCTTTTATTACAATTTCATTTCAAGCCATTGCTCAAGAAAAGAGGACTTAGTACCATTTAATACTTTATGAATAATTTCTTCATCATATTTATTAAGTATTAATTTTTGCTTGATTTTCTTTCCCATCAATTTGTCTATATGGTTAGCACTAACAAAATTAGGAAGATATTATTAAAAAAAAAAAAAAAAAACTGGTGGGGCAGTATGGTATAGTCCAGATAGATTTATTTTTGCGTCTATACGTTTTAGTATAGTACCCTTGTTTAGTACAGTTACTCTTGTTGCATTGGTCACAGCCATCATAGTCTTACACTAGGGTGAGATTTTTGAACATGCTACCTGTGCAGTCTCACAGGGCCCCCATGCTTTGTTTAATGGTCTGATGTTGCTGTCTTGAAATTCTTAATAATTTTTGGAGAAGGTATGCATTTTCATTTTACATTGGGACTCAAAAATTGTCTAGTCAGTCCATTTTTCTTTCTTCTCTCTTTGTTTCTTTATCACACGCACAGTCTTGGTCAGTGTGGACTGCTATAACATATTACCATAGTCTGAGTGGCTTAGACAGCAAATATTTATTACCCACAGTTCTAGAGATGGGAAAGTCCAAGCTACGTTATCAGATGATTTGGCGTCTGGAGAAAGCCTTCTTTCTGGTTGTACATGGTTTCCTTTTGCTGCATCCTCATGTGGTAGAGACAGAGATCATCTCTTTTAGTGTTTCTAGTTTGTAAGTGCACTAATCTCATTCATGAAGATGGGCCCCTCATGACCTCAGTTCAGTTCAATTCAGTCTCTCAGTCCTGTCTGACTTTTTGCAACACTATTGACTGTAGCACACTGGGCTTCCCTGTCCATCACTAACTCCTGGAGCTTGCTCAAACTCATGTCCATCTAGTCAATGATGCCATCCAACCATCTCATCCTCTGTCATCCTTTTCTTCTCCTGCCTTCAATCTTTCCCAACATCAGGGTCTTTCCCAACGAGTCAGTTCTTTGCATCAGGTGGCCAAAGTATTGAAGCTTCAGCTTCAGCATCAGTCCTTCCGATGAATATTCAGGACTGGTTACCTTTAGAACTGACTGGTTTGATCACCTTGCAGTCCAAGGGACACTCAAGAGTCTTTTTCAATACCACAGTTCAAAAACATCAATTCTTGGGCACTCAGCTTTCTTTAGAGTCCAACTCACACATCCATACATGGCTACAAGAAAAACTCATGACCTTGTTACCTCCCAATTACTTTCATATTATCATCACACTGGGGACTAGATCTTCAATATATGAACTTTCAAAATAAAAACACTCAGTCCATAGCACATAAACACAGTGTGAGTGCTGTAAGCTATTATGTTTTTGGCATGAAGGTCAGCATTGATTAAGTTAGATTGGATAAAGGGCCTCGGTCTGTGTTGCTTTTACAGCTACATTGTAGATTGATAAATGAGTATTTTAAACAAATAAACAGCTTGCTAACCTAACTTCTGTTGCTCCAAAAAAAGAAGAAAGTAAAAATTAAGGAAAGAAAGAAAGAAGATAGGGAAGCTGGTTGACTTGATTTGGTTTGACTTACTCATCAATAAATGAATTGAGCCCAAACTCAATCAAGAATATAAAGGAAACTTTTACAAATGGCTTTAATGCCTGTATAAAGGCACTGGCCTGAAATACCTTTGATTTTTACTCCATGTCCCACAGTAAAAAGCAATCCCATATTAAGAGCCTTCCTTCTATGTCCTCATGATAATTCAGTGAATTCAAAGCTTCATGTGTATTTTTTATTTTTAAAATTATGTAGGTTTGATAACACATTTACAGGAGACTTGGAAAATATAGAACAAAGTTACATATAGTTCTAGTATATAATTATTTTAAGTACATAAATTAATATTTTTAGTTGGACTTTCAATATCAAACTCTCAAAAATCAATAGAAGGAATGTACAGAAAGGTAAAATGATATAGCAGACCTAAAATGCACCATAAACCAATTCAACATAATTAAGATTTATACAATTTTCACACAGCAGTTGCATACAAATTATATTCAAGCTCCCGTAGACTATAAACTAGCAGACACTAGAACATATCCAGGAATATAAAATAAGGTGCAAAAGTTTCATGGTATAAAGGTATTGAAATCACACAGTCTATTCTCTTATCACTTTGGAATTATATTAGAAATCAATATCAAAAGATATTTGAAAATAACCCACATATTTTCAAGTGCAATGTGCCATTTACCAAGAGAGATCTTTGACTTAGCCATTGAAAGCCTCAATAAAGTTAGAAGACTGATAAAACACAGAGAAATAAGAAATTAATATTAAAGATACTTAAAAAACCCTATGCATTTGCAAATTAAATGTCCACTTTTAAATGATGGGTATATCTAAGAAGCCATAGCAAGGGACATTAGGAAATATTTCTAATAGAATAAAAATGAAAAGAGAATTTACCATAATTTGTTGCATGTGGCTGAAGCTGCTCAATGCAGCTATGTACAGTGTGGAATCTTGAATAAGGTATGAAAGCAAATAATGGATATTTAGCATAAAATTTTATGAAATTTGGACAAAATCTGTATTTTAGTTAGTAATACTGTACCATATGTTATTTTTTTAACTACATAGTGTTTCTTTATGTTCTCAAAATTGGATTAAAAGTTTCAAGCCTCATTCAAATTTTTTAAAATCACTAAGATAATAAACACTGTAAGTCTTAACAGTAATATAAGATACCAAAATACATTAAACTCTATCAAAGTTTTGAGTGAATGTAAATTAGAAATCTAACATTCTATTCATGCTAAGTCAAACAAGTGGAATTAAAATGTCATAAATTTTCTAGCTAGGCAAAATTCATGTTATCTAAAATATATGTTATTCATATTATATTTATACATGCATATGTAAAAATTTTCTACTATACTTGATAAAGGCTTGAAAAAGAACAACAAAAAAGAGATGGAGAAATTGGAAAAGATAAACTAAATGAAATGGGAACATTGAATATGAAATAGAAAAAGTGAAACAAACTAGATAAAAGTAAAAAAATCATCATATAGTCCAGTTTTTTTAAACATGGATGCTCATTAGAAACATGTATGGAACTTTGGAGAGAAAAAGAATACATGGATTTTTATATTTTTAAAAAAAATTCCAAGATCATTCTAATATGCATCTGGATTTTAGAAAGTGATTACAAGTTTAAAGCATCATGTATTTTTAATGAGAGTTCCTTTTGCTCTTATGGAGGAGCACAAACAAAAACTTACTTACTTTGCATTTGTATACTCTGTTCAGTGATACTAACATTGTTTTATAAGTGCTGAGACTGAGATGTTGCATAAGCAGGTTTCTAGGTTTTTGTTTTTCTCTTGTCTCTTCCACAGTTTTTGACACATTCTGCATCTGTGTGACCTAAATTTCTCTCTTCACACCTCAGAAGTTCTAGTGAGTAGAAAAGGTGATATATATTCAAACTCCCAGGAAATAGACTGCAAAGCTTCTGCATACTATTGCATCTTTTGTGATGTAGATACCCTGCAGAAAAAGTGGGAGTGGTGTATATACAGATATAATAGTTACTATCTACTATTTTGCCTATTGTTCTTGCAAGTTTCTAATACCTTATGAGGTTGGGATATGATAGGAAGACAGCTGAGGCCAGTCTGGCTCACAGAATTTTAATGTATTCTATTGACATGATAGTGCCCATTACCAAAAAAGGTAAAAAAAAAAAAATTATTCTACTGTCTTAAGGCTGACTCAGAGAGTATAAAATTCCCTGAAAATTACCTAAGCCAAGCCCTTTTCTCTGCATTATATTATCTTCTGCCATATCTTGCCATTTTTAATACCATCATCATAGCAACATAATCATATATTTCAAGGGAACTTCCAACACATAATGCTCAATTTATTTTACTTTTTAAAAGACTACAAAAATCTCTATGACCACCCTCTCTGTAACATCATCATTAAATATTTTCACAAGTTATGTCTACTTCTAGGCAAGGATAGAGTAACAGGATTAGATTTATCTATCTGACCTCACCCACCCTAAAAAAAAGGGAAGAAAATATATAAAACAATGATTTATAAGATACTGGAGGTCAGTCAATAGAGAAGAATGTAGGAAGATGTAGGAATAAAATTAGGTGGTTGCCCCGTCTTGATACCCAAAGATTGTCTCAAGTCATAGCACAGAGAAGGGTAACTCAAAAGGAGAATCTTTAAGATTCTTGAGTTGAGGAAATGATCTGAATATCTGTGGAGACAATAAAGTTAAAATTCTCAAGCCATACTATTATGAAAGGAAGTGCATGGAGAAAGAACTCCAGAAATATACACAAAATGTTTTACTTGAGCACAGAGCAGAGTACTTGCAGTACAAGGAAACTATCCAAGCTCAGGGACAGAACCAGTTGAACAAATTAAAGAAGAGAATTCTCTGCACTCACATAAGAATGGACATAGTCTCTATTACCCCCAGACAGACTACAAGACCTCATGATTTATGGAGCATTGGAGAAATGCCCAGAGGGGTTTTGCCTTAATAGTGGAATATATTTTATTTTAGACTAAATGCGGCTCATATCTAGTCTAAATTTTTTCTTTTTTTTTTTTAATTTTTTTTATTTTTTAAATTTTAAAATCTTTAATTCTTACATGCAGCTTCCAAGAAACTTAAATGCATCCCAAAAGAAAGATAAGAAGTGTTATATAGGAATATGATAAAATCTAGCATCTAACAAGGTAAAGCTCACAAAATCAATCTCAGCAATGATTGATATGCAAGAAAATATAAATCATAATGTGTAGAAATATCAATTGAAATAATTCTATTTCTGAGTTAGATGTTAGAATTAGCTCATAAGGACATTAAAGTGTTATTATAACTATATTCCTATGTTTAAAAAATTAAGCAAAGACATGGGGAACACAAAAAAGACAAAATTGAACTTTTAAAAATGAAAAATCCATTGTGTGAGATGAACAATGTGCTAGATGAGATTAATAACTTCAGACACTGTAGTAAATTTGAAGATGAAGCAATAGAAATTATCCAAAATTAAACACAGAGAGGGGGAAAAAAGAAGTTTAAGAACTGAGAAGGATATCAGTGATCTGTATCTGTGAATGGAGTCTCTAAAGGAGTAGGCACAAAATAATATTTGAAGAAAAATAGCCAGAAATGTTCCAAATTCCTGAAAGCTATAAACTTAGAGATCCAAAATGCTTAATGAACCACAAGCACAAGAAAAAAAAAAAAAACTACACCAGAGCACATTGTGGTGGTCAATTTTCAGATATCTGGTCAAACATATTCTGGATGTTTCTGTGAAGGTATTTTTAGATGATATTAATATTTAAATTGTAAATTGAGTAAGGCAAATTGTCCTCTCTAATGTAGGTGGGTCATATCCAATCAGTTAAAGGCCTAAATAGAACATAAGGGAGAATTCATCCTGCCTGACTGTCTTCTTATTGGAACTTTGCTTTTTCCTGCCCTTGGACACAAACTGAAACATTGACTCTTCCTGGGTCTCCAGCTTGCTGAGTCACCCTGCAGATCTGGGGATTTGCTGTGTAATCATGTTAGTCAATTCTTATAATAAATCTCTTTTTATATATATTCTATTGATTCTGTTTCTCTAGAGAATCTTCATTAGTGCATACACCATGATCAAATTATTTAAAACCAATAGCAAAGAAAAAGTCATAAAAGTATCCAGAGATGCAAGACATATTATATTCAGAAGAACAGAAAAAGAGAAAAAGAAGACAAAATATTTTTTTCACAGAAATTACAAGCAAGAAGACACTGAAACAGCATCTTTTAAGTACTTAAACCTAAAGTTCTATACTTTTTGAAATATCTCAAAAATAAATGCAAAATAAAGACTTTTCAGTTACACAGAAGTTGAAAGAATTAATCTCTATAAGACACATATTATAAGAAATATTAAAGATAATTCAGGCAGAAGGAAAATTATACCATATGAAAATATAGACTCAGTTCAGATCAGTTCAGTCACTCAGTTGTGTCCGACTCTTTGCGATCCCATGAATCGCAGCATGCCAGGCCTCCCTGTCCATCACCAACTCCCGGAGTTCACTCAAACTCATGTCCATCGAGTTGGTGATGTGATCCAGCCATCTCATCCTCTGTCATTCACTTCTCCTCCTGCCCCCAATCCCTCCCAGCATCAGAGTCTTTTCCAACGAGCCAGCTCTTCACATGAGGTGGCCAAAATACTGGAGTTTCAGCTTTAGCATCATTCCTTCCAAAGAACACCAAGGGCTGATCTCCTTTAGGATGGACTTGTTGGATCTCCTTTAAGTCCAAGGGACTCTCAAGAGTCTTCTCCAACACTACAGTTCAAAAGCATCAATTCTTCAGTGCTCAGCTTTCTTCAGAGTCCAACTCATATCCATACCTGACTACTGGAAAGACCATAGCCTTGACTAGATGGACCTTCGTGGCAAAGTAATGTCTCTGCTTTTGAATATGCTATCTAGGTTGGTCATAACTTTTAATTTCATGGCTGCAGTCACCACCTGCAGTGATTTTGGAGCCCCAAAAAATAAAGTCTGACACTGTTTCCACCATTTCCCCATCTATTATAAACTAGCACAAAACAATTAAGAACTTCGCAAATGGTAGCTACATGAGCTGGCAGAATAAATCTAAAGTTCTAAAAAATGAAAATTAATCTTTGTTTCAGACTTTATTCTCCTGGGCGTCTTACCCAGTATGGAAAATGTCTTTCCCAGCTCCATAAGTCTCACTCCAGAGGGATATCTATTGTCTTGATTTGAAGAGATTCTTGACTTCATAAATCTGTATATGCCTTGTTTAACCCTTACTGACTTATCTCTATTAGGCACAGTCAAAATGGGTTTTGACTCTTTCTTTGGAAGGAGAAACATATCATATATTGGGTGTGGAGCTCAGATTTTTTTTCTTCTTGACCCTTGGAATGTTCACATGTGTCCTCATTCACATAGCTTCTGATCTTAATGTGGTTATCTGCTTTAGGGCACATAGCCTTCATAAGTTATCAGGTTTTCCAACAAATGGCAGTAGGGTCTTGTATTAGAGGATAGCTTTCTTCCTTGGCCCATACCATCTATATTTTGCATTTCTCCATCTAAAGCCAGGAATATTAGCCACTTAACTGTGAGGTCTCCTCAATCTCTCCTGTGAAAATCCCACTGTATATGAGATGGTCACAAGTATTCTACTGCTAGTCCTGCTTGTCTTGATCCTGACCTCATACCACATGTTTATCTTTTTCACCATGCTACACATAAAGGAAAAGGCAAGGCCTTAGCCCATACTCCTCTCACCCGAGTATAGAGGTATCCTCGTTAGGCCAGGGCACTTCAGCTATATGACTCCAGTGTCCTCTGAACCCCAGATCAAGGCCAGGCAAACTTTGTGTTTGACGGTGTATTCATATGAGGCTCTTGATATACATTCTGAAGAATGCATTAGTGGGGACTCTGAATAAGCTCTTTATAAATAAACTAAAAGTTAAACACAGATCTCTGTAGCTTTGAAGACAAGTGTGTACCAGAATAAAGTACTTTCCACCATTGTAATACCCAAGTGATAATTTTTGACAGCACTGCCAAACTAAGAATTAAGAAAATAATTAGACATTCATTGACATTGCAAATTATAAATATATAGCCTGAACAATTCACTCTTTTTTTTTTTTGAGAAAAACTAAGTCAAGCCCCTTTTAAATTTAGAACATAATTTCTAAAATGGCATTCCATGAAAGAATAGCATCTGAGAAATATTAGCACGCTTCAGCTATGGCTTTTTAGTCATCAGGTTTGGTTTGGAACAAGAAGATGGTGTCTAATACTTAGAGACTAAATTATTTCATAGTTAATAAATCTATTTATTTTGTCTCTTAGCTGATCTTGTTTACATAAAGATTAATAATAACTGTACTGTGGTGAATTACGGAGAAGGCAATGGCACCCCACTCCGGTACTCTTGCCTGGAAAATCCCATGGACGAAGGAGCCTGGTTGGCCGCAGTCATGGGGTCGCTAAGAGTTGGACACAACTGAGCGACTTCACTTTCACTTTTCACTTTCATACATTGGAGAAGGAAATGGCAACCCACTCCAGTGTTCTTGCCTGGAGAATCCCCAGGGATGGGGGAGCCTGGTAGGCTGCCGTCTATGGGGTCGCACAGAGTCGGACACAACTGAAGCAACTTAAAAGCAGCAGCAGCAGTGGTGAATTAAAGATGGATCCAAATTCTTTGATACTCCTTCCATGGAGAGAAAAGTATATTTTCCTCCCCCTTAAAATTAGGCAGCAGAAGATGAGCGTGAGAACTCCAAAATTACAGCTCGCTACTGAACAATCATTGACAGAATGTTGGATCCCACCAAAAAAAGATACCCCATGTCCAAAGGCAAAAGAGATGCCCTAGCAAGAGAGGAGAGGCAAAATCATATTTAGAATCAAACCACATACCCGCCAGAGATGCTCGGAGGGCTCAAACAAACCTTGTGTGCACCAGGACCCAAGGACATCACAGAGATTGAGCCAGAACCATATTTGAGTGTCTCCTGCAGAGGTATGGGTATAGTGTGTACTAATGACCAGGACCCAAGTTCTATAAAACTACACATTAGTAAATTTCAAATTTCTTTCATCTGATAGGGATGCAGGTGAGTTCTGTCCAATAGAAAAAGTAATATCAAAGATTATTATTCTAAGGACTACAGAGCATCAGTCAGTTTTATATTTAATTTGACAATCTTATTTCAACATTTTTTCTTTGATTGATTAAGAATAATCAATCAACTCTTCTTCCTTGGAAGTAGTTTTAATATGTTAATCTTTGGCAACTAAACATTTTGAAGTTTAAAAACCAATTCTTCTCTCATTGTTCTAAGACCCGCCCTTCCCACCTCCACTTCTTTGACTGTCACGCAGAGTATGGGTGCTATTATTGGGTCTGAATTTATTATTTTACAAAACAAAAATAGATTTTTCTGTTTATTCTTGTATAAATTTAAAGTATACAAAATTTCAAAATGTCTCAAACTCTAACACTCAATATAAAATGTAGAATGTATTTTAAAAATAGCCTTTCTAGATACTTATCTGCAAAAACAGTATTATAAATATTGCTGTGAAACAATCTATTTTATTCATTCAGAAACATTTTGCTGACTTTTTCTGTGTAAATGAGCATGGATATGCATCATTCATCCTTTTAAAAGTCTTCATAAGGTGTTTTTTCCCAATATTACTATATTCAACCATTCTTTTATGGATCAGCATTTAGCTGTGTCCAAGTTTTTGTTTTATAAATATTAAATGTACTTGTCATGCATTTTTGTATGATATATCAGCTATCTTCTAGTGAGAATTTTTTCGAAGTAGAAATTCTGGATCAAAATCTTGATACACACTAGGAAACTATTATCCAGGCATATTTTACCAGTTGACACATTGACAACAGGGATATGAAAATGTCCATTTTTCCATGTACTTCCCTAAACTGTAGTTACTATAATTGGTTTAGTTATTACCAGTCTAATAGATTTAATTTTTTATTTGAGTGCCTTCTGATTATCAGTGATTCTGATACTTCTTTTAAAAATTTGTATTGGACATTTATTTATATTTCTCCTTAAAATATTCTGTTTAAAGTCTTTAATGTGTTTCTCTTTGGATGTGTGGCTATTAAGGGCTCTTCTATACTATGAATATTAACTGTGTGTCTGATATATATATATTATATATGCATATGTACATCTGTATACATCTGTGTATATCTATATCATCTATATCTGTATTAAATCTGTATTCCTCATCTGCTTCCATTAATTGTAAAGTGAATTTTAGAGCTGATTCTGATGTCTTTGGCTATACAGAGTCATTTTATTTGGCTTGGTTTTTAATATCCATGCTGTCAAATCTATCACTGTTTCGTTTGTGACTTGGGGCATTTTTATCTTGTTCAGAAAAGTCTCCACAGCTTGAAATTTTTTAAAATGCCATTTCATTTTACTATTTGTATATTTAATATTTTTATATGTAGAGAAAGAGACAAAGTAAAAAACAAAGCATAAGCCAGCTTTATGTTTTCCAGATATTTATCTTCAAAAGTCTATTTTGTATTCATTTATTTATAATGCCATCTTTGTCCTATTTTAAATTACCCTATATATTTAACAGTGCTGTAACTTTTCTTTATACTTTTAAAATGAGAATTATTCATAATCTAAAGATTTTATATAATTTGTATATTTTGTAGCTAACAGTTTTATTACTAAATTTTAATTTATTTCTAACAGGAAAGCAGCTGGAAGTTTTAACAAAGAATTTGCTTCCTCATTTTCAATAGTTATATCTGGGATTAGTTATCATAAACTGACCAGCATTTAAAGATAAATATTTAATATTATTGGTGTTAGTAGGTAAACTGTCTTGTTCTTATAAACTTGATTTTTTTAAAAGTCTTGCTGACTTCAACTGTGTTTGGCATTTTCTGTTTTATTTATATGATTAAATCAAATCGATCTTACGGGCCATTTAGGTAAATGAAGTTGATATTGTTACTCCATGAATAATATTACTTCTGTAGCCAAATGCAATGCTACCTATATCATATGGTCAACAATGAATGCATTAATGAACTTGGCCTTGCACTGTGAACTGTGATCAGACTGTTAGATTAGAACAGGTTGATGAATATATTTCTCATGTCGACTATAGTGGGGACTTATGTGTAACACTCAGAGATTTTCCTGAAGTTTAATAATTTAGTGTCATTGACAGTATCAGTTATATAATGAGTCTAGTTTTAGTAGGAGTGAAAACTTTTGGTAATTAATTAACTCATTTATTCATCTCTTCATTTATAGAGTATAATAGTATTGTATTCCCAACTTGCACATTATATTGTAGCCAAGGATGTATTCTATTCTGGACAGAGTTTAAGGATAGTTTAAGATAGCATCCTCCAGGATACTGCATTGGTTTCTTGCTCAAATGTGGTTGTGCATTCCAACTGGATCAGTTTCACAGCATGGATTATGTAAGCCTCTCAGTTCAGTTCAGTTCAGTCACTCAGTCGTGTCCGACTCTTTGAGACCCCACGAATTGCAGCACGCCAGGCCTCCCTGTCCATCACCAACTCCTGGAGTTCACTCAGACTCATGTCCATGGAGTCATTAATGCCATCCAGCCATCTCATCCTCTGTGGTCCCCTTCTCCTCCTGCCCCCAATCCCTCCCAGCATCAGAGTCTTTTCCAATGAGTCAACTCTTCACATGAGGTGGCCAAAGTACTGGAGTTTCAGCTTTAGCATCATTCCTTCCAAAGAAATCCCAGGGCTGATCTCCTTCAGGATGGACTGGTTGGATCTCCTTGCAGCCCAAGGAACCCTCAAGAGTCTTCTCCAACACCACAGTTCAAAAGCATCAATTCTTCGGCGCTCAGTCTTCTTCACAGTCCAACTCTCACATCCATACATGACCACAGGGAAAACCATAGCCTTGACTAGACGGACCTTAGTTGGCAAAGCAAGCCACATAATAAAATAGTGTATTTGAAAGTCTTTTTTAATTTTGAAAAAGTCCATGTTCAAATAAAGCAACAGCAATAACTTATATACCTCTGGGATTTACAGGGAATCAAATTCAGGCTTTTTTATTGCTTATTATAAGTACTTTGGTAATTTTGTAAATATAATTTTACTATAAAACCCGTCCACTCAAATGATCAATCATATCAAGTCAAAATTAAACTTTTAAATAACAAAGCACATGAGTAGTAGCATTAGGGGAATAGTTAAGAAGGCAGACATGAACAAAAATCTTAGGGCACACAATTCTAGGAAAGATGTTTTGAGTGAAAGATGCTCACACCTGTGTACACACTTGACCCATCTTCCAAAGAAGATATTTTTGACCCACAATATCTCATTTGCATAAGATGAATTGAGAGACAAATCATATAGATTTGTGAGTGGAATGCTTTTTCTTTATGGAAAAAGAAGCCTAAAGACTTTTCTTACAATCTGCTGTTTTAAATCACAGGACTGGCTTGCCACCATTATAATTACCTAATTTTTGTGTTACTCCACTTGACTTTTATATCCCCAAGACTCTGCTCCCCATCTGAATATAATAACTTAGACCAGGGCGTTGGAAACTTCCCACAGGAACAGTTCCCTCGATCCCCGTCTTCGTCGGATAATATGACAGCTTTATCCCTCACTATATCCACTATTATTTTTCAGTTCTCATTATTATACCTTTAATTCTATCTCACCCATTTATTTCTAGTTCTTTACAATTTCTTTTCCCAGTTACAAACTATTATCTCTCTTTTATTATCATTTTTCCCCTAATCATCTTCTATTACCTCTTATTTTAGTACTTGGCTTTCCCTCTTTGATGTCTTCGAGTTTGAACTTCAGGTAATTTGACCCTTTTTGTTAATTCTTTGACTTACCATAGATCCATTATCTATTATTTTTTTCCATCTTTCATCTTTTTTCTATATATTGAAATTCACACAATTGTATGGTTTAGCTGCAGCCGGCAGGGTGATGAGCTGTGGAGAGCTGTCAGAAGGTGAACAAACAGGCTTTTATGATAAAAGGTTGAAGTCGAGCACACACGAGGTTAAAAAAAGCATTTATTATAGGATTTAGAGAATTGAATGTACATGACATCCTTCTAAATAAAGGAGAAAAAGTACGCTGAGTAGGTAATGACATCATGACAAGAGGAAAGCACTATTTATCTCATCAAAGCTTAGTGAACTTAAATACTAAATCACAGAAAGCATGCATTTTCAAAATAGTTTGTGGACGGTTAGATCAGAAAATCCACATTTGAAGTCTGTATGCATACGCCAGAAGCACCGGCTGTTGGAAATAGCACCTGACCTGGGAGACAGGAGATTTCACCACTTGTTTAAACTTTTTTCTTTTTGACTTTTATTTTTTCCTCTGTAAAATGGAATTAATAGACCATATTGCAATAGTTATAGATCCTAGAGTCCTAGACTCTTGTCATACCATCTATGTGGCAAGATCTGGAAGAAAAGTTGAAAATTTTCCATTCATACGCTCTTGAATTTAGATAGATTCGAATGCAAATTGTGTGCTCTTGACAATTATTCTCAGCTACTTCAACTTTCTTATATTAAAAAAGACTTTGCTACACATGATGATGCGTTTAATCAAAACTCATGGAATTTTAAAAATTGTTTTTTAAAATAACTCCTGTTAGCTTAGTAATTCTACTTTAGCAATATATTTAGAGAAAATATGATAAAGGGGAAAGCCTTTAACCTTTGATGCAAAGTCAATGAGTCAATACAGTATTTCCTTAAAATAAAATAAGGACATTTTTGAAATCATGTGAATATCCAATAAGGAAGGAAATGGTTAAATAACTTTTCATGAAGCGTGTTTGAGAAGAGATCAAACACTAAAAAATATTTTATTTTTTAGATAAAAAGGCTGTTTCAACATTATGTAAACAGTAAGATCTTAATGGTGTTAAAATGCTTGGAAGGAAAACAAATAGAAATCAAAATAGTGTGTTTGGGCAATCTAGGTGGGTTTGAGTACTTCTATGTTCTTTAAAATTTTTGTTATAAGATTGTTAATTTTTAATGGAGGGAAGATTAATATACTCATTTGATAAATCTGGTACAACAGTTAAAGAACTTCTCTATGTTCCTTCTGTATAGCAGGATTGTATTTCTCAGACCCAATGCATTGTCAGGAGGGATGTTTGAGAGCTGTAAATATGAAACTCAAGCTTAATCAAATCAAACCAAATCTCAGAAAAAACATAGTTCACCTATCTAAGGGATTATACATATTGCACTGAATTTTAAGGCATCTGATTGCCTGTTGCATTATATAAGAAACAGTGAAGTAATTAGCTTTTATTGATCTGTAATTTTACTTGGCCTAATTTTATGTGTTCACCCTGGAGCATGATACTCAGCAGTCAGGTCCTACATTTCCCTCTTCTGTTTCCTATGATATGTCGCTACCTCAACTTCGCAGGCAAAGCACATTGTTTATTTACTGAAGCACCTTTGTAGGCAGAGTGCTGTCTTTCCTGCACCTGTTGGCTGCAACAGATTAAAGGATTTTGGGAGCTTCTTGTTTGTAATGTCCTTTCCCGAAAAGCTAATCATTAAATGCAGCAATGTAGGAAAAGCTAGTTGGAAGATGAGGGCAGAAGGAGAAAGCCTGTATTACTATTACTCCAAGTGACATGATAACATAGAAAATGAAATTTCAGGGATTTTTGGGTCCTTATTTACTCCGATACTAACCAAAGTTATCGTTACCTTGGCAACCCTCAAAGCTACTGAAAATCTAGGCAGGGAACATAGCAGATACTTCACCCTCTTGTACTGCACCATGGAGTCAGGAAATATTAAGTCATGTTAAATATAAATCACATGCTCTATGCCTTCTATAAATGGCTTTTAGAATAACATAATTTCCTCAGTCAAATTTTCTCAAGTCATTATTTCTTTTTCGCTTTTATTTTCTTAAATGGCACAGCTCAAAGGAAGCAACCACATTAGAAGCAGGAGAAATGTTCATGAGAGCAAAGTAGAAAGGACAGACTAATTGAAATGATATGAGAAGCATTTCAAACTCTTCTCCAAAATAAGAATCAGCTTCATTGTATTTAAAAATCCCTGGAAGGAATTTCCTCGTCATCTCTGTTTTCAGCTTATTGACTTCTAGGGATGTGAAAAATGTACTGGATAAGAGAAACAGCTGGGGTTTTTAAAATCAATCCCACTATGAGTTTGAATATTCTGCAGAGTTGAGAGATGCTGCTCGAAGCACTCAGCCTTCTTGCCAACCTCTACTCACATGTAATATGAAGATGCTGCCGCATGGTGTTGAGATGCTTGCTGCTCCAAGTATGGTCTGAGGACCATCAGCATCAGCCCTGCATGGGAACTTATTGAGGAAAACTTTGAGTACACAGCCCAAGTCAAGTTGTGTCATAGTCCCCAGACTTCCTGGGTCATAATCTTTGTAACAGGGTCCCCCGCTGATCTGAGAGGCACTGTATAATTTGAGAGTCTCTGATAGAGATCTTGACACCATGTCTTGGCTCATGGAAAATGCTCAAAAACCAACCAGCCTGTTCTCCTTGCATGTAACAGATAGGACTTCACCCTTGTTTCAAAACTGATGGGCCCTAATTTTAAGGTTACGGAAAAACCCAAATGATCATCCTTCAACCCCTTTTTATCACTGTGAATTTTTCACAGGGTTGATGTTCTGTTCTTCTGTGCAGTTTAACACTTTAATCCAGCATTAAACCCAAAATGTGCTTAATTAGTCATATTATATGCATCATTACCTAATCCAAATGCTTAGCTTCTGGAGGTATTTATAACACATTAAATTCCAATCTACACACTGGAAGCCTAAGTTAACATAATTATACTAAAATCACAATTCAATATTTGAAGAGTAAGTTGAAGAATGAGACAATTTTTTAGGTAAATTACAAATTTTTGTAAAGTCTGGAATGGTTAAGGGCTTTGAGTCCTATTTCATGCCTTTGACCCTTTCTAGCAAGGGACTTGCTACCATTTATAAAAATGTGTAAATAATAGAAATAATATGAACTACCTAATCCAGGGTCAGTGAGAATGGTTATATTTGCCCCTCTGTTATTATATTTAGAAATTAACTGCTTTCTTGATGGACAGGCATCTGCATGGACCCACATAGAAGTATATGAAAAACCCTTCAATACATAAAAATTATATAATTTTATCATTCATCACCATTCATTGTAAAAAATTAAGAAAAGTTTGAATCATTGAATAAATAAAGACAGTCAGATTATTATTTTCAATTATATACAGTGATTTGAATAAATCATTTAACAGTGTTCCCAAGTAGAGATCCTCAGGGACCCACTTTAATGAAAACTGAAAATGCCTCTGTAATTAGCAATCATGTGCATTAAAATTTTACTTTCCTAAACAGTTTAAATGTGCTTTCTGCCAGGCTTGCCTCATCTTAGTGATAGAAGGATCCTTTCTCACCTGGTAATGCTTGTGACAATCTATCACCTCCCTCTTCTACTACCCCATGGTAAGCAGGAGTGTTATCCGTGCAAAAACATGATGGTAGATATTTGATATTGAAGATCCCACAGGAAAAATATTAACTTGCCTGTATCAGAGATAACCTGACCCCCAGAATCTTTTTTCCTTTCTTTGAGCATATTCACTGATAAAAGTTTCAAGCGTAAACTTTAACCGAGAACAATTTTTTCATATTCCAAATTAATAGGGACATATAGACAAGCTTTTTTAAAATTTTATTTTACTCATTTATTTGGCTGTGCTGGGTCTAAGTTGCAGCACGTGGGATCTTTGATCATTGTTGGAGTACAGAGGATGTTTTAGTTGTGGCATGTGGGATCTAGTTCCCTGACCAGGGGTAGGACCTGGTCCCCCTGCCTTGGATGTGTGGAGTCAGAGCCAATTGACCACCAAGGGAGTGCCTTGACAAAAGTTTAAGTTAGAAAACTTGGCAGTCACTTTCCTCATCAAGGAATGACAAATTAATTTTATAGTATAAACCTCATAGTATTTCTTCCCTTGGCAATAACTGAGTTGTGTCTGAGGATACAGATTCTCGCCCTGGCTTCCTGAGTCTTGTAGAATTGACTGGGTCATTTAACCATTTGTAACCTAGTTTGTCAGAGAAGGCAACGGCAACCCACTCCAGTACTCTTGCCTGGAAAATCCAATGGGCAGAGGAGCCTGGTAGGCTGCAGTCCATGGGATTGCTAAGAGTCGGACACGACTGAGCGATGTCACTTTCACTTTTCACTTTCATGTATTGGAGAAGGAAATGGCAACCCACTCCAGTGTTCTTGCCTGGAGAATCCCAGGGATGGGGGAGCCTGGTGGGCTGCCGTCTATGGGGTCACACAGAGTCGGACACAACTGAAGCGACTTAGAAGCAGCAGCAACCTAGTTTGTAGGGGGCAGGGATTCTGCCCTGTACACTGCTGCATCTCAGTGCCTAGAAGGGTATCTACCCTACACATTGAACAAACAAATATATCAAACCTTCTGTATCTTTTTATAGGGAGAGTTGACAGCAGAGCCTCCCAACTGGAGTGACCTATTTTATGAATAGTCCTAGTTGGTTATAGGTCTGCTGAAATACTGTTCCCCTGCCCCAGCCTAAGGGCAGTAGGGCAGGGCCTGAGGCAGCTGGAACTCTGGCGGTGATTACTTAGGAGCTTTTTTCATTAGTTCAAAGGCTCCACAAATAAAGTGTTGTCATTTTCTATGTGTGCCATGATGTGGAAAACATTGGGAAGCTCTTATTTGGAGCAAGAGTGATAAACACTAAATGTCTACAGGGACCAGACAGGTAATTTGAGTGGAATCAAGCTGGCATAAGTACCTGCTAACTGATAGGTTGAGCCCTGGTTTAGAAAGCAAGTGCAATCAATTTGAAAATGTTATATCAAACTGAAACTGATCACAGAAACTTAAATCCTGAAGGCATCAGACACAGACATAGAATATGCAAAATGAACATCTTTGTGAAATTATTGATATATTTCTGATTCGAGTTACATAAATATCAGCATCTAGAACATGCCATACTTCTGCCTGTCAGTTTTATCCCCTATCCTTCACCATTTTTGATCCTCGTTTTTCCCATGCTTATTTCACCTTTTCTATTACTGATTGGAGTTCACTTCTTTCACTTCAATTCCAAGTTTGTAGATATAATTGCACACACTGATTTGTGTCAAAAATTTTTATTTTGTGCTCTCAATGTGTTTTTTGTTCATGATACCACAATTCCTTTTTTCCCTATCTTTTATATAAGGGCCTAGAAAACACCATGCATTATACTAAAATCTTAGGAAATATATTACTATGACATAATTTGTGTCTTGAGAAGCTCACAGTCTAGTAGGAAAGCATATGATAAGCTTTAGCAGAAACAAAATGAACTATTCTTGATCTCTGGGTCCTAGAAATTATTCTAAGCAAGTTTCATTTATTATTTCACTTAATCATCATGAAATACATGTTTAGACCCTTCTGTGCCAATCTAAATTTTCTGAAAGCGACCATAAATTCCTATGTTTTCCCGTGTATTCCAATGCCAGACAGGCTTGATACATTTTCATGGTGCGTTCTTGCCATCTGCACTCAGTTACCCTTCCAGTCCTGATCCTTCTTCCATACCAAACCCACAGGTACTTACATACCTGTGATCTAGGTATCTATAAGGGTTTATTTTGGTCTGGATATTGCATGCTTCCATATTTCAAGGATGTCAGTGAATCTCAGTTATACACATAAGCTATAATTTATTAAGATATAGCAACGAACAAGAAATTCTCCACAGACTATCTCCAACACTTACAGTAGTCCTGCAAGGTAAGAATAATAATCCTACTTCAAAAATGAGACCAGGGACTTCCCCAGCAGTCCAACAATTAAGACTCTGTGCTTCCACTGCAGGCAGCAGGGGTTTGATCCACAAATTAAGCTCTGGCTTGTCATGTGATGTGATTAAAAAAAGACGAGGCTCAAATAAAGTAGTCACTTTGTCCAAGTTCACATAGATGGGCTGTTGTGGTTTAATTAATAAGTCGTGTCCGACTCTTGCGACCCCATGGACTGTAGCCTGCCAGGTTCATTTGTCCATGGGATTCTCCAGGCAAGAATAATTACTAGAATGGGTTGCCATTTCCTTCTCCAGGGGATCTTCCAGACCCA
Organism: Capra hircus; assembly: GCF_001704415.2. Taxonomy (NCBI): domain Eukaryota; kingdom Metazoa; phylum Chordata; class Mammalia; order Artiodactyla; family Bovidae; genus Capra; species Capra hircus. The sequence goes on along the minus strand of NC_030822.1, from coordinate 23,200,092 downwards.
GGGATTGAACCCTGGTGTCTGAATTGCAGGCAGGTTCTTTACCGACTAAGCTATGAGGGAAGATTTCATGTAAATACTAAGTACCAAAACTTGGATTCATGTTTATATTTGACTTTAAAATCTAGGTGTAGCCATTGTTTCTCTCTTACTTAAAGTAATTTAGTCCAGCCATTTGTCAGATCCTAATAAACCCATCTGCAACTTCCCCTGGCAAGTGGTAAAACATCTTATACCTTCAAACGAAAATGGCAAGGCTTCTATTTCATCTAGAGACACCTTGGTCAGCTCTGGGTCTTTGCAAGTTAAAATATCATAAAGTTGAAATCACCTCTAAAATGAAATACTTCTTCCAATGAAGATGTTTAGATTCTGTCCCTTGACCTATGTAGACATTCTTTATGTTTCCTTTTTTAGCAAACCTTTTGTCTCTCTGAATTTTCCTTTTTTTTTTTTTTTAAGAATAACTATCTCTATTTCTTCATCTCATCTTCATCAGAGTTTCAATTCTCTTTCCTTTCCCTGTTCCTTTCAGAACATGTTGAAGGTTAATGTACCAAGTGTGATGTGCTCAGCCAGCTCTTCATCCTCTTCTAGTAACAGATTCTGCTTTCCCCCATACTCTGTGCTGCCACTGGCCGTGAAAGTGATCATAGGATGAAATCATGGCCAACCATAT